>NC_142245.1:91617364-91920545 GCF_052056855.1 Sturnus vulgaris | reverse complement strand
TTTAGCTCCAGATAGGTGATATCCTGACACCTTCCTCACCTTTCACTTGAACAGAGCTTTGTGTGTGGACTTAACACACATGGATGGTCTTTGTAAACAGCTTTTCTTATCTTTTTATTGTATACCAGTAGAAGCATTAGAGCCTCAGTGAAGTGTATATTTTACATAATTCCTTTATGCCACCTGTCAGCCAGGAGATTGTTATTTTATTACAGTAGTTTCTTATTAACTATGTGCATTTCCTTTGTAGGGGGCTGCATAGAGCATCCTCTGATACTTGGAAGAACAATCAGTTCATTCCTTTATTCTGTGTGAGGTGTCCATGCTCCTTGTTTATTACCTCTTGCAGATAATGGGTGTGAGCTCACAGCCACAAGACATTCTACCTTTGAACTGCTGCCAAATTCAATGAACTGTCAGCTTTGATGTATCCTGGTTTCTTCAACCTACTTTTGTGAGGAAAAAAAAGCATCACTGAGGCTATTTGCTTTTTCGCTATAACCGCTTCTCATATCATTTTGACAAGGTAGTTGCCTTGTTATATCCCTTGTATGGATCATTGATCGTGTCACTTTTTATAATCGTTGCATTTTTGTTCCAACCCTGCAGTGAGAGCACTGTCAGCAGAGAAAAGGTAGCACAGAGCTCAGACTTCTGCCCTGTTCTCACACATGCAGTAGCAGGAGATTCATCATCAGAGGCTCTCATCAGAAACCCCCATTCTTCACATAGTTTTGGGGCTCTTGGCAGACTTTCTGCTTCCACCCACACTGTAAAGACTTGTCTAATAGTGCCAACAGCATGAAGCCCATTAAGATCAGAATGGCAGAATGACTGAATCCAACTCTGCCTTTTGATAGTGGAGAGCTGTCTTTTTTAAAGGAAGGCAGAAAAGTGTGTTTCAACTCATAAAGCTGGCTGTTTTCTGACACTGAAGCAGCAATGTATGTTTGCCCCATAAGTGCATGGATGCCAGGGTGGGCTGGGGCAGTGCATCTCTTCCTCAGCTGTGTTTGTACTGTGCCTGCTGCAGAGAGCTCCTGCCCCATCCACAAGGAGCTCCATGGGATGTGACCTCTGGGCAAGACTACTAACTACCCCTCCTGCTTCCAACACATAGCTTTGTTATACTTGGACCCTGTGTTTTATTTCATGGTGCTTGCCGTTCCCCTGCCCTTTCCTCAACCCTAGCCTCTGCCAGACTGACTTAAAAGCTGCAGTCATCTGATTTCTTCTGGAACATTGCTCTGACAAGGAGGCTTAGTGTTCCCAGCACTGTGGCTTTAAAGGATAGTCATCCCCAGGGGTGGCAGGATGGGCCACAGAGGCACTGAGGAGCTTTGAACTCCACTCGGTGTGTATTAACACCACAGACTAGTGCCTCTCTTTAATACATTTATCAGTGTTTCTTACTGCACCATTGTACTCTTAACAGTACTTAGAATTGATTTGACATGAATCAGCAGGGGAAGCTTGCACATCCCAAATGAATGATGTGGAATGTTGGCTTTATAAAATACTCATCCCTGGTTGATGCTTGCAGCACATTACACACCTAATTGCTCACATGGACAACTGTGTCAGCAACCTGCCCGGGTAGGGTGCAATAAACACGTTATCTGTTGTCTAGATCCTGTTTTAGCTTAAACACAGGATAAAGGCTTCTAAGAAAATGAAGCTTGACTATTTAAACTCAGGTTTTACCTGATGGACTGTATATGTATTATTTTCATTCCCAGTAAAACCCAGAATGCATCAAGGTCAGTAAGAGGGGTTGTTTCCCTTGAAATCTAACAACTTTCATAGGCATGCTGGTAACTGAAAGACTAAGAAGGGGCTGGAATAATTCACTGTAGGGTTACAGCTGTGGACTAAGTAACACCCTGGAACAGCTTGCCTCGAGATCTGACACACGCTCCATCTCTGGAAATGCTCACAATAAGGTTGGGCAGGGCTCTGAGCAACCTGATCTAGTTGAAGACTTTGCTGCTTACTGCAGGGAGGTTGGACTAGGAGACTTTTAGAGGTCAAATGCAAGTGCAAGGGACAGAATGGGCCGGAGGCCTGGGAGCCACGAGAAGAATGGATCATTCCTTCCAGACCGAGTAAGCACTTGTGCTAGATTAAGGGATCATGGCTAGTGTCATTTGTCTCTGCTGACATGGGTATGGGTGCTACATGCTTTCCACTATTTGTTCCTGCTGATGGTCTCCTTTTCTAGAAAGGTACCTCTGATTAGACCTCTCATTTCTACCTCTCATTACAAACAGACTTTTGAAAATACTGACTTCTTTATCTGCTTTAAAAGCCCACAATATCTCAAAACCATACTCTTAATACATTTTCTGGTTTTATTATTTTGTATTCTTTTTTTCTCACATCAAAGGTTTATTTCCCTACATTAACTCCTCTTTTTTTGACTGAATGTTCAAGGAGAAAGAAAACCATGCTGTCAGATCTCATACAACTAGAACTGAAAGATAGTAGCTCTGCAACAGCAGATATTGACTAGACCTCTCTCAGTTCAATAATTTTTTTTCTATTTGTCAGTCAAGCCTTAGAGCAAATTAGTGCCATGACTGGCCCTTGCAAATTGCAGCATGCCCACAGGTGGTGGGACACAATGGCTCTGCTTCCCAGTCTCAGGAATGTTCCTGAGGCTTGTTAGGATGCACAGTGTAAGGGACCCCAGAGTCACACAGCTGTGAAAAACCACCACCTAGATGAAAGTAGTCCAGTCCTATGTACTTGAGAAATTCACATGTAGCTGCTGAAAGGTCACAGAATCATCTCTATAGGTACTGTAATATAAAGGAAATATTTCAGTCAAAAGAGTAAAGTCTTTCTTAAACTTCTTTAGAAACATGTATTTATAAGAGAGGGAAGCTAACATAGTTAGGGTGTGATGGATTTCTTTTTTTAAAAAAAGCAGGGCAAAGAGTGAAAAATCTGGTTTACATTTTTACAGAACCAGGATCCAGCTTCTTGAACTCAAATTGCCATTGATTTTAACAGCAGAAGGAATGAGCCTCACATTGATTTCAGACAACAACTGAAAATTGGATTTTGTGGGGCAAACTGTTCCTGGATCATGACTAATTGCATCGCTTTGGGTAAAAGCTATTTAAAAACCCCATAGTTAACATATTCCCTTTTAAATGCTATTTTATCTGGAAAAAACCCTATCTCTTGTGAAGGGGAAAAAACCCAAATTCTATACTCAGTTCTATCTACCAGACATCATTCTCCATTCTGTGAAAACTGTAAGCAGAGGAGTGAATGGGCAGACTGTAGGAATGAAGGCTGGCAGCAGGGCTGCCCTGGCTCTGTGGATCAGTGGAGTGGTGCTGCAGGGAGCAGCGCTCCCATCGCGGAATCCAAGGGCAGCCGCCGTGACTCAGGTGCCAGCTTTGGCCCTGCCCTTGCCGGGAAGCTTCTGTTGTTTCTTTTTCCACAGTCAGTCCTGCCTCCTGTCCTCTTGCCTCAGATGTGCTGCTGCGGGCCACTCCCTGAGGTACTTCAAGGCATGTTTTTGTTTTGCTGGAGGCCAAGGTTTGGCTAAAGGCATGAACAGGTTGTGCTTGGCTTGATTCATGCTCCCTCCTCTTCTGGGAATGCCTGGGGAGGTGCCCGAGGGGCAGCTTGAGGTGCTGATAACATCCCAGCAGATTTGTAGGGACATATTTCTGTCATGCCCTTTTCACATTGCTTTAGCCTTAGCTGAGGTGCAAATGTGCCCTGCCCTGGCTGGGGGCAAGTGGCCAGGCCACAGCAAATATCTCTGTGGGGTGCATGAGAAGGGAAGGCAGCACAGGGCTCCCAGAAACCACAGGAGGGGTGAAATCCTGAGCATGCCTTTGGAAAGGAAAATAAGAACTGTAGAGGAAGTGTCTTATGAGACTTCTTTGGCAAATCTTCTGGACCTTAAGAAAGAAAATCAGTTGGCATTATTTGGAGCCCTGTCCCTGAGCATGATATTTGTACAGTAGGTATCATTAGCAGAGGCTTTGCTTGTTGAGAGACCTACAGTATCCTTTTATGTTTAGATGGTTCAGATTTTTGTTAAAATTAGAATTTAATTATTTAAATTCTTGCAAACAGTGATGGGATGTGGCTGTCATGATGCCATGCCTGGCACAGCATCTCAACTGGTACCACTATGGAGACTTGTGCTAACCTGTCAGGAAGGGTAGTGGGCTGAGCAGATATGAGCTGAACAACAGTTTGGGACCCAAATTGCTTCCAGCCTCATCTAGTACCTTATCTGTTGGTCTTGCCCATCTGCAGGTCAGTTTTTGATTAGCAACATGAACCTCCACTTGGTATTTTCTTCCCCCCCACTGACTGTCCACTGGCTGATGTCTCTTCCAGTCTATCAGTCTGTGCACTTCTAACCATGACTATTGAGTGCACCCTTACAGCTATCCCCATCCCAGCATGGGGATGTTTGGGCCTTGTTCACCACAGGAACACAGAAGTCTCTTTCTTCACGCTATATCTGCATGATCATGTTGTCATCTTAAATCCTATGGCTACGACCAAAGTTCCTCCATCAGACCATGTTTCATCCCTCAGATAAATTCAAATCAGAAAAGCATTTCATATGCAATTTTTTTCAATACCAGCATTGCTGGTATCTGTCTTCAGGTACTTTCAGAACATCCTCTTTTTCTTCTAAAAATACGTACTTCCTTCCTGCACCTCCTTCCTTTTTACATTATATAGTATCACCAAAGTCACAAATATTTATGATGTTGGTTGTTCAGTTTAGTTAGCTGAGAAAAAGAATCAAAAGAAAAGGTCATAGAGTAAAACTGAAAGCTGGTGGAACACAAGTTTTTCAGCCCACATGACAGCTTCAACAGTTTGAACTAGGTTTGGTATCTTTCTGCACGTCCTAGGAGTGCCAGGGAGATGTGTAAAGCACCATGTCCTTACTGCAGCTCCTGACTGAAGGCATGTAGGTGATGCCCTCCTCTCTCTCTTTCATGTCTTGGAGGAAGATGCTTAATAATTTTGCTGGGTTTCAGATCACACAACTGGAAATTGCTTTCAAGGTCTAAAATATGGCCTTAGCCTTATTAAGAGCTATGTGCTTCCAGACAGGAGAGACCCTGCGTATAAGTGCCACCCCCTAGTTAAGGAAGTGTATGTCCACGAAATTGAACAGAAGTGCCTAGACAGCTTCCCAGGTGACAGATGGCTTCCACTGCCTGTTTGCTGTCAGCCCACAGTATGATCATGTAAAACCTGTTGGTTGCAGGGTGGAAATAACAAGTCTTCTTTCACAACTGCCCCGGGGCCAAGAATGGCAGAGCAGGATTCATCAATGTTACAAGCAAGGCTGGGCAGCTGCCTATGGCAAGACAGGGGAACTGTGGGCTGCCTACCTTGGCTGCACTTGCTCCCAAAATCCTGGCACCTGGTGGCTCTGATCCCACTTTGCTTTTTCACCTCTCCCCAGGACCGTAAGAGTCTCTTCATGCTTGAATTTTGCTTATTCTGCTGAGATATTTGGAGCCGCTGTCATTACCAAATTACTGAACTTCAACTGACAAACGTAAATCTTTAATCACAGTAATTTACCCTCAGTGTACCACTGCAAGAAAATGGATCAAATTATTCTCCCAGCTCTGTTTGGGCAGTTGCACAATTTCCAGGGTCTTAAGTGAGGGGAGGATCTGGCCCCTAATCTCCCAGGCGAGTCACAGTTGCTGCTCAGAGTACCTCCTCCCAAATCCTCTGAGCTCTTGGGCAGTTTTCCTGTTTCAAATTGCCTTGAACGTATAAAAAAAATAGAGTAATCTGTTGAGGCAAGCTTGGCTGAATGTTTCATTGTTCCTTTGTTTCTAAACACGTGGGAGCTGATTTACTTCTGCTGCTATCCAGTTAGAGAGGAACAATTGCTTTATAAAAATAACACTTGGGAAACACAAGGAAAAACAATTGGAGTTTGAACATGAATGGTCATAAGCCCAAAAAGAATCATATCTGACAATGAAGAAAAACGAAACAGATTTATTCTTTCTATATAGAAAGCAAACTATGTTTTAAAATTCATAAGAACAGATGCCCTTTGTTTTCAATGCATGGTCACAAACAGTGGCATTAGTAGCAGGAGGAAACAGTCTTAATGCTTTGCTGGGAGAAAATGCCACCGCCACTTCCCATCTTTGTCAGCTAACTATTCCCCAGCTGTGGCAAATAGCCAGGCATGGCTGGGGCATGCTTGCACTCCTCCTGAAAACCATGTTTTCCCCTTTTCCTTCCCAGCTGTATAGTTCAGGGCTTGCTCCGAGGTCACTGAGTAAGCCTGTTAAACAAGCTCAAGGTATTACTAACATTGAAATATTCCTGAGCTGCTCTTGTGATTTTTTTACAATACTACCAAAGATATGCTAGTGCAATATTTATTTCCAGGCAGCAATTGAAGAAACCAAACATATGATGATAAGTACAAATGTATTTTTGTCATCCACAGAGGGCTTTACTGAAAGCACAAGAATGAGCTCTAATGTCTGGGCTTAATTTCTCACTCTTTCTTCCAGGATCCACAAGAAATTTAGCTTGCAGCAAGAAGTGATTTTGGTTTTGCTATGAAAACAGGACAAAAGAATAGTTTTCACATAAAATCTTAAATTGTGTGCTAATCTTAACTACCAGAAGATCAGAATAATTTAAGAAAAATCTCTTAAAACACTTTGCAACACTTTTGTGTCCTCTGGTAGTGGGAAGAGGCTTTAAAATGTGGATATACTGCAGGCTATTTTATCTTGCCAGAAAGATATGTGTAAGTACATGTGTTCATCAGGGCAATAACCACTTTCTTCTCTTGCAGTAATTTGAAATTTTATGCCATTCCTTACACCTCCTGCAAAACGGACTATTTAGGACAAGACCTAAATGCAGCAGTCATCCACTGTCTCTTCTAGATTTTGTAAAGGATTAAGCTTTTATCAAAAACACCTTTTTGTGATTTTTGTATTGCTTTCCTTTTCCTTGTAATTGCACAATTCAAATACAACATTCAAAAGGGATAAATGCTCCTCAGAAACAGCTTTCTCTCTCCACCCTTTGAATACTAACAACTGCTGTAGTAGACAGGACTGGACAGCAGACATGCTGTACTCTTGATCTGTCTTCCTCTTTTAAAAATGTTAAACAAAATTTTTCCCAAAATATGTTCAATGTATTTGCAAAGGACTCTGAGGGTATTGCCTTAGTACATTTAAACAAACCCTGAGTGCAGATGTAGGTTGAACAACATGGATAAGCAGACAAGAAAAATGAAATATAATCTATTTACCCATTCCAATTGCAAAACCCTCCTGATGGATGACTCTCTGCTGTCACTTACTGTCTATGTAATGCCAAGGTAACCTCAGTGCTGTAACTGTGCATCAGGTGAGGGAACCCACATCTAGCAGGCCTACCTCAGGTTGATCTAAAATGCTCTGGACATCCCTTTCTGTCAGGCAGTGGTTTGCATGGCTCTGCATAGTCTTCATAAGTAACACATCTCTGCTCTGAGGTGTGACATCTTTTAAACAAATGCCGTATGAGGTTGAAGTTGAGGAGTGAAATATGAGATCAGTAGCATTTGAGGTACCTTCCAACCTCAACTATTATGTGCTTCTGTTCCCTAATTTCCAAATTACAATGCACTTGAACTGCACTTTCCTTTATCAGGAAAGCACATCACTTCCTGCACACATAACAAGTAACAGACAGTGATATTAGACCTCCTCCATGCATTAGAACCTCCTTCCTATTTCAGACACAAAGTGAGGATGTAGCTTTTAGATGTTTTAGAAAAGGTTGGACATGAAGACAGTGTATAAAAAGAACATTTGCTATTTGAGACTCAAATTCTGCTTGATTTATACAAGGTTGAATCATACATTTCTGAGGCTTTGCTGGAGCTGCAGTGCTTGACCAACCTCCTCATCTGTGAAGGGCTCCTTTGGTCCTGTATAGTATATGATATGTCATCAAGTACTGCTGGATGTAACCCCAAAGGCATAACATTCTTCTGGTTCTGTAGAGAGTCAGGTGACAAAACCAAGAAAATATTTGGGTACATGAAAGTTAAGATGTCATTATGTCTAATTTATAGGTATTGTTGGAACCCTGAAGCCTGGGAGTTTTGAACTTTCTGTGCTTTCTGACACTGACCCTCAAGGGAGCATTGCTTTTGACTTGAGGCCTTGGAGAAGGCTTCCGAATTTGAGTGATAGGCTTAGAATCACTGGTATGTAGTTAGAATAGAAGTGTGTAGTATCACATGTTGAAGAAGGGTTTGGAATTTGGGGTTTTAGAATATAGTAATAGGTATGGGACAAGATGGACGTTCTTGGGCATTATCTCTTTCTTCCTTCTTGTTCCTTCTTCTTCATGATTTCAGGGAGTAGTTTTTGGTTGGATAGAAAGTACTGCACTGCAGGTCACGGGTGTTTGATCATTGGATCAAAAGTATAAATAATATAGATGTTAGCTTTTAATTGGATAGTTGGGCTTTAGAAGACCTTGTAACTAGCTAGATACACTGACATTTTCTTGCTTTTAGCTTGTTAGCTAGAAGTGTTGCAGAACTCTCTGTACTTTAGATAAGAATTAATAAACAACCGAGTCCAAACAAGAAAATCCATCTCTCGTGTGTTCAATCCTCTCAGACTGAAGGCAGAAGAAAAAAGAAGGTAACCACTAATATGTGGAGCCACTAATAGATCTAACCTGTTTCTGCCAGTGGAAGTTGGCGAGAGGCACATAAGCTGTATCTATACTAGTAAATGAAATAGTCAGGAGGGCTGACTCACCTGCCAGCTTTACTTGTGTCCATGTGCTGGCTTTGGCTAGGGTAATTTTCTTTACAGTGGCAGGTATGGGGCTATGTTTTGGATTTCTGCTGAGCACAGGGTTGATAATATAGAGATGTTTTTGTTATTGCTGAGTAAGGCTTACACAGAGCCAAGGCCTTTTCTGCTTTCCATACTGCCACACTGGCGAGGAGGCTGGAGGTGCATGGGAAGCTGGAAGGAGACACAGGTGACCCAAACTGACCAAAGGGATATTCCAGACCATACAGCATCATGCTCAGTATATAAAGTGAGGGGAAGATAGAGGATGGGCCGGGGGGGGGCATTTGGAGTGATGGCATTTGTTTTCCCAAGTCAGTGTAATATGTGATGGGGCCCTGCTCTCCTGCAGATGGCTGAACATCTACCATGAATAGCAGTGAATTAATTCCTTGTTTTGTTTTGCTTGCATGTGTGGCTCTTGCTTTTTCCATTAAACTGTCTTTATCTCAACACACAGATTTTCTAGCTTTTACTCTTCTGATTTTCTCCCTGATCCCGCTGATGAGAGAGTGAGCGAGCAGCCGTGTGGGGCTTGGCTGCTGGCTGGGGATAGACCACACCATCATACAGCTAAATTCTACCTGCCTCTGAATAGTGTGGCTGCATCCTGCCTGTGTGACTCGTGGGCTGTGCCTGCAGAGTACAGGGGAACTTGAGCTAGGACCATGCAGGGAATAAGCTGACCATATATTTTTGTACAAATATGTGACCAGACAGGCCATTTATGCTTTCCTTAGACTATATCTGAGCCCCAGGTATTTTCTGTCTAATGGGTAGAGCTAGGTATCCATTCCATGATTCCAAGTAACAAGTAATTCCATCAAAGTGTCTAGTTAATATTAACAGGCTGTTAGAACAGCATTGCCCAAGATGTGGCCTGTACCCATTAATCAGGTCATAAGACATCACTGGGAAAGTAGTTGGGACATGAGAAAGAGCAACTAGAGGTAGATTAATACATTACTTAAGTAGTTAGGGAGATGATGTGAATCACTCTTGTTCACTGAGAACAGGAACATGGAGCAGAGCAGTTGAAAATACTGCTGCATAGCAAAGTCAGTAGGAAACACTGGGACTTTCTTTCTATCCTGGATAGTCAAGGCTCTTAGACAGGTAGCCCCATGAGAGACCTGAGTCATCTCATGAGAGGCACGTACCTGTTCTGTGTGACTGCTGAGAGGGCTGGGAAGGCTTCACCCTGCTGTCAAGGAACACAGTAACATGGCTGCAGCTGGTCTAGTTGTCTCCTGTGCAATGCTACTGTGTTTGGAGGGCTCACCCAGAAAGCTGAAGACTTTAATTCAGTTGCATGCTCAGCCACAAACAGCCATCCACAAGGGGAGGCCCCAAGCATGGGCTACTCCCACTGGAGTCGGGCATGTGCATGTTGGTGACTGGGAGTTTACCTGCTAGGGGACCTCTTCTGAGTTGCTGATTCTCTTCTCTGCTCTACTAGTGACTGCTTGAATTCCAATCCAGCTTCCAGTGCCTACCTGATAGGCTGAAGTCTGTCCTTTCTACTATGCCTGCTTCCCAATTAACACTGAATTTTGTAAGAACATAATTTAGTCAGACCAGAAAGCCAATGTTCTCTCCCTGACAGATGTGGATGCTTAGGGAAAGAACACAAGGAGCAGCTGGTACAAAATGATCCTTCCCTGACTTATTTACCCCATTCCAGCATCCCATGGTTTGTGAATTTCCTTGGACAGAAATGACACCCATGGAATGGTAACCAGAACACTGAATATTAAACCAGATGATGACAATAATAGTAATGACAATGATGATGATGCCATTATCTAAGTGCTAGCCACATCTCTTCCATTAATTTGGCTGATAACTTGGAAAACCCTTTTATATTTTTGCCTCTTCAATGATCAGTTCCACAATTTACTTAGATGATTCAATCATGTTTATCCCCCAGACACCTATTTTAAGGAGAACGATTTCTAAATTATTTTGTCTGCCTCATTATGAAAGATCTTCTGTTTTTCTGAAAATTCCCCTTTGGCCTTGGTCATCTCTTGCTCTATTTTATGTGTTTTGAGATTAAGCAGGGAAAACATTCACGCCATGCAATGTGTATTATACAGAGGTTTACAAATGTGTACTGTTTTGTTCTCTGTGGTGGAAAAGTCCAATAAAAAGGCTGGAGAATTTCCATCCTTTCCTCTCTCCCCACTAGAGATTCTTTAAAAATTATGTTAAGGAATTGGTTTATGTACTCTGTGTGGAGACTGTATATGTAAACCCTCAGAAGCAGCAGCATATCTCTGTTGGGTCTGACTGAGTTACAGTTCACTGCTCCCTCCCTGTGCTGTGCTTTGCATTGGTAGCTGGAAGGGTGTTAACACACCAATGTTGTGGCTACTGCTGAGCAGCACTGTTCCTGTAACATTCCTTCCCCTCCACCAAGGGACTGGGAGTGGGCAGAATTCTGGGAGGGGATGCAACAAGGCTAACTGACCCAAATTAACCAAAGGGATATTCCATACCATATGATGTCAGCTCAGATATGAAAGCTAAGGGAGGGAGGAGGAACGGGGAGGGCATTTGTTATTCTGCAATGTTTGCCTTCTGGAGCTCCATGCGCTGAAGTCCTGCTTCCTGGGAAGTGCCTGAATATTGCTTGCTGATAGGAAGTAGAGATTGACATTTCCCTTTGTTTATGCACAAACTTTTTTTTTATTATTTATTTTTTTTTCTTTTGTAAACTGCCTTATCTCAACATAGGAGTTGTTTTCCATCTTATTTTCTCTACCCTGTCCCACTGGGAATGGGAGTCATAGAGTGGCTTGGTGGGCACCAAGCACCCAGCCAAGGTCAACACATTAGGGTACATTTTTTGGCAACCTAACTTCAGGCAAGATAAAGGCAGTTAGTTATTGCATGCTATAGTAAATAGTAAGTATCGAGTAGCAAGCTCCTGACATTGAATTTGTCAGCTGCACTGCTTATCTTCTGTGGACGATGAGGGAATACACCTCCTTCTCCCTGCCTGAGATTGATGTGAATGTTTTTATAATGCAGTCTCCCATGGTCTCTGCTCATCCTTATGCAAGCTGCAATACTACTAGCTAATACTGTTAATCATACTAATACTGTTGGCAGGCTACGGAGTTCATAGAATCCAGCATCATCTTGGTGTAAGAGAAAACAATCTTTAGGTGAGGAGCTATTGAAATCTACCCTGAGGCATCCAGTTCCTGGGTGGCAGGGTTTGTGGAAGGATTTGGGCAAGTTTTTAGGATGGTTATCACCTCCCATTACTTAGGGTTTTACACCTGAACAGGTAATAAACTCTGACAAACTGATCCGTCAACTGATAGAAGGGTGTCTTGCCCACCCCAATGAAAACCAGCAGCTTCTTGCCCTGTACTGGGGCCTGGCATGTGCCTATTGAGCAATTGCACAGTCCTCTCAGGGGACTGTAGTTGGGGCAGGAACCCAAACTTCATTTGAAGAGACTATGGCTGAGACAGGGACCCAAACTACAGCAACTGCAGTAATTCCTCCAGCAATAAAACCAAAAGATGGACAAGGTGAGTTACAGGCCCATACCACCAATTAGTAAGAGAGGAGGAGGAAGAAGAAGCAGTAGAAGGAGCAGCAGAAGAAAGAAGAAACACAAGAAGTAGAAGAAGAAGAAGAAGAAGAAGAAGAAGAAGAAGAAGAAGAAGAAGAAGAAGAAGAAGAAGAAATGATAGGAAAGGAGGAGTTAGATCAAGAGGCAGGTCCTTCAACAAAGAAATTGCCTTGAGGTAAATTAAACAGGAAGCCACGGTTACTCAGTCCTTGACCTCATCTGAACTTCAAGAACTTGTGAAAAGATTACAGCCACCAGCCAGGTGAGTGGATTTCTGCCTGGCTGCTTTAATGCTGGGATAGTGGTGATGACATTCAGCAGTTAGAAGGTCATGAAGCCAAAGAGCTGGGATCACTTGCTAAAGATCAGGAGATTGAAAGAGGAATTGGAAAAGAAAGAGCAATTTGTTGCCTCTGGTGATGGCTTCTCTCAAGAATGAGGGCAAGATATCCATTTAAGGAAGATCTTGTAAACTCCGTAGGGAAGTGGGTCACTGCAGATGAAGGTATCCAGTACCTGAGAGAATTAGCAGTGCTGGAAATTGTCTGTAGTGATCTAAAAGGTGACAGGTCCCTAAAGGATCAGAGGATGCTCCTTGCACAGTTGCCATGTGAAGGAAGGTGGTTCAAAGTGTCCCTGTATCATACTCCAGCAGCTCGGTTGCATTGCATTACCCACAAGTAAATACACCAGCCATAGACATGGTGTCCTGGCTCTGAAATGTAGAATAAACTCTGGGTACTTCCTCATCCTAACAAGCCCACACCCCGGGTTTTAGGGGCAGCCCAAGAGATCAGTCCTCTCCTGGCCCGGGCACAGGGAAGAGAAGCCCCAGGCACAGGCCATGTGGTGAGCAGTAGACTCTGGTGCCCTGAATGAAGTCAGGCCACCCTACCAGACATGTGGGAGCTTCAATATGAGCTGGAGTCAAAGGCAGCCAACCAACTGAGACACTGTAACTCCCATCCATGAACTAATTCATTGACTGGAGAGCCAAGGAGTGACCAGCAGGACCTGCTCACTCTTTAACAGTCCTGTACAGCCTGTGCCAAGGTCTGTTGGGGAATGGAGGCTGACAGATTATCGTGGCCTGATGAAGTCATGCTGCTTCTGAGCGCTGCCATAACAGACATGTTGGAACTTCAGTGTGAGGTGGACACAAAGGTGCCACAATTGATATCATTGATGCATTTTTCTCAGTGCCCCTGGCAGCAGAATGCAGGCTACAATTTCCTTTTCATTTGGAGGGGTGTCCAGTACACCTAGAACCAGCTGTCTTGACCAGCTAACAAGAAGGAAACACAAGCTTTTCTAGGCCTTGTGGGGTTCTGGGGAATGCATATTCCAGGTCATGGCCAGCTTGTGAGCCCCCTCTATTGAGTGACCCAAAAGAAGAACCAACCACTTCGAGGGGGGCCTTGAGTAACAACAGGCCTTTGAGCAGATCAAACTGGAAATATCTCGTGCAGTAGCTCTTGGGCTGTTTGGACAGGAGCAGCCATGCAAAATATACTCTACACTGCAGCTGGGGAGCAGGGCCTCACCTGGAGCCTCTGGCAAAGGACCTCAGGAGAAACCTGAGGTCGGCCATTAGGGTTTTGCAGCTGGAGTTATCAAGGATCAGAAGCCAGCTATACTCCAGCTGTAAGAGAATATTAGCAGCCTATATGGGGCTTGAGCTGCCTCAGAAGTTATTTGGACAGAAGCATGTCACTTCTTGGCCATCCTACACTGGATATTTTAAAGAAACACCCCCTCAACACCTCACATAAGCAGAGCTACATGGAGTAAGTGAGTAGCATTGATTACACAACAAGCTCAAATGGGAAAACCCTATTTCCCAGGAATCCTAGAAGAGCTTAAGACTGGCCAGAAGCCAGAGATTTTGGAGCATTGCCTGAGAAAGTGACTCATGCCCAAGAAGCACCATTGTATAACTTCCACTATCTGCGAAAAAAACATAAGGGTCTCATAATAACTTTGAAGCTAAGATTCTCTTGAAAAACAGAAAGTGACCACTATTGCACTTGGTGAATAGCCTGTTGCTTTCGTTCCAGACTCAGTCCTTCTGGGACTTGAGCATTGCTGGTTGGGTCAGTGACTGGACCTACACAGGTCTCTTGGTGTTCCCCTCTGTCTGGAGAGGTTTGTGCTGAGACGCCTGGGAAACTTCGGAGGTCAAATGTGGGAGAAGTCTGGAGGTCAGACCCTTGTAGAGGACAATAAATGAGCAAGGGTCTGATGCTTCAACCCATCTTGGAAAATAATGTCACTATAAAACGTCTTTTATCACTCCTGATCTATACAAAATATTGCTGAAAGTCTGCAAAAGCCTGAGTTCATATTAGGATCAGTGGCACAAGCCATGTAAAGCTTCACCTGCTGTCCCATGGCTCACACTCAGCACAGTGAGTGTTTGTCATGTTGGATCCAGCTGCTTCCCAGGCTCTCTCTTCAGCAACAAATCCTGATGTTTTGACTGAGGTCATTCCTGTTTTACCTCAGTGATGCTTCATTCTTTTTTGGTTTCTATCTGCCTCACAGAAAGAAGCAGAAGGAGGATGGAATCCCCAGATTTTCTTGGGAAGAATGAATTGGCTTTCTTAGCCTAGAAAAGGGTTGCCAGTTGCATGTCCAAAACTGGTTCCACAGTAGCCAGATACAGAGCAGTTCCTGCCTGCCTCGCTGTGTGCTAAAGCTAATGAGGTAAGAATATGAAAGCATTCCTTGGCAATCACTTGAGGGAAGGAGAGGCTCAAAATTAGAGAAGTTTTTTTAGAAGTTTTTTTTTAAAGATAAAATTCTGCAAATACAAAAAGGCCTTCTATCCTAAATTACAAAAAATGCCAGACTTACTTGCCCTGACCATCAGGTTTCAAGACACTGCTACTCTCCCTGCTATCTACATCTTCTCTGACTTTTTCCTGTTCTGCCCACTCTTAGGTTGCTTCCTGACTATCACCTCACTTTATTAGGATGGGTTAACCCTTTGATAGGTTATTCTCAGCTTCTCACCACTCCTATACGTCCTGCTGGTCTCTATTTCAGCTGTCTATTCTCCCGTCTCTGAATAAAAGCAGAATTTCCTTTGCCTGTCTCCTTGCAGACAATTTACAACTCGCTTTCCATGTCAGACCTGTCTTCTGCCCACACTGAAAAATCTGAAAGCTGCCAGATAAACTGAACTTGGACAAACTGGAGCTCCTTAGCACCTCCCTCTTCTTCCTTTTTTTTTTGTTAACCATTGACAAAATAAGCCACACACAAGCTTGTAACTTGTGCACTGTATCCTCAAGTCTAGGCTGCATAAGCCTTGCAGTCTTCCTTCATGATGTTAAGTAGTAAGGCATTTTAAGAGGACTATTGTGTGGCTCATGCCCATGTCTGGCTTCCCAGGTTTTTTTGTCTCTTTCACCACCTGGGTAGTGGAAGCAGGCACAGCCTCCCACTCTGCATCCCGTGGGTCTGGGGCTGCTGACATGGAGCTGCAGAGGAGCAGGCAGGCAGGGTAAAATTAGGAGGCAGAGCTTACTCAGGAGCAAAAGAAGCAGTCAGTCAGATAGGAGACTCAACCATGGAGACGTGCTCCCTGGGCAGAGGAGGGGGCAGGAAGGGTGTGGTCCTGAAGGAGAAGGTAAGGCTGGCACAGAGGGAAGTAATGATGAAGCTAGCCTTTTCCCCTGGAAAATATCTTTGCAATTCCTCTTGACTAAGTTTAGCTTTGCTTCGTTTTGCTTCTTCCCAGGAGCAGGCAGAGCTCCTTAGAACACTGGGACAGAGAAGCTGGGATATGCTGGGTACATGTG
Organism: Sturnus vulgaris; assembly: GCF_052056855.1. Lineage (NCBI taxonomy): Eukaryota > Metazoa > Chordata > Aves > Passeriformes > Sturnidae > Sturnus > Sturnus vulgaris. The sequence continues at coordinate 91,904,292 of NC_142245.1, read as the reverse complement.
ATGCAGATTTTTTCCCCTTTCCTATCCCCACGTAAATCATCAGGCAAGTTTCAAAACTGGGAACTTGGTGTTACATCAGTGTTTCCTGCCTCGTTGAAGGAGTTTTTGAAAGTAGGTGCTAAATCACCAGTTCCTGTTGTAGAGCCTGTCATAGCTGCTGATCTCCAGCTGGAGGTATGCCATGAAGACACAGCACTTGTGTTCAGTGATTTTTGCAGTGTCTGTGACGTCCTCTTGGAGGCACATGCCATCTGTGGTGTCCCAGGACACAACCCAGAGGTGTTTTTTCATGACAGGTATTGGAGAATCTCCAATCTGGCTGATTTTTGAGCCAGTGGGCTCCACCAGTAAAAGTTGTTTATAAGGAAGTAACTAAGACAAACCAAGTTCATACACGTACTATATTTGTTGATGGTAAAAGACAGGAAATGGGTGGGCAAGGTTGTCACTATGTCATCTCTCTCAAACTCTAGGCACAGCCAAGGAAAAGTTGTAAAGACAATGCAGTTTGATTATAAAATTTATCATAATGCTTTACGGTTTTGTTGCAATTAGAGCATCAGGCTCACCATCTCACATCGTTGTCCTGTAGGCACTTCTAGACCTGCATTATACCTTTGGTTGCCATATGTAAGCTATGAGGTGTTGTAGCTTGTCATTGCAACAGTAAATGTGCTTGGCACCAATGTTTTGACACATTACAAAACTCTGTTGGCTGCATCAAGGACAAAAGGAGATAAACGCCCCCTTTCAGGATGAAAACAGAGCTGGAAACAGTTAACCATTTTGCTGATGTCCTGACAACTGTTGTACCTGGCATATGATCCCCTCTGGAGAGCATGGTCCTGGACAAGTGTTCCTCTCCCCTAGAGAGCAGCTTGCTGTGGTATATCTTGAAAACTAATACAGAACTTTGTAAAAACATATGAGTACAGAAGGCACTCAGTAAGAAACACAGTAGCCTGCTGGGATTTTCCCTTGTTGCACAGTTATAATCCTCTAAGTTTCCTTTATTTTCTGTAGATTTTGATTTTCTGAGGCAGGATGAGAAATGTTTTGTCCTTGTTGGTGCTCAGGGCAAGCATCACACTTTATCAGTTAAAAGCAAGGCCAAACATGCCACGTTTCTGGAAGCCAGAGTAACAGCCGGAGGGATTGATGTGGGATGCCTGGCTATCTTCTCCCTTCCTAAGTATGCCACCTCTTTGAGTCCCTGTAGCCTGAGTGGGAATGGTCAGATACTGATGACACCACATATGCTGTGATGAGTGGGAAGTGGAAAGTCAGAATCGATTTCCAGGGACGTGTGGGCACTCCCTTCTGGAGCTCTGCTTTTCACATGCATCTCCGGAAATGGCTGCATCCCTACCTCACATGAAGCTGTGGGATGTGTGCCAGTTGGGCTGCACCGGAAGTAAAGGGAAAAAGACAAAAATTTGCAATATGTTGTTTTATGCCATTCTTTGACAGATATTTTTTTTAAAACAGTGGGTGAAGTTTGTTGTCTAGAAATTACTATTTTAAGAGCAAGAGCAAACTGCATTTGAAAGGGGAATTCACCTCTTCACCTCACAGGGTTGTTCAGGATGTGTCATATCCGGAAGCACTGGAATGTTACATGTTTTAATTTGGACCATGGCAGTTTTGCTCCCAGCAATTGTGTGGCAAAACCAAACGATGAAAAGGGACACGCTAGTCTGGACTCATCTTTAAACACATACAGAGGTCTGCCCTGCTTATGAGGCATCTACAGAGCAGATCTGCCTGGAGGGCTCCCAGCTGGGGTGTCCCCAGGCAGCCCCACCACTGACTTCAGCTGCCCTTTGCCCCTTCCCAGTGGGAATGCAGCAGAGATGGAGAGGAATTACCACTGCTCTGCTGTGCGACCCCACCAGGAGGAGTTCATGGGCTAAACCCATGAGTAGCAATTTGGGCATAAATCCACCAAAGATTTGGACCTGGAATACCGCTGCGGCTCTGGCTCCTTTTCCCCTTTATTCCACTGAGAACAGCTGCTTTGTGTCCCATCTCGCTGTAATGCCTCTTACCTTAGGAGGACACCTAGGGCTGGCCCTGGGCTTAGCAATGAGTTTGTCTGACCTCATCCCTGCACCTTGAGCACTCCCCAGCGAGGGCCCTGCCTGGCTTTCTGCCCTCTGTGCCAAGGTTGTTTCATTTTGCTGGCAAAGGTGATGCTGCCTAAGCCCAGGGATCACATCGGAGTTTATATTGCATTGCTCTGGTTCACCCTGCCGGGGTGAGAAATTACAGGCAGAAGCGGTTTGTGCTCAGTGGTCCAGTTTGTGTCTGAGACAGAGTACAACAGCCGTATCTCCTGCTCTCCACAGTCTGGGGGGCCTGGAGAGCTGGCTGCCAGCTTGGCCTGCCTCCACTAACATCCCATGCCATCCTCTGTGCTACTGCTCTTTAGAATCAAATGCCTGTAGCTGATGCCAGTGGGATGAATAACCCATAGGAATGCTGCCGAGTGGGATGAAAGGTAGGAAATGTGGGTGATGCCAAGTCTTGCTTCCCCTCAGCAGAGAGGTATATTTTTTGCTGGAAGGCTTTCCTGTTTTTCATTAGGCAGCTGTGTGACGGTCTCTGGGCATGGAGTCCCAGTCCCTTGCAGTGCCAAGAAAAACACTCTAAGTTCTTGGCCTCTGAATGCCCATGTGGTGAGTAAGCTGGCAAGGATTAGATGTCCAGCTCTGCCTGTGCATGCACGGATGGGAACAGACAGGAAGGAATATAGTCCAAACTAGAAAATGGTTGAAGGGAAAGAAGAAACCTAACTGAAAAATGCTGGAGAACTTGAGGTCGTCTTGGCACAGATGCTTGCCCGGCACAAATCAAAGAGTAGGGAGAAAATGGAACCTGTCAGGATGGTAACAGGCTTCTCTCCTTCATTCTTTCCTCCTCCCTGTCCCCAGTCTCTTCTTCTGAACATGACCTGCCAGAGCAACACACAGCAAGAAACTCCTCACTGCCACACAGACTGGCTGTAGTCAAGGCACTGGATAGTAAGGCCCTCATTAAGATCTTTCATCAAAATCTGTACCATCACCCTGTATCAGATAAAAATCTCCTTACTTTTGATCTAATTGCATTTAATAGGAACTTGGACTTTTTTCCAGAGTGAGAAAAATTGCGTTGCTTAAATATTTTATAAACTAGCATTTTTCTGGCCAGAACACAAACTCTTAGAAGTCAATGATGAGGAGCCATCATGCACCAACACTTTTTTTTTTGAGCACAATGTGGCTCGGGGTGTTACTTTAACTTTCCTTCACTGGAAAGTGAAGGAAAATTTACTTTTTAATTTCTCACTGTCAACATGATTTTAGTTTTCTCTCTGTATCATGTCACAGGGGTGTAACTTTGGAGTAACTTTGAGATACATAACTAAATTAGATGGCTAAATTAACATTGTTTTCAAAGACAGAGAAGTGTTTACAGCCATTTCTTGCTTAACATAAGCCATAGTATCTGGCCCAGTTGTTCAATTCATAGCCAGCATCTACAGTTACACTTTTCTTTGGGAAAGATATTGCTTTGTTCAGAGGGAGACACAATGCTGCTACACAAGCTGCAGAAACTTGCATTTACTGTACAGAGTGAATCCTCATACTTGACAGGGAATAGGCAGAAAGTGCTGTAGCCTGCAAAGCCTTCCTAACTTTACCTTTCTAGGATAATCTTACAAGAGGGAGTTTCCCATTTCTAAGGGAATCTTATTCCAGGGAACACTGTATTGGGTTCACACGGACCCGTTTTGGTATTGGGGAGGCTATAGGGGTGGCTTCTGTGAAAAGCTGCTGGAAGCTTCCCACATGTGCAATAGAGTCAATGACATGGCTCCAGGATGGACCTGACCTAGGCTGAGTGCATCAACAGTGGTAGTGCTTCTGGAATAGTATTTAAGAAATCGGGAAAAAACTGCACAACACACTCAGCTGGAAGAGGGGAGTGAGAATATGTGTGCGAAACAACTCTGCACACACCAAGGTCAGAGAAAAAGGAAGGGGAGGTGGTGTTCCAGGTGACAGAGCTGAGATTTCCTGCAGCCCATGGTGCAGCTGCCATGGTGAGGCAGCTGTGCCCCTGCAGCCCATGAAGGTCCATGGGGATGCAGAGATCCACCTGCAGCTCCTAGAAGAACCCCCAGCAAAGCAGATGGATGCCCAAAGGAGGCTGTGATCCTGTGGGAAATCCACAACGGCACAGATTTCTGGAAGGACCTGTGGCTCTGGGGAGAGAGGAACTCAGGCTGGAGCAGATTTGCACCACTCCCAGAAAGGCAAGCTGCTGGCAGAGCTCTGTGCACACATTTTAAGGAGACACATTTTAAGAATGCAGGCCCTGATAAAAGCATGTCTATAATAATCCAGAAACTAAGACATTTGAACATAAATAGTCTGACACAAGAGAAAACTGGCATCAGAGTTCACAGCATCAAGACCTCTGGAGATCACAATGGGATCTCCTAGCTGAAAACTGGAAGGCATGAAGCATGTTAGTGGAGCTGAACTGTATCCAACACAATGATCACTGAAAGTGCCACAGTTAAAGTCTTTGGGCAAGGAATCAATCACAATTCACCTCGAGTGCGTGATGCTTCTTCCCCTCCCTTTGCTCACATGATTGTTGGAAGGGTCATTATTTCCATGAAAGCACTTCATGACTGCAGAACTGAAAATCCTGTAAGCATAGCCCAAGGGAGTTTCTCATGCTCTCTGGAAAAGGTCAACCAGGGCTTGAGGCTTGGACTAGGGTTTGCTTCTCTACCTCCGAGTAGGCACAGATAGAAAAGAGCCGTCTCAAAGTTGTATTCAAAGGTAGTGGCAAAGCTTGCCCCTGTCCCTGCAGCAACTCTGGTTTGCACTGACAGCCTTCACCACACTGTAAAGAACAGGCTGGATCACATACCTGAACTCTTCATGTAGTGAATGCACAATGCTTAGACACTGCAAGCTCGCATGTCTCAAAAAACAACAGCAGCTCCGTGTTTGATCTCACTCATCCGTTCTGGAAACATGTACACAAGAAGGCAGGAGGGAAACTTCCAGCCACAACTTTTAAGGCGTCATGACAAAATGTTCTCTAACTTACGGGACACATAGTTGGCCAGAAGGGTGATTCAATGTTAACTGAAAGGGAATAAGGTATTGATGTAGTACCAGCAGAAAAGCATTCCAACTATTTTTAGGGATTTTCCAAGCATAGCAGCTCATGCTGTGCAATCAGACAGATGCTACCTTGAAAATAGCAAGGACTTCTTTGCTGTAGGAATGTCAGACCATTTGTCTGAGTCCTGAGAAGCTTCACTGTGAACAAAACGAGTCTGGGTGAGTTGTACTTGCCAGGTATGCAGCTCCTCCTTTTTTGAATCTGAAAATGTGGGTTCAAGTCATGCAAGTGACCAACACATACTGCAAATTTTATTTTTATTTCCTTATTACATGAACTAAATTAGCATATGCCTACATCTTAATTAAAACAAGTTCACCACTGCAGGAAAAGAGTATTCTTTTTATTCTCTAAAGCACACCTGTGAACACAGAACAAAGTAATTCAGTACATAAAAGCTTCTTGGTGCACCTCTCACTGCAGTTTCTCCATTAGTTCTTTCAAAAAAATCATTACATCTTATGTATTTATATAGGCTTCCTTTAAGCTTTGCATCTTCTACCCCTAATGCAATTCACTTTTAGAAATCAGTTAAGAAGCTAAATCAAAAAGGCCCCTTAAGTTTGCTTTATTTACAGATGCAATGTCTGAATTTAAGTAGTTTATAGTCACTCCCAGCACCAGCTTCCAATTCAAAGGATTAGTGCATTCCAGAATTTCTCTTTAAAACTGTTTTCTAGAGGGGATTAACTTGTCCATAACTACAATTATGTAGGTAACCCCAGCCACCTACATAAATTACCTTATAGAAAATAAACATGCTAACAAAATTATTTATAATTAACAAGATGACAGAATGAGAAACTCAACCTTAGGAAGAATGGACAGAATTTTGGTTTTGTGCTGCAGTCGTTGTTGACTATGGGAACAGCAGCAATGTGGGAGAAGAGCAGTGAAACAGGCTGAAGTCCAGAACAGGTGTCTCTGGTTCCTTTGTGAAGAGAGCTGTATGTCCAGCTCTATTTCTTCCTCTCTTTCGACACATCTCCCGTTACTACTTTTTTTTTTGTGAAATCATAGGGCAGATTTCTGAACTGAGACGGCATACAGCTCATTTTAGAGGGGAAGAAATTAACTGCATCTGCAGGCACGCTGACTTGCATTATCTGAATAAAGTCAGATCTGTTCCTCTGAGTTTTACTGTTTACAAGTGGATGCAGGTCTTGTGGCAACTGAGAAACTGCTGTAAGATTAACAACTGGGATGCACATATATTTGTCTGTTCTTACATACTTTCAAAACCCAAATGGAAGGAAGAAGTATCTGTGATTCAGGTAGATCCAGAAGGATTTTTTTTTTCTTACACAATAAGGTAAATTACTTAGCACATTCCAGGTTAAAAAAATTACAGTAAACATTCAGTAACTGGAATGCATATAATATACAAGTACCATTACATTTACAAAGCTGTTCATGACAATTTTTCTTTCTATATTAAGCATAAAAAAGTTACAAGCTAATTCACAATAACCTTAGTTACAATGTTATTAAAATACATTGATGTTAATCATAAAAATATCTTACTATTTACATGTATATTGTATAAACCTTAACAATAAGAATATGCCATTTTAGGATGCCTCAAACCAATATTTAGGCAGATTGGCCCATTTTATAGTGCAGTATCCCTGTTTTGGTCTTCACACCATGAAACTTTACCAGATTCACAGTATCTTTGCTAGTGCTTTGCTAAAAGGTTTAATATTTTTATTATTTAAGAATCATTCATTCATTTATTCATTACAAAGAGTCAGTTTTATTTCCACTCTGTTTCTTATTAAATCCTACCCCTAATAGTTCAGGACACTCTGCCTGGCCTTGAGCGATTTGGTTGCATTTCCACATAAGGCTGTAATTAATTTCATCAGTTATCACACTGTCTTGCTTGTAGTCCGGATGCTGTGCGATGAATTCCCTCATCCACCGAGCAACTGTCATTAATTCTCCTGTGGGCAAGAGGAAATTATATTTCACATTTTATACATCTAATTCAGCAATAGAACACCTAGAATTCTGTGCACTATATACACAATTAATGAGTAGCCCATGCTTTCAGGAGAAACACATTCCTATACTTTTTGGTTTTCAAATATGGCTAAACTGCAGGTGTAGTTAAGATGACATATCCCTGATGGTCTAAAATTCACTTATCTAGTGCAATTTTTCAACTTTCAGATGTTCCAATGACATAATGCAGAAAGAAGTAGCAACTGGAACAGGTGCTATCAACAGATTGTATAGCAAAAGGTCTCAAACAAACACTATTTAACAAAGGTCATTTAACAATCTGGCTGAGATGAATCAACAGACACCTCTGCACTACTACATTTGTGCAAAAGAAGTTTGTAGTTGATCCACCCAACTGAGCTGCTAGTTTTGATCAGTCAACCTTGGCTTACTGTTCTTTCTCCTTCTGGCAGCTACTCTAGCAAAAAATAGACTGGTCTCCAATTATACCAACTTCAGGTTTGTACACAGTGCCTCTGCTTCACTTCACAGGTCTTGCGTTGGTCAGCAGGTACCTAAGGGTCCCCAGCACCTCTATACAAGGTCACTGAACGACACATACCACTTGCAGGAGACTGGTATCCCCATGAAGTAGCAGCTGGGGGCTGGCTGGACACCAGTGTCCGGCTGCTGAATCTTGCTCCTGAATGCAGCACATGCAAGCAAGTCTTAACTACTAGAAGTTTAAGGTAACTCTGACAGTTAAGACATTAAGATGGGCTGATGGGATGCTCAAAGAGCCTAGAAAAACTTTCATGGCTAGGTGCCAGCATATCAACTTCATTGTGAGTGGAAAGAATCGAGGGCTTCCACTACGTCTTTGGTTTAAGAATATTATAAAAAGCAAGAGGAATCAAGGTAGAGAAAGCATGAAGGAACACACAAATAAAAAAGTAGAAAGAATCCAAGACTATTTAAAAATATCCTAGCAGTGGTTTTGAACAGATGCACGTGAAGAGAAATCAGAAAAATTGCAGAAAGTATCAGAATAAAAAGCAGAATAAAAAAGGTTACTAGAAATCAAAATGTGTTTCAAAAACCAGAAGTAATGAGGCCAGAGTTACTTCTACATACAAGGGCAGGAAAAAATTTACCCAAGAGGCTTTATTTGTTGAAGGCACTAAAAACTCAACATGAAAACTTTCTGACATCAACGAGAAGCAGGGGGCCTGCAAGAAAGTCAGTGGAGTCAGGAGATGAGCGGAGTGAAGCTTAAAAAGAGACACGTTTGAAGTACAAGCTGTGCAGGCATCAGTGCTGGAGCAGCTGGGCAGTGTCCAGTGCACACCAACACAGACACCTAGTGGCCAGGCAGCCCAGGCACTCTCCATCCTTGCCCCGCTGTACCCTGCACACCTGCACTGGGAGCACAGCCTGCAACTCTCAGAAGTATGTACAGGAGTATAGCACTGCTGACTGACAAAAAGTGTGAGATGCCTTACAGACAAAAAGAGGCAAAGGGAATTTTAAGTTCAGGAGCAACCATATACTGGAGAAATCCACACAATTATGAATGCTGATGACAAGTGAGTAGATAAACATGATCCTACAACACAGGAACTAGAAGCTGTATCATGGAATAACTGTGAATAGCATTTAAACATGAAAAACTACAGAATTAATTTTTTCAAAAAGCATATAATAGAACTATGTCATTTCTTACTGTATGACTTTAGGTGGACCAGAAGTGTAACTGCTTGAAGAAAGGTAAGTCAAAGATTATGGAAATCACATCTGTGAATGCTGATCAAGCTCTGTGATTACTGTGCTGCAGGCAGCCAGGAGAGAGCACACCAGGACAAGGACCTCTTGATGCTGCCACCTCAGTACTGCTTTCATTAATGTTAGGTGGTGGTCAGCAGCTGCTGCCTGCCTAGCAAATCTGTAGTCTCACTGAGTGGTGGCAGTCAAACACCACCTATACAGAGATCAGGAGGGTAATACCTTGCTATGCTGCAGGAGAAGAGGTGACTGAATTATGCTGGTCATAACCCATGAGTGCTGTGTTCATCATTTGGGAAATCTGGAAGATGGCCACTCTTTGTGGCTATGACTCATAATAAACAGTCTGCACATCAGGAACATTTGATTTAAGATCGAGTAAACTTGAATAATCCAAAGCTCACAACTGAGAAACATCATGGCACAGTAATACAATACCTAAGTGCTTTTTTATTCTGTGGATTCTAGTTCTTAAGAAGCCTCATTTAAAAGTCTTTTCAGTTCATAAGAGCTGAACTATAAACCCTACATTCTTATCTACCCTGTTCTCACAGATTTTAAGTCTGTGTAAATACAGGAGCTGACTTTTGCATTAGGTAGGAAAGTTTTCTTTGGTGGGGAACACCTCCAGATGGGGTTGGACCCACATCACTAGACCTTAGGAAAAACTGTTATGGATTCCTTGTTTTCTCAAGACCATTTCCCTGAAGGAAAACAAAAACGAACCAAACGAACAGACAAGGGAATGTTTAAAAACATGTTACCATTCTGAAGAACTGCTAAAGTAGTGAATTACCAGATAAGACAAAATCCCGATTTCCACCTGAGCTTTAGAAAGGTCTTTACCTAGAAGCTTCTACAGCAATCTTCAAAAATTAAAAAGGAATGCAACACTTGAGTTTAAAACTCAGGGTGGGGGGAGCAGAGGGGGGGGGGGGAAAATTGACTTATGAGGCTAAAATTAACCACCTAGCTAAATTTATATGCAGTTATACAGAAGATTTACAGAAAAAGTTAAAAAGCTGCCGCAGACTGAGCTAAACACACAGTTCTAAATTAAGTTTAGCCTGCATTTTTTACTCATTATATTGTGGCATTTTAAGAAACATAAAGAGTCATTATACACCTGTCTTGAAAAACATTGCAACGTGGGAAAGACAGTGGAAGAGCCTGCTCTGCCTTGAAGGAGTTCTGCTACTTATGAAAGGACTTTCTTATCAGTGAGCTGAAGTCTAGGTCCCATGGTCTAGCAGACCTGAGTTTAGACTTACAAATGCTTTGGAGCAGTAAGCTATGGAGTCACACCAGTAGTATCAGGCAAGCTATCAGACCCAGCCTCAAATACTTTTACAACATGCAAGTGACAGGGCAAAGTGGAGTAGTGTATGTTTAAACTACTACAAAGTGGACGATACAGCGGCAAAAGCAGCAGTAAACAGTGTTGAAAAGCAAAATTGAGGACTGGGTATATACTACCCTCTAAACCATGACTGTTACTCTATCAGTTACTCCTAATTTGAGTTCTAAAACGGATCACTAAACATTAAAAATCAAAAATAGACAGGACAAGATTTAGGCCAGAGAACACACTTCAGTCTTTTGCTCTAATTACTCAATAGCTAACGAGACATCCACAGCTCCCATCAGTCTTATCCAACTGAAAGTAGAAAAGTGCCAAGAAAGTCAATGTCCAAAAATGTCAAACATACCAGAGGCTCTCTTTTTTATTAGCTTCAGATAGTTTAGGATGGTGCATCTTGTGTCCACATCCACTTCCATGTTTTCAAGATAGGAATTCAAAATTGGGATCAAACCAGGAAAGACTCCTTCCTGTGTAAGAGAACAGAATCAGCATAAAACACACTCAGTCTGGTTTCTGGGAGGGTAAAATAGAATGTGTTCCAGGTAGAAGAGGCTATGACCTTCCCATTGATAATTGTATCAATGCTCATTAAGGTGTACTCTTCTGTGTTGGTGCTTGTCCCATTCTGTGCAGAGCCACATCCATCCACAACAGCATTTCCACCTTCATGTGTGACAAAGGGAAAGGAAAAAAATGGTTAAAAGGCAAGATATGCGCTAGACATCCACACAGTGTTAGTCAGATTACTTGATGTGATACCTTTGCATATATCTTTTCTGAAGTAAAACATTCCCTGTCGTACAGCATCTCTTTTCTGGGCCACCTTCATGTTTTCATCCACCTGGCAAAAGAAGTATTTCAGAGATCTGTGACATTTTAGAAAAGTAGGATTCTACCAAACTGTCACATTTGGGTTTCATAAGTTGAAACATCTACTATATTTCTTACTTTTTCATCACAAAAGGTCAAGCTGTGAAGCTGAGTTTTATTTCATTCTCCAGTGGCCAGGACAAACCCATGAACAGATGACATTTTATGAATCTGGGTCTCCAGCACAATAGGTAATGGTATCATGTTAGAACATGCTATACTAATCTGAGTTTGGATGAAAACACAGGAACAGCTACGATTAGCAGGTTGCATCCCTTCTAGCAGACTTCTCTGAATATTTAGATGCAATTTAAATAAGTACGGAAGAAGAAAATTTCAATTTCCCTAGCCTAATTTGCTGCTTTGATTAACAAAATCATCACTGTCTTTAGAAGAATTACCATTGTATTAAACTTTTAGAAACAGCATTCAAGTAAGTTTGTATGGGAGTTGTATCTATTCCATTCCCAAACATCTGTTAGATATTTAAACTTAGATTGCTAGCAAAAAAGTTCTAAATTTCAGGCTTCCCAACAGTCCTCCAAACTGTTTGCTCTGCAAATGACATAAGCATTGCTCTGTATTTCTTGATGGAAGATTTTGTCCAAGTTCTTTAACTGGTAGGTTCTCAGGGAATTAACATCATACAGTTTTTGGACATTAGCTTTACCATATTGCCTTCAGAAAAAGAGATATAATTTGCTGAATTCTTTGTCTGATCTTTATCTAAAGGCTATGCAAAATCTTCATTTACTTCTTACCTTCCAAACCTTTATTTTCAATTAATTTTGTATTATGAAACCTATTTACACAACAGGTTGTTTTGAAAGTTTGAAAGAACTCCAGTCCCAGCTGACGAGCATTCAACCGCATTCAATCAGACAGCCAAGATTAGTGTGAGATTAGCCCCATAACCCCCTATTATTTTACTTGAAAGAGGCAGGCTTACCAATGGTTGTGCAATTCTGTGTTGCATTACCTGCCAAATTGCTTGGCAAGCTCAAGCAATTTTCAGCCCCCCAGCCCTCCAATTCTGTTCAGGTTCTTTCAGCACCTGATCTCTTATTCACTTTTAGCTGGTAGTTAAAAATTTTGTGCTTTTGAGACACTCAAATAACAATGTAATTATGTGTAATCTAAGTGCTAAATTGCTGCATTATTTATGCAGTCTGAACTCCCTGACATCTCCTTTTAGAAGTCATACCCAATCATACCATATATGTATGGTATGATTACTGTAAAATTTATGACTTCAATATTTTTCTCCTTTTTAATTAAAAACTCTATGAAAAGCCACAGGATACTATGGCTGTGCTGGACTTTCTGAGCACAGTGTCAAAAGCCTTCTGCCCTACAAGATCTTTTTAAAAGTTACGTGTAACATCACAGGAATACCCATCTAAAAAGACATTTTTTGGTCAAGTACCTCAAAAGGAGGACATGCAAAGTCAATTTCACACAAAACAGTTCAGCAATTGCGAGGGCAAGATTAAGGAAAAAGTAATTTTGCATTGCTTGTCTGTCTGAGGACAAGTCACAGCTGTGACCAGAATCAGCAGTATTTGTTTCCACTCAAATACTGTGTAACACTAAGCATGCTGAACTCCTCCTTTCTCTCCCCACCAGATACAAACAAAACAGAGTAAGAGCATGAGACACAGGCAACATTCATGTTAAGATAAGTCTAAAGATTTTTACTTCCACCAGTTATTTCTGCCCTGTGTGTAAAATGGGGGAAACATACCCTTTCCCAGCCTCAAAAGAGCCTTGGGACAATGGTATTTCTCAACGTTTCTGCAGCAGTTAGACACTGCCAGGCATCCCAGAAATTCCTACAGCACTTTTCTATGTTTAATTCCATAAGACAGCTGAAAATATTTGTTTAATATTGTAGAGTTTAAATTAATTCAAAGTACTTGTACAGACAAGAACTGACTGGAAGATAAAAATGACTGTTCTGTAAGTGGACAATTACTATTTCTTAGCTTGCAGGGGATAAAAATCAGACTTGATGCAAATCCATTACATTTAGCTCTAGTAGATCTGATCTTTCACACCTACCTTGGACAAAGGAATGAGAAAATCCAGTTTATATGACAGAATCACTCTGGTTAGCAATACCACAAACACAACATATGCAGAGTTTTCAAAGTCTGTTAACTGGACCTAGACATGAAAGGAGTAAAGATGCAATTACTTTAGTGGGAATACACTCGGGCAAGGACAGTCTGGAACAGTTTGACCTGGATGTTCATGCTCGTCCTTGTGTTCACACACACTGCACACGCGCAGTCACCAGCAGTGACACAAGGCATGCACGCGCTTCAACAAACTCAACCCTAAAATTCAATGCAAAGCTCACTCGTGTTTCAAAAGACAAATAACCTGCACCTTCAGGCTCTCTGTCTAATTACGGAAGTATAGTAGCTTTTAAATTTCCACTCTAAAAGGATTAAATTCAGAGAGCTTAGAAACAGACAGCTGTAGAATAAAAGCACTTGTGAAAAAAACAAAACTGTGACAGTGGAATTGTTCAGTACCAGGAAATATACTGGAGAAATACAGTCTCTAGAAGCTAAATAGGGCTTTGTTTACTGCTGCTTTAATACAAGCCTAATTCCTTTCCCCATCACCCCAAATCCATTAGCACGCATTGATGTGCTGCAGTGGATTCTCCTGTCAGTTACATTCCCACAGTCCATGTCTGATTAAATACTGCTGTCCACTTCACTTGCATCTAGCAAATCAAAGGGGAGAAAACACAGCACAAGTAATAGGAGTTTGATACTGGATGGCAGAATGCCTGGTACTTTTCCACTTAAAAGGAAATGTGCTCTTGTACATAATGATGTCTTCCTTACCTCCATAGGTCTGAATTCCACTCTCCATCCAATATCTGAGTTTGGAGGTGGTGGCTTAAACCTCATTGTCTGCCAATTTGTAGACTGAATGTTCTGCAAAGCACATGAAATAATCTGTCACAATCCAGATATACATCATTCATAATCGAAGAAAGATAAGCAGATAACTAGAGCCCTAGTGTTTTCTGTGGAACAGCATAGCAGGTTAGAGAAGTGGGTCCAAAGTAAGTGCTGTAACTTCCTAAAGCCCACAGTACAACTACCTGTCCTAGTAGCAAGTATGTTGTATTTTCTCCTGCTATTTTGGTTGAGTATTATGTACAAGACACTACGGGACTGGCATGCAGCTGACTTTATTTGTTCATGAGAGGCTGACACATCCTGAACTAAAAAGGCCTAATATTACCGCACCTATTACCTCATAAAGCTGTAAAAGAGAGATTTCTACATAAATAAAATACAAATAATTTTCAGGAAGCTTTAAAACTTGACAATTCTCCTTAGCATTTAGGTACATCGCTATAATTTAGGCTCTTCATATTTTATTTGGTTCAAAGTATAAGCCATCAACTTCTAAATAAAAGATTAAATGAATAAATGAATGTGCTTGTAACTGCAGTCATATGCTAAAAAACTAGCCAAAATAAAATATTAATGAAAAAATTCTTAGCTAATACAGCCATCCTCCAATTAAGTAGTAGTATAAAAAGAAGCAATTATATATATTTATTAAATTCCTCTAAATCAGACGTAACCTCAAAATGGTCGGATTCATTGGCATCATCTAGATGTATTTTCTCCTCAAACAAAGTCAGTGGGTCTCGAATGAACAAGTGTGCAATATGCTGTGCCAAAAGGTGGTCAATACCTACAAGATGAAAATTCAAACAAACAATTCATACATATCAAGGCTCTAGGAAATTATTTTTTTTAACAAGACAGAAAATATCTAACACTGCAATGCTGCCTCAACCCACCACATCCTGTTCAAGTGATGACTTCAGGAAGGAAGGAAATGATTAAAAAGAGAAAAAAAACCCCAAATCAATCATGTTCTTGTTTGAAAATGGCAGCTGAATATTGATGTGGCAGCCATTCTTCCTGCTTTCTGATGCATTCTATGCCATGTTTCCTAAAGCAGTTTGGCTCTCTCCATAAAAGTAAAACATTGATTCCAGTTTGAGAAACTCAGTTTGATGCATTAGAGACAGTTTCTGTTACAAATTAATCCTTTTTAAAAAACTCTCGAGACCACTCTCGAGATGGATACTTCGTGAGTAGGAGTCACTCTGAGGGCTGCACAATGTTTGTAACAAACAAGAACAAAAACATAAAATATCCCCACACGCTGCAAACATAATTCTTAACCTGCTCATAATGAAGCAAACACTTACCTTCCTTTATTAGCTGCTCGTAGATATCTTTGTCTATTGTCAAATCAATGTCATTGTATTTCTCACCACATTCAGATAGATAACTGTCTATGGAATCATATCTGGATTTACTGATTCTATAATGGTTGTTCTTCAGTGGCTATATAATTTAAGAATACAATATTTTAACAGCTTGTTAACAACGTTACCTAAGTTTTGATCACTAATGACACGTTGAGAATTATTATCCTATTTAAAAAACCCTACAACTTCAATTAAAATTATTGAAAACACAAGTCTAAAATACACTCAAATATAAAGTGATTCTGGAATTACGACTATTTTGTTTGCAGACATATATATCTGAGCAAAAAATCAGTCATCAATCACACATGACTAGAATTCTCAAGAAGTAGAAATGTTTTCCTGATGTAATATACCATTGCCCCAAGCACCTAGAAAGCACTAAACACATACCATCAATTTCACTATGTGCACACTGTAAGAGATGCCCTTAAAATAGGTAGTTGAAGAAATATTTTAAGTACATTTTAAAAATTATTTATGTAATTTTGTAAAAAAAGTGCCTTGAATGGAAATTCCTGCTTAGAGAAACTCTACAAGTTCTGACACCTGGCTCTCTTGATTTAGTTCTAGTTTACACTACTCAGCAGCACTTATTATTTAATCTAGCACAATTTTTGCCTTTTGGGCTCAAGTATAAATTAGAAAGTTTCATCGTGGGGGCCCTTTTCAGCTAGCTATGGAAGACTGGGATTCCATACCTAATTAAAAATATGTATTTGTTAACACAAACTGACCAACCAAGGCGAGCGTTTACACCATCTCTCCTGTATCTACCACAAAGACCATCACATTCCCTCATTAGGGATTCTGATGAGCACAAGCAGAATTTGATACTAAAGGAGATTTAAGTTTTTTTCCCCAAAAAACCCAGACAGCTACTAGGGATTGTGACTTACCTCTAGGCCTCTCTCCTCCCGCGTTCGATCATCCACAGAAGCGGAGATCACTCCCCAGCGACAGTCAATGTCAGACACGTAGCCTCTGTAGAATGGAGATGCAGCACTCAACGCCATCTAAAATCAAACAGCCTGCTATCAAAACAGAGGCCAGCCCAAGGAACCAAAAGCAAAATACAACTCCACTGGAAAGAGATCCAGAAGGAACTGAAGTATATATGCTTCAATTTAATGTTCAGTCAAAGTCCGTATAACCAGAAATAGCTCAACTGCTACCTCCGAAAAATGCTTGGGTCAAGGGTTAGCATTCCTCAAGTGGCATCTGACACTCTCCAAATGTTCTACCTCTACAGATCAGCATTTAAAGAACACAAAAATGACACTGGCAGAAGCACTTTTGAGACAAGTCAGTAAGTATTCTGCTTGCTCACTTCTGAAGTTCACCTTGCAATCATTTTATTTTGTTTAATTTTGTTTGGTCAAGCACCTTAGTAACACAGCTGGAACATACCTCACTCAGGGCAGGATCTACTCATCATCCAGACCAGATAGACACTTTATTTTCATAAATCCTGGTGTAAACAGTTGTTTACAACAACGTGCTTATACAAGGGACAGATTTAAACAACTTAAGCTGAAATTCTCTGTAACACCAGAGGGTTTTCAATACCAGTTGAAAAATTAAAAATTGTTTTAAGGAGCAAATTTGCCTTGTTTTCATGAAAAACTGCCCAAATCTATTTATGAAACTATTCAACAAGAGTCTCACGCATGTGGGAGTGAGAGCAGAGAGGAAGAAATAGACACAAGGGCCAAGAAAGAACAGATATTATCTGTTTTGACGTGTCATTTGCACATTAAATAGCTTTTCATGACTCATGTGGCAACCTAGAAAGAGTCTTCTCCCAGAGTACCCAATTTGTGAGCTTGCAATTTGGGTATTATTTCTTTAACATACAGTGATTTTTGCCACTAAGGAAGAGTTCATCTGTTAGATGTCTATTACTTACCACAATGGGACAAATGGTAGCTAGCTGATCATAGAGATATCTTGCTTCGGAAATGCTGCAAGCCTG
This sequence comes from Sturnus vulgaris, assembly GCF_052056855.1. Classification (NCBI taxonomy): domain Eukaryota; kingdom Metazoa; phylum Chordata; class Aves; order Passeriformes; family Sturnidae; genus Sturnus; species Sturnus vulgaris. The sequence continues at coordinate 91,886,847 of NC_142245.1, read as the reverse complement.
AAATGTCACCTGTTGGAAGATGTACAGTTGCTATCAAATTTCTATAATCATACAACAAGCACAGTCTTCCTAGATTTAAAATCAAGTATATAATAAAATTATTTATATACTAAATATTTGTTTGGTTTTGCGTGTGGGTTTTTTGTGGCGGTTTTCCCCCAAAGTCTTGGACACATTTCTGCCCACCTATCAGTAGCATTTATATTACAAGCTTCTTTCCATGCCATTTCCATGTTCATTAGAAGATTGCAGACCACAATGCTTCTTAGGTGAAGCTGAATATATAAACACTTGCCAAAACCAAAGAAAACTGAGTTAACATCTAGAATACACACGGGTGAATAATGCACCTTCAGGAAGTAAGCCAGGAACCTACTTACTTAGAACAACAGTCAGACTCTATTGTAAATTGAACATTTGTTTTATGTGACGCTAATCCTGTTTTAAAGAACATTTCAAGATGCCTTTGATCCTTAAAAACTGTGGGGAAATAAACAATATCTGTGTGTCTACTCTAACTCTCATTAAAAACAAAAAAAAGTTCAGTTTTTTCTGAAAAAAAGTAGAAAATATTATTTGCAAAAGGCATTAATGCTTTGGAAGCCCTACCACAGATAGGCCACTAGAACAGGTAACTTCTTGTTAATATTTTTGTGAAATTTACTCACAGTAGCATCAAACAGAAGACAATTCTAGTAGCAGACACCTTACCCTCTAGACTTTGCAAACCAACACTTTATTAATTTAAAAACCGCACAGAGTGATCAGTCTCAAAACTCCCTTTGTCTTAGCAGTTTATGTATTCACAGATCAGAGGAGAACTTAGATGGGAATTTACCCCTGTACCACTATGGTAACATTATATAGCAGGCTTCAGCTCTAAATCAACATCACTGCTTGCTGTCCTGAAAAATTCCAGTTGTACAGAGCCTTTCCTCTTCCAAGGATAGTAATTAGAGTGTCCCACAAAACACAAATATTCTTCTCAGCTTGCCACTAGACCAAATTGCACCTCAAAAAAGACTATAAAAAACCCCCCAACCATCAAATCCCTCCAAAACTCCTGAGTTCACTGGTGCCTCAGTGATGGATTTTTTGGGGGGTATTGATGATGGTGGTATAGGGGAAATACGGGATTTCTTTGTGTTTGTTTTGTCTTTTAAAATATTCATCCAATATTCATTAAAACATCCCAAATTAGAAAACAGCTGTGCTGTGGAAAAAATATTCCTTCTGTGTCGATCCTTCAAGTGTCCTTTGGTCATGTGTAAAAATGACCAGAGCGGAGGATGACCTTTCAGACTCACAAAGTGATCAAATGTGGTTTGACCAGTTCAAGAAAACCTCTCAGCAGTCATCCAGTTACATTTAAGTATTAGCAGAAAAAAACCATAATGCAAGCAAATAAACCTGGTGTATTGGATTGACCCTGGCTGGATGCCAAATATCCACCAAAGCCACTTAATCACTCTCCTCTTTGGCTGGACAGGGAAGAGAAAATGTAACAGAAGGCTCAAAGATCAAGGTAAGGCCAGGGAGAAATCACAGAATCAATTAGATTGGAAAAGACCTCTGAGATCACCGAGTCCAGCCTATAACTGAATATCACCTAGACCATGGCACTGAGTGCACATCCTGTATTTCCTTAAACACCTCCAGGTACAGTGACTCCACCACATTCATGGGCGGTCCATTCCAATATCTAATCACCCCTTCTGTGAAGAATTTCTTCCTGATGTCCAACCTGAACCTCCCTTGGCACAGCTTAAGCTCATTTCCTCTTGTCCTGGTGTTGGTTGTGAGAGAGAAGAGACCGACCCCCACCGGGTATAACCTCCTTTCAGGCACTTGTAGAGAGTGATGAGGTCTCCCCTGAGCCTCCTTTTCTCCAGGCTGAGCACCCCCAGCTCCCTCAGCTGCTCCTCACAGGACTTGTGCTCCAGACCCTTCCCCAGCTCCATTGCCCTTCCCTGGACTCGCTCCAGCCCCTCAGTGTCTTTCTCACAGTGAGGGCCCAGAACTGGACACAGCACTCGAGCTGTGGCCTCAGCAGTGCTGAGTACAGGGGGACAATCCCTGCCCTGCTCCTGCTGGCCACACTATTGCTGACACAGGCCAGGGTCTATGAGCCTTCCTGGGCACACACACTGGCTCATGTTCAGCCGAATGTAAACCAGGACCCCAGGGTCCTTTTCCACCAGGCAGCTTTCCAGACACTCTGTCCCCAGCCTGCAGCTGTGCATGGGGTTGTGGTGGGCAAAGTGCAGGACCCAGCACTTCCTCTTACTGAACCACACATAATTGGCCTTGTCCCATTGATCCAGCCTGATCAGGTCCCTCTGCAGAGCCTTCCTACCTTACAGCAGATCAACACTGACCCAACTTGGTGCAGTGGAGATCACTCATCAATTATTGTCACATGCAAAACAGGCCTAACTTGGGGAAATTAACTGAATTTATTGCAAGTCAAATCAGAGTAGAATGAGAAATAAAAACTAAATCTTAAAATCCACCTCACTCCCAAATTCTCTACTTCCTCCCCTCCCAGCAGTGCAAGAGAATGAGGAATGAGGGCTGTGGTTGGTTCATCACACATTGTCTCTGCTGCTCTTTCCTCCTCAGTGGGAAGACTTCTCACACTCTTGCTTCAGTATGGGTTCCCTGCCCTGGGACAGTCCTCCAATGAACATGTTCACTGCTCCAACTTTGTCCTGGCACCAACTGTGATAATTAATTTTGCTCCTAGTGGCTAGGCACAGTTCTGTGTTTTGGCTTCAGTACAGGAATAATGTTGATAACACACTGATGTTTTAGTTCTTGCTGAGCAGGGCTTACTCTAAATGAAGGACTTCTCAATTTCCCATGCTCTGCCAGTGAGCAGGTGCACAAGAAGCCAGGAGTGAGCACAGCTGGGAACTGAATTGGCCAAAGGGATATCCCATACCATATGGCATCATGCTCAATACATAAACTGGGGGAGTTGGTTGGGAGAGGCCAATTGCTGCTTGGGGTCAGGCTGAGCATTTGTCAGCTGCTTGTGAGCAACTGTACTGCTGAGCATCATTTTCTTCTTGAGTTTTATTTCCCCCCCACTCTAATTTTCATTACCATTATTATTGTATTTCATTTTATTTCAATTATTAAACTATTTTAATCTCAACCCACAAGTCTCTTCTTTTTCTGATTTGCCACCTCATCCCACCAGAGGCAAGGGGGTATACGTGTGTGTGAGGGAGCAATAGCATGGTACTTGTTTGCTGTCTGGGTTTAAACCACAACAACCCTTCTCATGGGCTACACTTAATTAACTGCTCCAGCATGGGTCCCTTCCACAAGGTTCAGTCTTTCAGGAACTGAGTGCTCCAGCATGGGTACTGCATGGGGTGACAGGTCCTGCCTCCTTCATGCGTCCACCTGTTTTGGTGTGGGGTCCTCCACAGGCTGCAGATGGATCTCTGCTCTCTGCCAACCTCCTGCCTCACCACGATCTTCACTGCAGGCTCCAGGGGAATCTCAACTTCATTCTCAGCTCAGCTTGAATACCTCCCCCTGCTTCTTCACTGACCTTGGTGCCTGCAGAGCTGTTTCTCTTACATATTCTCATTCCTATCTTCACCTGCAGTGCCACTGCACAGTTTCTCCCCTCCTTCTTATTGTATGTACCTCAGGGGTGCTACCACTGTCACTGGTGGGATCAGCCTTGGCCAGTGGTGGGTCTGTCTTGGAGCCAGCTGGCATTGGCTCTGCTGGACATGTGAGAAGCTTCCTTCTCAAAGGAGAAGCACCTTCTCACAGCAGCCACCCCTGCAGCCCCTCTCCTAGAAAAACCTGGCCACAAAACCCCAATATACTTGGATTTTAAGACTAGAATACTAGACATACTACTTGTTCTTTTATCTCCCCTTTTGCCACACTGATGTACAATGCATCAATTGAAGAAAGTGAAAGTAGACATAAGACAAGTCTTGAAAACGGAAATGTTTAGAGAAGACAACATGCAGTAACATCTTGAAAGCAGATGCATTTTACCTGGAGACAGCAGTTTCCCATTCCAAAACCCATAGCATCCATATATATGTAGTCTGGCTTAGCTGCCTTTGCTGCTTCTCCATCATCATTAGGAAATGTTTCAATGAAAGGTGATGGTGTATTCTTATCTTTAAATACTGCATGGAAAATACAGGCACTCAGTAACTCAGAGCATGAGACTAAACAATTATTTTGAAAAAGAACAAAGATAAGACTAAATTTACTCACTTGGCACATTTATCACAACCTTCTCTCCCCTTCGGTGTCGAATGTTTCTGGTCAGTGTACTACAACAAAAGAAAAAGTTTTCTGAATTATATTAAATTTTCTCTTTATGCAAATATTTTTTGCAGCTACTTTCTCAATAATTTTTAGGGTTTCAGAATGTCAACTTTCTATTTATTTTGAGCACTCTCCTTCAGGATGCTTCCTTTCCTAGTTTTAAGATAGACTGTAAATTAATTAAATTAATTAAATTAATTTTTCTTCACTGAAGTCAGTCTTATTTTGATGGACTTCGCAGCACCATACCGATAAAACAGTCAGAAATAAAAGGCTACAGACCTGAAGACCACAAGGCCAAGTTAAAAGGTACGCTTAGTTTTTAAACAGAATGTTTCATTGTCCAAAGTCTCACTGGAACTGGAAACAATTTTGCAGTAGCAAAATCAACACTTTTATATAAAGTTCCTTTAACTTAACAATTAATTTTCTTAAGACACTTTGAAAAGAAAATACATGTCATTACAACCATTTCTGTCTGAGTCCTTGTGATATCTGCAGCAACCAGCTACAGTGCCCTCTATTCCAGTAAAGAATTTGGAGATATGTCTATGATATTTAGGTTGAGACAAAATACTTGACTTCTCAAATTTCCCAAATACTCTTACCTAAATCTAGGATGTTTATTGATGGCTTCATCTGGAAAAAAGAGGGATTTTGAAGCTCCTCCTTCTACTGGTGTTGGCTTATAATCCGGCAGTGTAAACCCAGGACAGCCTAACCTATGTAACACAACAATGAGATCCAAGCTGTAATGAAAACAGACTGTGATTTTAGAATGGTCAAATGATCAAAGATTAGGATTCTAGTAGACAACCAGCCAACCACCACCTTCCACAGTGGTTAACACAGCCTTTTTTTAAAAGAAGCCCCACTAGTCTATCATTAGACAGCAAACATGGACATTTTCAGTGGCTGAAGCAGGAAACGTCAGTACTATGTGGGGTACATGCACATTTTAGTGTGTTAGTGCTTGTTATTAATACTGACATGCAGCTGCATTTCATGCTTCAAAGTTTATCTTGAAGATGCAGGTTGACTGCCAAAGTAATTTATCCAGCCCTACTCTCAACAATCTAGCCCTTTTAAAATATATCCTTAACCAACTCTGTAAGAACTAGAGGTAGTTTCAAGTGGTACACATATCTTAAGTCTTATAACACTTCTAGAACTCTGAGAAACCCCTATGAGATGAATGTCATAAGCAAATAAAAACTGCAGCTATTAGGTGTAAAATGCTGAGAGATATGCAAGCTAACTAGAATACACCCCTCCCATTTGGGAAACTCCATTTTATGAAGTTTCAGAGTCACCTGAAACAAGAATAAGCTCTCAGTACAGCTGAGACAAAGGAACATTTGACAAGGCTGAGATAAAGTGGCAGATTAGTTTCTCCATGTTGTACAGTAAAAAGGGCAAAGATCGTGTTGAAAGGCTCTAGTATTTGGATGGTTAAAAAAAGTTAGCTGATAAAATTACAAACAAACTATTCAAATATCAGGAAACACTCACACTTCCGAGAGTATTATTTACGTTCAATATTGTTTCTTCTTCCTGGTTTCAGTAAGTTGTCCTACAACTTGTAAAGCCAGCTTCATCACTTACCTAAGTGCTACATTGGAAACTGCATCCCTCCAGTCCTCAAGAAAGAAAACAACTTTCTGGTCCAGCAGTGAGGGCTCACAAATTTAGGAACTAGGGACATTCATTTAGTACCTACGCTAGAATTTTTTAATATTTAAGCATTTTCAAATAGTTCACTTTTAACTGAATTATTTTAATTTGAGTAAGCTTACTTCTTTACCTTTCTTCTGTCAGCACTCTAATAAGTTTGTCTTTTCAAATGCACAGATTTTATTATGTACATGTGTACATGCCCAGATGCACACAGACATATGTACATGTCATTATAGAGACAATGTGGCAAAAAACTTCAACCCTATGAAACCTCAGAAATATACTCCAGTCAAACCAACAAGGACTTGAATGACAAGATAGCAAAAGGCAGAAAAAATAAACTCAAGCTTGCCTAGGGAGAGCAATCTCTGAGGACTGAAAGTATCTTTGGAATGACCTGTAAGTCATAAACAAACTACATTTTATTATTTACTGCCTTTCACCGAAGTCCATTGTACTGCCCCTACAGTGATGTAAAAAGTATTTATCCGTATCAACAAAGGGATGAAGAACTCTTCTCCCTTTATTCCCTGCAAAGACCAGGTCCAAAATGTTTGTATGTAAAACTTATTAAATGCCATAATGTACCTGGTAAGGTTGCAGGGGAAAAAAACCACAATTCTCTAATACACTGACAACTACTTAACCACTGGACTTTATTTAAACTCTTATTACCTTTAGTATAACTCTAATAAGGTGAAAGTAAATTTTGTCAACAGAGTGTTCTTAAAACAGCATTCATGGAGCCTTATGCAGATATTCTGGCACCACTGCTGCTAGGGCATGTTTTGTATTGTTCCTCCTCTCAGCAAGAATTTTGGGCTATTGCATTCTGTATTACACAAGAAACTAGCCAGTAAGGCCAGCTGCTTCTCTGCTACTGCAGAGAACCTTTTTTACCATTACAAGCACAACTATCTTCATTCACTTCACTGATCAGGCTAGTAAGAACACGTATAATAAATCTCTGTGTAGAATTATATGTCAAAGGAATGTCACAAAATACTGTTTCTCCTAGGTAAAGAAGCTCATCCTAAATTTAATTTCTTCAAGAATTCCTTCGCAACAATAAACAGGATGAAATCTATCCTTTGTAAGGGTGTTATTAACCCAGAAGAGATGGTCTCCTTTCTAGATTCAGTAAGTAGAGTGTTGTATAATAGAAGTACTAAGCCCGGTTGCCCCAAACTACTAGAAGCTTGTATGTACTTTAGAGATAAGTTATTATTAAAAATAGACCAAGTTAGCCATGTTTTGCAAAACTGCTACTTATAAAGATCACAGTTTGCAAAACAGGTAAAGAGAAACCTTTTCTATGTAATTTACTGTATCAACTCAAGGTGGTAGACTACTCTAGACTTAACACTTTGTTACAAATAGTCAGTATTCTCTCCTAATACAAAATCAGCACAGGTTAGAAGCAACATACAAATGTAGAAGATGCTTATTGGCTTGTCTCATTGCAATAAAGATTTTAGGAAACGCAACTGGAACATCAAGCCAAAGTACTTTAATTGCATCATATTTTTCTTCATTTCATTGAAAGGTTTAGCTATTTGCAATAAGGAGAAAAAGTGTGTAAGGAGAACAGGAAACATGGCATTACACTTCAACAACCATCTCACCTTGGAAATGATGTCACTGTGCAAACAGCCTCGTTTTCTTTGAGTACAGAAGCAGCCTCTTGCCGTCTTTTTCTCATGTTGTCTTGCACAGTGTTGAATTCAGACATGGTTCCCCCATATGGCTGTCCAGGTGTTCCTTCAATCATGTAACTTCCATATTCTGGTCTCCAGAGTGTTGGGTGACTATAATAAAAGAAGAGCTATATTTAAATATTTCTGTAACTTCAAAAAAGATTAATTATTTGTGAGAATTTCAGAAGTTAATACCACTTGCAAGAAAAATCTCCTATATTTGAATATTTGACAGAGGAACACAATGTACCTTCCAATGTACCTCATCATCAGGAAGTGGTGAAAAGAAAGCAAGGTGCAGTTTGGCAGTAATAGTGCTGCTGTGTAGCAAAATAAGCAGGATTTGCCTACACCAAATTGCAGTCAACCTTAGCATCTGTCTCAAGCTTTGTTTCTTGGGGTTTTAACCAGAACCAGAAAATACAGATCACTGCTGCTTTTCCACAAGAGAGGATAGGGAAAAACTTCCCTGCCATTCTTACATCTACACTTATAGTTCTTCCAAAAATGGGAGCGTGCTCCTACAGACAACAGGCTTCCCCTATACAGCCCTCACTTGCCCCTATCATCAAGGGATACAGGAGCAAGTACACATGCACATGTACTTTATGGGACATGGATTACTGCATACACACAGACACAAAAACAGAGCAAGACAAAATAAGCACCCAAACTGCAACTTCTGTGGGCTCACCATTACATCATCCTTTATTTCAAAGCATAATACAAAAAGTTCATGGACTGCCTGCAAGTGTGCTCAATATCTTTCACTTCCTGAACCCCAGATTATCTAAAAGCATCAGTATCTGTGGTTTACAACTTTATCAAGAGCAGATTTGAATGTTGAGCCAGGTTAACAAAATTGTGCACAGTATCATAAGAGGAGGATGAAAAAAAAAGAAACGGGAAACAGCTACTCACTTGGGATTTACCTTCTCCCCCTTTTCTTGCAGCGTTTGAAGAACTTCTTCACCACAGAGTATCAAACGCACTTTCTTATTTTCATGGTCAAATTTTACCAACATATATTCCACCTTGAAAAAGTAAAAAGAAAACAAACAATTAAGCATTAAGGCTTTGTTCAGACACAAACACACTGGCACGCAATTTTAAGCATCAAGTGAAAAAAAAGGCATGTTACACTGAACTTTACAAAGGTCCAAAAACATTACTAACTACGAATGCAGTAAGCACTACTGGCTAAGATGGCTGCAGGCATATTTCATCTTGAATAAAGACTTGAAATTCCTTGAAATTTCTTTCCCTCCATTTCTAACTGGAGACATTTCACCAAAAAATCCTGAATTTGTACTTGCCTCCACATTTTTCCTAGACAAGAAATAATTAAAACCCCATGCAAGTTATATGCGACCCACAAACATTTCACTGTCATCCCATCAGTTACAGTCTCTGCTGCTGACAAAAAAAAACCCAAACCCAAACAAACAAAAAAACCGAAAGTCATTCTACATTCTACATCCATTTACACCCATCACTTGTTGGAGCTATTAAAGACTAGCACTGTATCTCATTTACACCACAGAAAGCTCACAGCTGTTGGTGACAGCATCAGTCCTGTCATTATGACACTCCAGCTCTTGGCATAGCACAGTAGTTTTCACCCCCACTTGATTCAGCTTCTGCCACATTTTCTTCTCCTCAAGCCCAACAGCACACCTCATCCCCAAAGCTCTCCCCCATCCCTGAACCAAACTGCAACCCACACTAGATCCAACAAGCCACTTGAGACAGCACTGCTGCACACCAGCACTAGAGAATATGAACCCTTATAGACATTATCTGAAAGCAGCCAAACCTTGAACACCCTCATCTCAAACCTCCTGATCTCCATGCACACTTGCTGTCAAATTTCCTGTAAAGACTTTAAAAATGCCACCCAGCACAGCAACCTAACAGCGGCTTGGACCTTGTAGCCCTTCAATACTTATGGATACACTCTATCTGCTAACACCTCTAGGTCAGAAGATGCTTAGCAATGTTCTGGGAAGTGTAAAAGACAAACCAGTCCCCAATGTGTTGCCTACCACGTAAAAACAGAAGTCACACATGGAAATGCATTACCAGGGTACTGCCTTTCAAACCTCAACTGGACCAGTGGTGACAGGCAGTGCCTTCTGTTGAAGGCTCTCGAACCACTGCCTCCAAGACTTCCAAAATTATTTAATTCAAACATCAACTTATAGTTACAAATTCAGATTGCAATTTCGCAGCTCAGAACTCTCAGAGGTGCACTGTGCTCCTCAGTTTCATTTTCCAACACTTACTAGAGCCACATCCCTTTGTATTTAACAAACGTGACTGCTCCAGTCCCAGGAGTTCAGATTCGTGCAAGATGCTCATGTTAAAGTTACAGCATACCAACTCACGGCAATTTCTATTTTGTACAGAAGTCCAATGAAAATAGGAAAGCAGCTTGCCAAAAGACAGGGAACTTGTGCTGTGCTTTAGAGCACACTGTAAGTAGATTTGTGATCTTCATGTTCTTTGGCTGCTTCAGTGTCCATGGAAGAATTATTGCTTATTACTGTGACAAAAAATATAATCCTTGGTTGGGATTTGTGATTAAATCACAAGCAGTATTATCCATGAGTGTTTGTAATTCTACAGAATCTGATCAGAGACAAACTCTGGAGAGACTCATCCAGCAATTATACACATTTGCTCTGTGTTTTCTATGATCAAATTTTAATCGCCTAGAGAAAAAAATGATTTCTAGTTTCTGTGCAGATCACACTTCCTTGCATGGTATGTTTTATATGTTTTATCAATTGTGTGTATGATGCCACAATAATCTACTTGACATAATTACAGACTACAGTCAAACAGAACACGGTTGAGCACTGATTGAATTATTGCCCAGCACCAGCCTCTCCAGTGTCACTTGACCTTGAATACTAGAAAGAAGGGACTGCCAGTTTCCTACCACATTCAACATCAACTCCTGCTTTGTAAAAGTATCATTCTCATAGGAGTTGGCCGAATCTAGAGGGGGTAGAGTCCACAGGTGAGTGAGTCACTCAGATGGACACAGAATGGGCATCAAGCTTACCACATGCCTGACCTCCCCCCTACATTGCCTGTGGGAGTGGGTAGCAGAAGGGAGAGAAAAAGGTGGATACTTGTCCACCTTTCCATGAGTATGCTACTGTGATTAGCCTCCTGTCCTAGAAATCCCTCTCCGAATGCAGCTGTAATGAGCTGATGGGAAGAACACTGTATTTCTCTATAAACCATATTGCAAGTTAAAAAAAAAACAAACAGAAGTGTAAAAAAACCACTAAGTCAAGAAGGCAAACCCAAAGAAATTGAAGTGTTTCATATTTCCAGTACAGTAGTGAATATATTGCATTAATGCATCTAGCTTTAGAAACACTATTACTTTTGCCTCCAGAAACGTACACTAAATCTTCAAAGCTGTCTTAACACACAGATGATCTGCCATTAATTTTAATGAGAAAAGAAAAAACTTCAGACAGCTGCCAACAGTTCCAAGTAACCCACAGAGTATCTCGACAACAGAGAGACTAAATGGGCATCCTTAAAGAATGTAATTTAGGCTCATAAAAAGATTTAGCCTACAGCTACAAAGAAAGAAACAAATTCAGAGTTCACACATTTTTACATTCAACTTCAGGTCATCATTTACAGACTTCTCACATGTTTTTTATCCACAACAAAGTTCAGAGAAATGCAGTCAAGCTGAAAGAATCAGCATGCCTCACAGAGATTCCAGTCCAAAGGCCAAATATGAGGAGCTTCACCCAACATCCATAATTCATTATTTTGCTGAACTCTTTGGAGTTCACTTTTCTCTATAATTTTAACTAGACTCCTTAGCAAGAAGCAAAATGCACATCAGATCAAACTATTGATGAAGATGGCTGACCAGCAGCCTTGCTTAGAGCCTGCAAGGACAGTGCACCTTGTCATGGCCACTTTGGACCCAAGTTTCCAGTCAGTGCTCTCATTGTGCAGCAAACCCTACACACCTCTGTCTTCTGGCTGGCACATGCTGCCAGGCTGCTGAGGCCAAGAGGTGGCATCCCAGCTCCTCCCTGCAGACAGACAATGCTCTGCACAACCTCAGTGGATGAATCTCTCTGACCACCCCTGGTCTGCCTGGTGAAGCTGAAGCTCTGTGGTACCCTACCAGGCAAAGGGACAACAGTTTGGCCAGCAAGGTTGCAAAGTGAAAGCTGAAAGTCCAACTCCCTGCCCCATTCCGACACACAGCAAGCCTAAAACAAATTATTGTTCACAGTTAAATGCATTAAAAAAGCAAATACAATCGTAGTTAAAGCAAATACTCAGAGTATCAGAACTACTTATGAGCCAACACAAGGAAAAACTGGTCTTTAGAGGCTTCCTTCCTCTTAATTACTGGCTTGCAACATAACTGCATCTACAGAGGTACTTCCATGCCAGCTCTGCTCCACTCCATTGCCAAATCTTCTTAAGAAGCACTATGCTCCATTAGCTTGCTAGCACTCAGAATGGTGCTACTTCACTCACTACAATCTTTTCTCACAGTTGGCTACAAGAAAATTTCAGGCTTTTGAAAATTCTTTGATATTGCCTCTGTAAATACAAGTGAGACCTTGAACCTCTCAACTGCGGAGAACCACAACCACTCTCCACTCATTAAAGCCAAACAGTTGTGCTGGACTTGTCTGGAAGTAAAATGAAATATGACAGCTCTCTGGAAATGGCTAAGTGTAGAGGGACCAGAAACCATCTCTGAAAAGGCAAGCTCCCAAGATAGGGCCCCATGGAAAATGATACCTTAGATAAGAAATTGTTTGCTTAGAGTGACTAATACCAAGAAGCATCTGCCCCCCCCTGTAGACCCCTGTGTTATTTCTGTAATTTTAGTGGTCCATTTTTCTCTTAGATAATTGGTTCCTTTTCCCCTAGTCTTTTGTAGACTGGTTAGTTATAGAATTCCTTTGTTAATTGGTGCAAAATACAAAACTCTTAAGCCCTATAAAAGTCCCTTTAGAACCCCACCCATTGGATTTGCTGGACAGGACCCCTTCATAGAAGAAATAAAGACTCTATGGAATCTCCTCAACAACATTTCTCAGCCTCTCTGTCTGTTGGCTCAAAAGGTACATGCAAGCCTGATTTCACAAAAGAGCAAAAAGCCTGAATCCGGGCAAGGCTTGCAAGTGTACCTTGTTGCCAAGAACTGCCTGGGAACGGGCAGATTTGGGGTCTAACAGAGACCCCCTCACCAACAACAGGTAAGCATGTCTCAAACTGTTTGAATGCCCGAGTTATTTGACCATAACTACACATATTATTTCTGCATAAGGACTGCTTCTTAAAAATGAAGATGTATCAAAAACAACTCATTAGCAGAAATTCTAAAGAACAAGGAGGACCGAAGTCGCCACCTATGCCACACTGTTGTCCCAAATGCAGCTTATTGCCCAGTATGCAGTGCCAATGTACACACCAAGATGAGGTACTTCTATTTAATCACAGAATCTTCAAGGTTGGAAGAGACTTTAAGGATCAGCAAATCCAACTGTCAACCCATCACTGCCACTGTAAGCCCTAAATCACTAAACCATATTACAGAGCAAGACCAGATGCCTCTTCAACATTTCCAGGGATGATGACTTTATCACCTCCCTGGGTAACCTATCCCAATGCCTGACCACCCTAATGGTGAATTTTTTTTTCTAATGTCTGATCTGAAACACCTATGTTTCAACTTAAGGCAGAATATTTCTTTATTCTAATTTGTGCAAAGCAAGGAGCTAGGTGATAACCCACTAATGCGACTAGCTCCCCTGTCATCAAAGCTTTATACTATTTATACATTTTAGCAAAGAAACCACAGTTCATCGACTACAAGTTACATAGTTCTCATATTAATTCTACCTTCCATTGGTTAAATTATTCTCTTGCTTCTCATGCTAATTAGTCTGCATGCTCAGTACCTCTCTTGAGTTGGTGGGTTTCTTGAGTCAGCAGACCATGGTGGTGGGAATCTCTCCTTGTAGGAATTACCTTTCACCCAGCTGGAACTGATCTCTGTGCAGTTGCTGAGTTGGCTTTGTTAGCTTCTTACTTATCTTGGGAGTTTTGCCAAATGTCCTTGTGGCCTGTAAATTGTGTCCTTTGTGCCCACTATCAGTAGTATGTCCTTCTCCTCAAGCGATGCTAACCTCTACCCCTAGTCCTAAGATCACTGAAGTGTGTTAAGCCCTAAATCTTAACATGACAATTCTATCGACAAGTAATTTATCTTTCTAATGCCTGGACAGCAACATATCATCATCCAAATACTTGCCTTGGTAGTGGTCTGCTTCCTGATATGAAAACCTGCCCTGGCACACTCAATTTAACACCATCATACTAACTACACAGGGAACAAAACCTATCTAATAGATGAGAGTAAAGCCTCTGCTGTAGAGTTAAACACTAAAATCCTTTTAACATTAAAAGTATTTGCCATGAGGTACTTCTGCCTATGAAAACATGCTAAGCACAGAGTCGGGACCTTAGGAAGGTCAGAAGTAAGGTGCCAGCCATGTACCACACTGCTGACCATCCATCTCAGACGTGGCTGTCCCCTGCCTGGAAGTGATCAAGACCAGTTTAGATGAGTCTTTGAGCAACCTGGTGTAGTGGAAGATGTCCTTGCCCTGGGCACAAAGTTTGACAAGATGATTGCCAAAGGTCCCTTACAACACAAGCCATTCTGTGATTCTATATAAACCTGATGACTCATGGACCACTCTGCTTCTCAAGGACGATCTTAATGACAGCTTCATTCTCCTCCCACTGGACAGCTATTGCCACACATACCTGGAACAATTGTTAGCAGTCTCCGCATAAGAACCTTCCTTCAGGCCTGGAGCTTTAAGGGAAATTAAAAATTTTTCCTGAACATCCACTGAGGTCTCATGGATATTGTTCAGTGTTAACAAAAGCCACTACCAACATTTAAGTAACTTAATGCAGTTTGCTTCACATACTTATATATGCAGTAGAACTTTTCACTAGTTATTAAGCTCACTTACGGAAAAAAAAAGTTGTTCTTCCATATATTTATTTATCAGTTAATGCATCATTAAAATACCATCAACATTAAATGACAGTATAGAGGAGAACAAAGTTTTAATAATCTGACTGCTCATTAAAGAACCTCTGCCATAAGTTTCCAGTGTTAGATGGAAAAAGCAGATTATTTTCTGTAGGCACAAATACTTCTGATGGATGTAGAAAATAATACTCAAGGTGGGTTTTTTTGATGCAGTTATATTCTCATCACTGCTGTGATAAAGCGTGGAGCCACAGAAATGAACAGTTGGTAATACACCTTTAATGAAAGCTTTACTGTCTTACAATAAGTCTAGTGCCCGAGGGAGCAAATTTCAGAGGAAAACAAGTCTGCAAGTGCCACAGAGGCTGGTTACCCTGTTTCTAGCCAGCAAGCTGCCAAAATGTGCACTGGCATGAGGCAAGGCATTTCCACACTCAGGAGATTACCATGGATGTTCTCTGCCACAGAAATAATTTCAAAAATCTGCAGCAGGAGAACCAAGACTAAAATGTAATTCCCAAAATGCTTAATTTTGATCCAGCAGATTGGAATTGGCAATCCAATTAAGAAAAACACCATCACCAGCTCTAAAGAAAACATTACAGAAAGCATGTCCCAGAAACAAAACACAACTCACGTTTTACATTACATGGACAATAATGAAAAAATTAAGAACTTTTATACCACATTAAATATTATAATAGACAAAGCAAAGAGGATGCAGAGGCTCTCATCTCAGCCAACACAGTCAGCCCCAGCTAAGCACTCTTGCCTGTTCCCCCTCCCATGTAACATCAGGGCTGCAGATTTTTTTATGCATGACACAATGTGACTACAGAACCTTCTGGACACACCACAAACCAGAAAGCTGCATTATTGAAAATTAAAATGGAGAAGTTATAACCATTTGCATGATTCTAAAGAAATAAGATGTGGTGCATTACAGAAGTGTCATCTTTGACTTCTGTACTATGTAACACCTGAGGCTAACATTATTAATGACTAGGATCATGTTAACTTTAGATTTCTGCAGCAAAGACAACTTTATTTATTTATTTACCTGTGAAACAAAATGCTGCAAGTTTCTAATCTGCCTTTTGCATCAGAAAGAAAAATAAAAAATCTGAACAACAGAGTATGCAACATCAACAATAAAATCGTTCTTGTACTCATCTTTCTGACTCACCCTTTCTCATACTGTTAACTAAAATAAGGTATCTGCACAGCAAAAAGAGGTCCTGAGGAAAACTAGGAATTACAATAGAAAATATCCCATAGTAAAACCACAGCAATCCACTCGATATCCACAGAAGGAAATATACTGTGAACAGAATATTTTGTTATTAAAAACACACAAAAAGTAGGTAATTTAAGCTTCTCTTGTTAAAATGTGAGATTGGGAACAAGGAAATCAATGTTTACTATGGAGGCGGGTCAATATTTATGACCAACTGCAGCTTGCTTCGAGAAAAAACTCCTAAAAAAATCCCCTAAAAAACACCAACCAACCAACCACACACACAAAAAAAACCCCTAAGCAAAAATCCAAACAAAATCCCACACAACAGAAAACCCCAAAACTTCCAAACTGGCTTTCACTAATTGCAAAATTAAATTTTCAAAGAGCATCTCAGTATAAACTACGATGAGTCTTGCACTGTCACATACACAGTGCATCTGGCAGTGCAGCTCTTGGGTAGGTCACTGGTGCTATACTACAACTTATACACATCCCCCAGTCACTGGAAGAGCTGAGCAGAGGGAAATGAAACAAAATTATCAGCCATCATGGGGTTAGCACACTGTGCATGTTTTGAGAGCTTGTGTTTTGTTTAGGTTTTCCCCGATATCAGGATTAAAACCAGGCAGAAAAAGTAGTTTCACGACAGTCAAAGTATCCAGGAAAGAAAAAAACCATGAAGACTCTTCAAGGGCACTTATCTTGCTCAAGTCAAGATTTAAAGAGTTATATTTCTGTGCATCAGTGTATTCCTTTTAGAGGTTGTCAAACAGCATAAGTTGATGCACTAACATCACACCTTCTGACCCAGCCCCAGAAATGTTGCTATTTGAAACAGCAGGTACATACAAGAGATATTAAGGAAACACGAAGTCTATTTGTAAACAAATAATTCCACTGTCCCTTTATTTAGCCAAATAAAGCCCAGCGAGAAAGGGTGAATAAGCAGCCACGTGACAAATAACGAAATCATTCACGAGTGCTGCTTCCCCCCAAGCGGCCAGCGGGTGAGCACATCGATTAAGACAGCTCCATTGAGATGCATTTGGCAGAGGCCACCATGAGGAATTTCCACATTAAAAGAAAATAAAAAATGCATTCTGTTTGGGGAATTTCACTGGGGGGCAGGGAGACTAAAAGCATTTGTTTTAAAATGACAAGAATGCAAAAAAATTTTTAAGACTTCCAGCTACCGTTAGCTTTAATATAGGCACAAGATTACCAAGAAAAGCTTTTAAAAAAGCAATTTCTGCACACTAGTATACAGCAGCAATTTGTACAAAGTGAGAATGTGACATCACCATAATACTGATGAGGAATCTGAATAATTACTTGGAGGAATTTTTTTTTAAAGACCATATACTACTGACATTCTGGAAAACGCAACAACTATTTTTGCAATTCTTTTGTAATAAATAAAAAGCTAGTTCGAAAGTTTCAGATAAACATTAAAGAAACCCCACGACTCACTATACAATTATCTAAGAGGTTTGGATAGATGGACAAACATCTTGCAGCATGTAAAGTTTAAAGAAACCATAACAAACTGTTTACACTTCGTGTCCGTGTAAGTCAATGTCTATATTGGCTTCAAAGCTATCATGTGGCATCTTGTTCCATAGGGCATCTAGGATTTGTAAAATAAGTAATTATCTTAAAAGGACATCTGCTCTTCTGGTCCATTAGGTTAGCTAAGTTTATTGTAAAATGAGAAATGAACACTATCTTTCTGTACCATGATGCTCTCTGAACCTACTCCTTCATCAGTTCTGGTCCTTTCTTATCTCTTTCTGAACATTTTTATACATGTCTAGCTGTCTCTCACCAAGCCTCACTGGCTGTCTTATTAGCAAAGAGATGACAAAGAAAAACTTCCTCTGTGTACATTAGGGATAGTTCCTGTACTTATTTTATGCAGCTGGTGAGCTAAATTCACCATTGCTAAAAAATGCCCTAGATTTTGTTCCTGCTTTTTAAATGGGTGACAGGCAAACTGGAGCCTCAAGCTGTGTGCATCTGAACCCAAATTAATTTCCCTAATATGCAGCAATAATTTTACCAATCTAAAGTTCTACAGACTGTAATTTAACATCTACAGGTTGCTACTGCCCTGGAAACACCCAAAAACATAACAGGCTAGAAACTGTAACAAGACACTAATGCAATAGCTAGTTCCCTGGAAATAATCACTAAACAAGAAATTCAGCTCTTTTCACAGCCTAGCCTTTCATGAAAAAAGAAAAAACTTTCAAGAGAGCCATGCATCTTCTAATCACAGACAACACCTTTGGGACATTCTGGTAAGAAACCTCTGGCCTCTCATAGCTGACAAGGGCTGCTTTGCCTCTTTCATGATGAAGTGCTGATTAGCACATGCTCATTTTAGTTCTCATTTAACTTATTTACAAGGTATAATTAAAAAACTAAAGGATAAAGGATAAGGAGGGTAATGAATTGAGTGTACAGGAGAAAGATCAAAAGAAGCCTAAAAAGGACTGAGAAAGAGGTAAAAGGAAGAAAAGAAAACAAAAAACCAAAACCAAACTAAAATTAACTCAGTAAGGCTCAGTGCAGTGGAACATTTTTCATGCTGCCTCATACACAGCATTATCAAATCTTTTCAAAGGCCTCCAAATTTCACTTCAAGTTTGCATTAAGAAATCAACTTCTAAAAATATGCTTATTGTGTGCTAGGTCCCCATACCGATTGGAAGAAGACTCATACAACAAAAGGGTAATTATATCCTAGTTCACTAAACAAGACTGAGAAAATCAGATTCCTACTTCATTCACATGTATTTTAAAATAAAACTGCCATGTTTTGCCCATGCTTGCTTTCTAAATCCCTTCCTTCTGAGATTTCCTGGCACACCTTTCTCAAATCTTATGCTGAAACAGCTCCTCCTTAGTCTTTGCAGACTGTGGAAGACAAGTATTACATCACATATGCACACATACACATACGTGTGTGAAATGCTGTGACTCTACACTCGTGTGCACGCTCAGCACCAAACAGCAGCAGTGAGCCTTGCCAAGGGCCAGCCATTCCACTTGTCTGATCCCAGCGTCTGCATTAAGCTCCAAAGGGAAATTTAAGCGACATCCGTCAGTTAGAGGAATGCAATCATCAGACAAGAGGTGCTGAGCAGTACAGGAGACTAATAATGCACTGGCACAGAAGGGAGCTTTTTGGGATAAATGCTGGGAAGCAGCAGAATAGGCTAGCATCTGCCAAGCTGCACAAACTAATTGTTTCACATAGTATTTGCTAACTGTACTGGAGTTCTGAAACACAGTTCTGAAAAGTTGCAGGTTTATGATTCTGCCACACAAAAATAGAAAAAATAAACAACGATCACAACTCTGCAACCCCGAGATCAAGCATACATTATTGGATGGAAGAGGAAGACGGATTGTACTTGTTAGCATGACAAGGTCTCACCAGCAGATGTAATTGCTGCCCAAACTTTGTGAGCATTAAGACAATGATAGTAAGGTGGGGTTTGATGAGGGATAATGAGATAGTTCACTATTTTGTATTCTCCACAGTCAGGAGAAATCAATCATAAACAGGGAGGTCAACTGTCAGTTCTAAATGAGGTAGAAGGATGATTAAGAGGCAGAGGACCTTTACCTGCAAATGTAAATTTAAGGAGATCTTTAGACAGATTTTTTTAGAGCAAGTGTTACTCTGTTACAGTCATATTTGGTAGGCTTTTGGCTTTTACCATTGCAAAAGCTTCAGGGGTGCGAAAAATAGAGCAAGTTCTTCAAAAAAAACTTGCCCCAAAGCAGACAACAGCTCTTAGTTCTATTAGCACTGCAAGCAATAAAAGAGCTGATTCTTCAAAAGGCAGCAGAACCAGTGTTTTGACCTTTCCAGCTCTTTACTCAGGAGAGGATGGGAGCACTAGGGAATGCTACCCTGCAATGTAAGCTGTGATGCTGTCTCACTCCCTTCAAAACAGATGCTCCCACCATGCTCTGTTGGCACTCAGCCTTAACACTTCTGTCTGACACTCAAGAAACAGTACACGATGACTCCCTAGAGTCTCATTCCCTTGGAACTCCAGGGAATGGGGTGCCTAGGAGGTTACCCCAAGGCTTGAGAAGTGGGAGTCCTAATGAAAACCAAACCAAAGCAAAGGCTAGTATCTACACTCATGAGCAAACACAGTATTTCCTTTTCACAATGGCATCACCTAGATGGGGAACAACCTTTCAAGTATTCACACATACGCCCTGAAAGACAAACTCAGTAGTGCTACTGAAGCTGGGTTTTTTTTCATGAACATTCCTTAAAAAAAAATTACAAATACATTTTTCACTAAATGCGGTCACTGAAACATCTCTTGAACACAAAAGTAATTTTGTTTATTCTGATTTTATCTCTACCATTACATGAAGGCTGTCATCTTCATTCTTGAGTTCTATTTTCAAGAAGTTTTAAAAACAATTAAACGCCCTCAGGCTGTGACTTCATACATGAAGGTCAAAGTGCAAAAAAGACTTTTTATGAAAACTGTCCAATTAGTCAGTTGATTCATCTAAGCTGCATAGAAATGTGGCGCTACTTTCTAACAACTAGATATCTGACAGGAAAAAGGGAAAACAAATGTACTGCCCTCTGCATCAGTCTATCTACAGCACAGCTCAAGTAAGTTATGGACGAAGGTATGGTTTTGTGTTTGCACAAGAGTAGACTGGCTACAAGTACCTGGTCCATTAACACACTCCCAAATGCTGTGTTACATAAAAATATATAACTGCATAACACAGCAGAACAAAGTTGCCACACCTGAGTTTATTAGCATTTGCTAAAATGAAGAGGTAGGCAATGAACCAGGTTACCCAACCTTCTCTGTTTACAGACATTTCTAATACAGCTCTCAGCTCCTTATCAAAATCATGTCTGCAATGTTACTGCTCTTAAAATCCTGCCTCTTGACACGCTGGGACATGGTAGAAGAAAACTGTGAATCTCCTTTAACATAACACCCCACTATTTATTGAGCATAAACTCTTTGTTAGGTACGGTCCCCAGGCCAAAGGAACAACGAGGCTCCCAGCGTCCAGTCTCACCATACACCTAAGATTACCAAGTGATCAGCTGCAGGTGATGCAGGGGCTGAAGAGGTGAAGCTCTGCTGAGAAAACCAATCGCCCTAAAAACTGAATGGAAGAAGAGTTTTCCGCTGGGTTACCTTTTTGAACTCAGCTGGCCAGTAATAACACAAAGCAGGCAGAAGAAATACAAGCCTGGAACACAGGGAGGGAAGCTGAACCATCTTGCTAGTGGATCAGCCTTAGCTATCTTGTGAAATCTCACTCTCAGAAAGCAAGGACAATTAAAATCTAACACCCATTGAAAAATGAGTACCGTCTCTTAAAGATTAATGAGAAAACTCTCAAGCTAAGTCTCAAAACAACAGGAAGACTCTCTGTATTGCTGGACTCAAGACTGTGAGGCTCTTTTGTCAGCGTAAGTTCAGTCATACTAGACATGCGGGAACACAAACATCCGACACAGATAGATAAAAGTATATTTAAACTTTCTGAGTTCACACCACTCTAGCTGCAAAACCATGCGGTGTAGATTACGCATACTTTCGTTAAACAGATTTTAGTAGCCAAGCCCCCACTCACTCATGGAGCAGCTTCTGTACGCTGATGCTTGCCCTGCCATTACATGAATTATAAAAGGGGTTCATTAAAAAAAATCCTGACTTTAAGAGAGACAGGTTATCTCGAGGTGCACATGGTGAATAGCATTCTCCTCTGGCAAAGAGCATCTGTGAACAACTGCTATTATTTGAATAAAGTTCTCTCGCAAATGTCGTTGCTGCTCAGAAAGCAAACTGTGCATGAGACAGAGATCAATGGCCAAGTCCCCACATTGCTTATACTCTATTCTGCTCTTCCAACTTCTCTGCAGCCGCATCTAGGACACCTCCAGGTGACCAATGCTGGACCTCACCAACATCACGGACAACATCACTAGGGCAGCACACGTGAAGCTGCTCCCTTATCTTCTGGGGAACTGATCAACAGAGGCAGCCTTTACTCCTTTGCAGAGTGCTGTCAGACCGTGGCACAATCGAGCGCAGGTTTACAAGGCAACACACCCAAGACCTGTAACTAAAGTTACGGTTCTCGGGCACTAAGCACCTGTAACAAAGTTCAAGTCATTACCAGAGCGATTATCCTGATCCTTGTTGAGAAGGCAGGCTGACACTTACCAAACGCCCAGGAAACTCTGGGGGGTAAAGCAGGGCTCGGCAGGTCCCTTTTACACAGGGATGGATACAGGAGGAAAGCGGCGCGCAGCCAGAGGGCTGCCACTGCAGAGCCGCCCGCCCATCCCCGGTCACTTTCACTTTCCCCCCAAAAACTGAGTCTGAGTCCGAGCAGGCACTACCTTGGCCTCGAAAAGCACAGACACGTTTTACTCAGATTCATCGAGACAGCATAAACAAACTGCGGAGAAAGAGTGCTGCCGAACATCACCGCCGCGGGAATACACCTCCCGAGGGGCTGCCTGGGCAACCAGCTGGTGCCAGGCGGAAACACTCAAAGTTGTTCTAGCGTTTCAGAGCCGCGGTGATAGCGGGGCAGCCGTGCTGCGCAACGAGATGCGGCGGGCGCGCGCGTGTGTGCGCGAGGTAAACAAAGCCCCGCCGGGCAGCCCGCAACGTCCCCACCCGCCGAGCGGCCGGGCCCGCTCCGGGCAGCACGGCCGGCACGGCACGGCCCGAACGGCACCTGCGCCCGCCACGGGGGGCGGCGGAGGCCGCGCTCGCAGGGGTCTCACCCACCTCGTCGCCCCACTTGAGCACGTCCTTGTGGCGGTCGCGCAGGGCGCGGTAGATGTGGAGGAACTGGAGGATGCCGTGCCGCCGCACGTGCTCCGCGTACCGCCGCGTCTCCTCCCAGCTCAGCGGCGAACCCTGCGACAGCAGCCCCATGCCGGCCAAGAAGGAGAGAGGGAGGCCGAGGAAGCGAGCGGAGCCGGAGCGGAGCGAGTGCGCCCGTGCGCGGTGCGCTCAGTGCCGCGGGTGCGCTCGGTGCCGCGGCGGCGGGACCGAGCCCGGCGCCGCACGTGACGGCGGCCGCGCGTCAGGCCGTGACTCAGCACTTTCCGCCGGCAGGCGCCGCCCCCGGCGCGGGGCTGAGCGCGGCCTGGCGGCCTCGCGGTGCTCTCGGCGCGGAGCCGCTGGGCAAGGAGCGAGCGAGCGGCCCCAGGGAGGCAAACCCGGCCGCCGGCAGCGACCGTGAGCGCCGCTGCTCCGAACGCCCGGCCCACGGCCCGGACACGGCAGGAGGCGCCGCTCGCCCGGGCCAGGCGACATGGCGGCGGGGAGGGTGTCCCCCGGCAGGACGGGGCGCGTCTGGTCAGGATGGAGCTCCTGAGGCAAAGGGACCCTTGTGGGGCTGAGAGTGCCAAAAGAAAAGGTCCTGATTGAAAGGCCCCAAAGCGCGGACAGCGTGCGAACGCTGCTGTGTGTTTTACAGATCAGAGCACTGGGGGAAACGTGATGCTCGGAGGGGGTGGAGTGAAATACAGAGAGGTCGCACCTCGTCCCTCATAGATCCTCCTGTGTGTCTCCGGCTGTGGAACCCACAGGTTGTGGTGTCAAACATAAGCCCAGCTCATGAAGATGTTGAAAATGAATTTGTTACTTGGGAGTTGTTATGGAGGCAATTGCTACAGCATTGTCTCAGGAAAGAGGATGTGAGGGCATGTCAAGGCTTGTATTTTACATTCGATTAAAAGTGGAAGGAAGGCCTCTTAGTGCTAAGTCTTTACTAAATGAAGAGACAGGAGGCTGAACGTCAACACGAAGGGAAAGTTTCTCACTGCTGAGAAGCAGAAATTCATTACTCCTGGACCCTCATTGCTGCATTCACAAAGCTGATCATAGGCCGCAGGAACAAGCAGGGCTGGTGTATGGTAAATCAATGCTTTGAGAATTAGTAAGGTACTTAAATTGTGATAGAGCCCACTAATGCGTGAACTGTATTAGATATTTCATTAACTGAATGCCTATACTTACAAGAACTGCTTAATTGTCTTTATTCCAGGATATGAGGTGCCTAAAAGATAGCATAAGCTCCCGAGATAATAGAATAACAAAACTAAAATGCATTTAGTGGCAGATACCAAATATGAAAGTAAAATGATGCGAAAGTATTTTAATGACATAAGTTCCTACACAAAGGGCAGCACTGACAGAACAAGCAGTAATTATTAGAATTAAAATTACAAACAATTTATAATGAGCTGGTTTTTAGGAGCTCATGATTTTTTATAAAAAAACCTCATGGTTTTGGTTGAAATTGTAGAGGCTGGCCTGATTGAAAGCAGTGCTGTTGTTGGTAGTGTAATAGATCTAGAGATGGCTGGTTGACTTAATTTGGGGGACAATAAAACAATCTGTTATTCTAGCTAAAAAAATCCCACAGCCTTTTTTATTTTTGAAACATCAAGAAACCAAAAGTCTCACACTTGGCAATGGCAGTCTGATGAGGCATATCCCTCATGTGAAAGCCAAGTTGTACTTTATTTCAGATCTAAGGGGACAAAGCCTTGCATGTTTGAGGGCAATTGCACCAAGGTTCCAGATTGGTGCCATCATGCTGCCATCCAGCCTCAGTTTTCCTACAGTTTTGAGTTAGAGCTGAAGGACCTGAGGAGTCCTGGCCTGACAAGTAACACCTGGTAGCCAGTACCTCTGTTAGCCCCTTTCTGGCTCTTGGGGCAGTGAGCCTGGGTCTGGAGCAAACCTTGTTGTATCAAATCAAAGTTAATACTGTCATCTTATGAATCTGAGCCAACCTGTCTGTATTGTTTAGGGTCCATGCTCTCAGTTCACTTGGCTGACAGCAGGAGCCCTGTGTTACTGAGAAACATTTCTGGAAGAATTGGATTATACATCCCAGCTGCGTTGAGTGTGCTGGTGTATAATGCACTGTAAACATTTCCAGCAACGTACACCAAATTTTGAAATTAAGATCAGTTTTATTATATTGCAGGCTGCTATTATGCAGTCTGTACTCTTCAGCTGACCACTAATGCTACTCTTTGACCTGCAATTCAAGAGCACATTTTCAGTGTCTTGTCTTTCTCAGTATTTAAACTCAGCTCATTTTTGTATTATTTTAGTGCCAATATCTGCTTTATTTCCAGTCCTGTGTGCTTAGTCTCGTCAACTATAGAGCTAATACATTGTTTATAACAGAAAATCAAGGTATTTTCCTTTTGCACCAGTAAAACTGATAAATATATAAACTCTTTTCTCACATTGCAATCTCTAGCATAACAGTGTAACAAGTCAGCTCTGTTTATGAAGTGTTCACCACCTTTAGCTGAAGCTTTTCCCCCCTCTAGTTCTAATGTATATGTTCTGGCAGTGTGGAGTGATCCATAGTGGAGGTCTAAGCCATTGAAAAGTTGACAGTATCACATGCTGAAATGCTCATTTGCAGATCACCTAAAATATGACTTCAAGACAAGCCACCGTTGTATGATATCTGCCCACATGCTTGATGTTGTATAATTATTTCCAGTACACTGAGTATCATGTATAATTACTTCCAGTACACTTAATATGAAAAAAATCTTTTCTGAACATACAGGTAGTACTTTGGATGATGTTATTAGTTTACTCTGTACTCATATCCCCAGCCCCAGGGCTTAACTACTTTTTCTGAACAGTCCAAAGGAGATCATTGAGGGAAAAGGCTGATGTACCTGTAATTTCTAGGTTGATCAGAGGAGAATATGTGACTTGCAACCTGCACAGCAAGGAGCTGTTTGATATATTCCTGCCTTGCTCCACAGAGGATAACTCACTTTGTGTTTTGTATAGCTGCAAAGCTATTCAAATCAGCTGCCACTAAACCTAAAGAGAGTAGCTTGGCTCTTTGAGAATATACCTGCTGGGAACGATGAAAGATATGTAGGCTCACAGGTGAGGCCACTCCTACAGAATCTTTTCTTTTACTGGATGTCATTAAAAGTAATAAGTAACAAGCAGACGTCTTGTGATGAGGCTGTTATTAGATGGAAGAAAGAAAGATTTGTTTTACTTCATGAATCATCTGCTAAAAAAATTTAAAGCAGCTTTGTTCAAGGTGATTGTTGAGCTGGCATAGCTCTATATTGTGTTATTCTCTGAGTAAAATGAAAAGACTTCAAATGAAACAACCCACTTCCAATGTTTTGAAATTATAGGTTTGATAGAAAAAAAAAGCCTTTTTTTTAAATTAAATTTTTATGTTTCCAGGTCTATAATTTATGATATGCACTTGTGTCCAGTGTAATTGACTAAGGTGAGCAGCAGATGCAATAACTGCTTCCTTTTGAGTGAGGAGGCCTCCAGGTATTTCCTGAGGCACTAGAGAGATCTGTGCTTAATCAGTTATTTCTTGATGCAGAAGGTCTTGCTAACTAGCAACTTGGATTAAATGATCTGTCTAGGGAGAGAAAGAAGTCAGGACACGGAAAAGATTGAAGTGAAAGGTCTTCTGATATATCTTCCAGTTAAAATCTTCCTGCTCTGCTTTGAGGAATATGACTTATGGGGACTTATTCCAGTCTAACTAAATATGCTTATTCCTCTCCAAGCCAACTTCTCAATTAGCGTATGAGAGACACTTGTGGCTTGTCAGTATTGCTTTAAAATTTCTTTTTCTTGCTGTTGCCTGATGAAGAATGACTGTAGTAGCATTAAGTTATGTCATGAGCCTAAGTGGTGCATTTCTAGGATGTTTTTTGGTGAATTTTTATTGATAACCATTGATTTTGAGGGTTAAGTTTTTTACTTCAGTAAGGATGAATTGTGCATTTCAGTCTATAAAGTTTCATGCATTTATGTAAAAATGAATATAATCGCATTGTTTCAGCACTTTGGTCTGTATTAGCATGTTCCTTTTGCAAGGAACTTGAATTTCTCATTTCTGAGTAGTCCACATATTCTTTTGCTATGTCTGTGGACATGACATGATTATGGTGCCTTTGCTGACTTTGGGCATATCTAATCATGCCATGAATGCTGCTGGCAGTAATAGCAGTTGTAGTGGATTATTCTGTGTGCACATTGCTGAGCTGCTCCCTCTCAGGGTGGTCTGGCATGGTGACTGATGCCTGTTGCATCCTGTTCACCTTTTTCTCCTGCCACCACCAGTTCCCTTGGAAGTCCACTCTCCTACCAGTTCAGCTGTCCCTGTGCCTAGATCTGTCCTAAAGAGGCTCTTTGATGATGTCCACAAGATACAAAGTATTCCAAAGAAAGCAAGAACTTCCAAATTATTTTCCAGTTTATTTTCTTGCCAGCATCTTCTAAGATGGAGACCCTTTATTATAAGATTATCTTTATATTCTTGTCCATAGGCTGATCTGTGTTTTTTTTTCTTGATAGATAACTGTGTGATATAAAATAAAAGAATGCCAGATGCTCAATAGCAAAGCTGAAGGCTTTACCTTCTCATCCTCTCTGCATGCCAAGTTGTTATCTTCAATGCATCACTTAATTCATTGTGAGTATCAGAAGCAGGTGAAATTCTTCTTTAGACATAAGACAGTGGCTGAGTGCAAAGTCCTTCCAAAGGTTGTGTTGATGATTAAGCTTCACAAAAGCCTGAATTCAGAGAGTGCATCTTCACAAAGTGACTGAGTTCCTTGGCTGCTTGAATTCCCACCACAGGCGGGAGTGTAGGTGTGTGCACTTTTCTTGCACACATGTATCCTCTTGAAGGACAATATGTCAGAAAGTCCTAATTCCATCATCCACATCTCCTGAAAAGAATCCACAAACCCACAAATATTAGTTGAATGTGGGTTGGAGCATTCAAAAGTTAGTTGAAAAGCAGAATAAATAAATAATAGTTTTCTCTTTAGCAGCTGTCTCGTCTTTCTTGCCACCCTCAAGCTGTAGCATATTTTTTACATAAAGTTTAGCAGCTAAGAATAAAATACTGATCCCTAGTGAAAAAAGAAAAAAGGTAGAATTCACTGCAGGCTAAGTTATAGCTCCTGGTGAGAGTAGTCAGTATTTACAAGATTGCTCATCATGGGGCTTTTGGTCAGGTAACAATGAACCAAATGTGAATTATCCCCTTGTATTTTAAAGAGCCATATCTTCAAATCTTTAATGACAAAGTTTTTTCATTTCTTCTACTTCATACTGTGTATTTGATTTTATATGGAGCATTAAGTTCTATTGAAAACGTGAAAATTACTGGAAATGCATTCCCCTTGTCTCTAGGAATTAAATTGGTTGGTCGGTCATGTTTTTAAAGAATTTAGACAGAGATGAGTGCCCAATCAAAAGAGTAAGAAGAAACCTTGGCAAAGGAGAGTATTTAGAGAGAAACTCAGCATTTGCTGTGACATACTCTTTGAAGGTTACTGTTAACACCATTCATACCTCCTAGGTGTTTCTACCAGATCAATACTTCTCAGGGTCTGTCTTCCAGAGACAAGTTACAAATGTTTTGGACACTCCGTTTCAAAGATAAATCAAACATGATACTGAAAATACCTCTTGTGAAATTTCTTTAGGTGGACTAATTGGTACCATTTTAAAAGCTGGCCTACTACTTAGAGTTACAGCACTTTGTAATATGTTGCTGTTATTTATAGCACCGCTGAGGAACTGGCAAGTGGTCTTGTGTACAGGTAGACAAGCAGAGGAGCAGAGATGTCAGAGGCTGCTTTATGAGGGATACAGAAGGCTTAATTTAAATACCTAAAATAATTATTGCTTACCTTACCTTTAGGCCCGCAGCTCTAGGGCTTGATGCAGTTGTTTTTGAGTAAGACTCTCTGTTTCCCATAAAGCCTACCATGGAATTACTGCATAAGAAACAATAGTGACAGCCTGCCAGGGATGCTGGCAGTGGAGAGTGACATGCCTGCCTGTGAGGAGAGGCAGCCTGTGGGTTGCAGAGGGCTTTGCAGGCTGGTACACAGCTTCCCTCCATGCTGTGCCCTACTGCTGTGCCCACCTTCCAGCAGGGACCCCTAGGCAGTGAACTGGGCAATGGTTTGTTAGATATGATTCTAGTCCTGTTCTCTCTCATCTAACTGCTTTCATCTGTGTAGCTAGTAGGAGCCAGCAACTGGTTAGTGGCATCCCTGCCCTGTGACAGCACTCATGAAACAGCATAATTGGTGGGCAGCAACCCTGAAAGTCATTTAACACAGAAACACCAGTGACTGAGAAGTGAAGGGGAGAGCACTGGGTCAAAGAAGACTGTTGAGAAGGTCAGGGCTGCTGAGGGAAGTGTTGGTCTGAGCTGTATTTTCCCTGGCAAACCCCTGATGTCAGGTTCAGAGACTGATGATGACCCACTTATTTCCCTGTGCAGAAGGTCAGAGGAGCTGTAGATGAAGTGTGTACTGTGTCCTCACCTCTTCTTAGACTTGTTTCCTTGGGAGGGCTGACAAACCATATTCTCCTGCCCACTCACCAGCTGATATTAAACCTATGATGATAAAGTAAGAAATATATGTAAAAAGCTTTTAAAATAGTGATACACCTTCATATAATTGAGTATATATTTCTAACCTTGCTTTGCACAAGGTTCATGTTTCAATTGCTTATATTCCCTGTTTCATCTCAAGCTCTCCAATATATATATGCATAATAATAATATATATGCATTCAGGAAGATTTTTATTTAAGTATGAGGAAATTGTTAAACCTGAGCAGGTGAGGTAAGAGTTGGAACCCAAACCGTGCTTCACATTGCCAAATTCCCCAAGGCTCCATTGTTCTAGTATTTCAGACTTAGAGAAAAGAACTGCTTGTTTTCTCTCCTATGCCTGTAAATGATTATATGCCTCACATTTCTAAGCTCTCCTAATTCTGCCAGTAACAGCAGTACAGCCTCCATGTGGTAACCGAGTTGTTCACATCCATAATTTCTTTAATCTTTGTCCAAATTTCCATTTCTGCCAAAGAATGCATCAGGCACCAAGATAAGACTCAGGGAAATGTAACCAACCCTTGCTCCAAATAACCTGTCATGAACTGTAATGTTTTATCACAAGAGCTGTACTTTGCACAGTTGTGTAAAAGAGCAACCATCTGCCTGCCAAACCTGCAGCTCTCCCAAGCTCTGTGACGCTGACACCAGCATTCCCAAGTTTTGCCTTTTGGATTAGCTGCTGCCAGCTGGTTCTTTCCAAAGCCATGGCTGTTGGATAGCAGCACCAAGGCAGCATTGTTGGGTTTGTGCCCTGCATGGATCCATGCTTGGTAAAAAGAGGCAGAGAAGGCTGCAAGGTTCCCTCAGTGCAGGGTGTTGGGGGCATACAGCAGCAGAGCAAGAAGGAAGAACAGCAGATACAGATTCAAAAGATTCCATGCTTAAAATAATTCAGTCTAATGCTGGTTATAACCTTCCTTTTAGTGTACATATGTGTGCAGGTTTTGGTCAGATGGATCACCCCCTGAGAAACCTTTGTTCTTCTCAAATTTCTCATTACTCCCGTCTGCTTTAATCTTCTTTTTCATAAGAGCTGCGTAATTCTGTGGCACTCCACCAAGGAAATGGCTCTAACTATATCATGAAAGGGTTGTTCAAAATCCCAAGTAGAAACCTGTGTATTACTACATGTAACAGAAGATTGAATTTATTAATAAGCCTAAACATGTTCCAGGCATCTTGAGTAAAACACACTGTTAGCTAGCTCAGTAAATACTAGTGAGGCTGAACTGCCAATTTGCAAATAGACTGGCTATATCAAGAAAGATGACATTGGCCTTCCATTGAATAGTTCAAGTATTTGAATAATTTTACATTCCATTTTTATCCTTCTTTGGCAGCTTGAATTTCTGGATAGAGCTTCAGGTACTGAAAGATGGATGGAATATAAGCTGAATAGATCTGCTTTTTCCCAGTGAGAAACCGAGTTACATGAGGGAACAGCTCCCAGGTGCTGTCTCACTGCTGCTTCCACATGCTGCATAAACACCACTATTGGAAGTAGCTGTGGATCATGGGCTGCAGGGTCTTTGGTGGTGTTACCACATTTGTTTTTCAGCCTTTGTTGCAGAAAGAAAGATGCAGTCCTAAATGACCCAGGAGGTTGTTGAGAGGTAAGGGATAGATTCTCAGAGATGCTACAGCTAAACAGATATGCAGCTCTCAAGGGACAGCTAAGTGCTTTGGAAACACCTCAGTAGATACTAGTCAACATTTTAGGCATCTAAACATATTGAAAAGGTAGCTTTCTCTTGGAGTTCTTCATGTTCACCTTATCACATTATTGCTCACTCCTTTGAGCTAGGCTATATAATTACTGTCAGGCTGCAGATGGCTATTAGGAGAAGCCTGCAGGACCCATAACAAAGAATTAAAGTGTCTGCAGCAAAGCTGCACAGGTAAAGTTACATGTTTGAGCTTGAGATTGTCTAACAGCTCATTTCCATATAAAGAGGTTCTGTGCCCTTCTCCCTGTCCTCCTTCTGCCTTGGCCTACCTCCCCTTACATGCACTGGCTTGTATTTTCTGACCCTACACCAAGCCAATTCTAATTACTGGAATTGAGAAGAATATTAAACTGGAAAAAAGGTGAATTGTTCGTGGTAGCATATGGAGTTGACTCAAAGCATGAATGTACTGATGAGCTATTAAGCTAATGCAAAGGCTGTGACTGGATCTGGGTCAAGGGAAAGGAAGAGGAGAAAAATTAAACAAGAAACTTTATAGCAATGGAAATCTGGTTAATGTTCTTTGTGGTAAAGTGCCACTACTACTCAATAACAAATGGCCAAATTCTGTTCATGCACTGTTCAGCATCATCCTGCATATACATGTAATCTTTGTTTGTCATTATGGTTTTGTCTTTCACAGCATGGGTATAAGTGGATAAAGCTGGGACTGCAATATGGCAGATCAGTAAGCCACCAGCAACAAGGCTTTGCTTGAGGGAGGGTGGTCAATAGTAGTGGCATATTTTGTAAGCTTGCCCCTCAGCTCTGTCCAGGAAATTATAATCTCTCTTGCCAGCTGGATGGGACTAAGGTAGGCTTTCTTTCTCTATTTTTTTCCCCCTCGTTTTTTAGCTGTTTTTTTTTTCCTATCATATATTCTGGAAACAGATCAGCTTTTCATCTTCCTCTCAAAAATCTGTAGAAAAGCAAGTCAGCAAATAAGTAAATGGCAATGAAACATACTGCCCATGAAAGATTTGGCATAATTCAGTTGGAGGAGATGGAGGAAAGTTAATGATTGGCAGCAACTAGTAATCACTCCAGCATTTCAAAGTTTTTTTCCAGATTAACTGAAGACATTTTCTGTTTTTGTTGAAGTGAAAGACAATATTTCCATTGGCTGCAGTTGGGGAGGTTTTAATCCCTTAAGTTTTGAACCATCCTGCTTTTCAATCTAAAATAATAAAATATGATATTCTTTCAAAACTGGGTCAGTTATCTGATGTGTGGATTCAGCATTCATTTTGCCACTTACCTGATTATATCCTCATTCTTCTACTGAGGTTAGTTGAAAAGAAAGGGCACCTCCCAAGCTATCCTCCCTTGAAATGTCATCTGAGGCTTTCTTGTTCACTTTTTAAGCTCTGTGGGAAGTACAGCTTCAGCCTTCTTATAAACAAAACACAGCAAGAACCTGTCTTCCTCACGCAACAGTGTCTTGGGGTGAACATAGCAATGACTCACTGTTGCCTCTGGCACCCTGCTTTGGCTGGCCAGGTGCAGTGCCAGGAACATGGGAGCATCAGCTGCATGGCAGCACAAGGGCAATTCATGTCAAAACACAGACAGCCTCACATGCTGGGGAACAAGGCAGATGCCTGGGCATAAACTGCAGAGGATGTCTAGGACATCCACACAGGGCTGATGGTACAACACAGGACTTACTGGACCTCCTTGGTGCCTGGAGGCTGGATGGGATATGCCAGGCACTCCAGAGGGCATCAACGTGTGCAAACCTGCATCTTTATTGAAAGTTCCCCTAGAGCTAGTGTGTTAAGAAATCATGGGTGAAAGAGCTAACCCACACAGAGAATGTACTCCCTGGTTTTCTTTAATGTATTGTCTTCTGAAACCTTTACATGGATTATGGTTTCCACTTCTTTTTTAACAAATGGGCTATTTGTGCTGCTTTTTTTTTTTCTTTGGCATAGCATATTGGACCTCTTGGCAACCTGAAGGTCAAAGTTCCCATGTTGCAGTTGCCAATGCCTTACAGGCAACTCTCAGCCCAGCTTCTCATGTTTTGTCTCCTGGAAAACTGGATGAATGGTCCATGTTCAAATGGACAGATTAACCAAAACTCAAGAAAAAATATGTCCTTCAGGTGGACAGATTTCCTTTGAAGAAAGGAGTTCTTTTCTTCTTTGTCTATGCATGTAGGCATTGGATACAGTGGTCTGTCCTGGCATAGATCAGAAGGAATTTCAAGCTTTCAACTTCGTATTTCCCTATGATACCTTCAGGTAGTCTCTGTAGTCTGTACTGTGCAAACATATCCTACAGTCAGTCAGCCTGAGGACATTGGTGTAACTGTGCTCAGTGAGAGTAAAAAATGTGTATTTTCTGGGGTTGAGCTGAAATATGCTGCTTCCTGAAATGTCAGCTTTTAGGGTTGAGTGGAGAACTTTCAACAAGGGTAGGAGTACTGCCACAGTAAATGCAGCTGGACATGGCTATCTCACACAGCCTGGGAAACCAAGATGTGAAAACTGTTTTCACAGCTTGTTTAGTCTGCAATTTTTAGTTTACTATCTTGGATTACTGAGTCATAGAACACAGTTGCAGTTGAGTTGAACTTTGAGAATAATTATATAAAATATTACATTTTTAATTTCCTATTCAGAGCTGTACTGGGAGTGACTTCAGTAAACAAAAGAGAGTGTAGAAGATCAATGTTAATAAAAATCCTGCCTAGAATCTCATTAAGAAATCTCATCTGTTCCTGTGTACTGAATGAAGTAGAGATCTCTTGAAAGAAGCACGAAGCAGTTGTTTCATTAAAGAAGTGTATCGTAATATGTTCACAACAGGATGTCACTTTAGGCAAGCTTAATTCTGGCATTTCATGACATTAAAGGTATTGACTTTGCAATAACAATTTTCTTTCAGTTCAGGGCCATTTTTGCTTGGGTGATGTGTGTGAATAACCTCATAGTTTCACAAAATTGGGAAGGTGAAAATGCAGGCCTCCTATGAATACACCACTCATGTTGTCATTTATGCATTCCTCAGCAAGTTAAGATGCTTTTGATTTATAACACATCCTCTGCCCTTTGAACTGCACTCGGAGACAGGCTGCCTTTCCCAGGGAGTCAATGCCAAAAGGATGCTAAGACATCTGTGTTCTCATTGCCTTTGACACATTATATGCTGATAAATGAAACTTGCTTATTCCCAGCTCCAGAAGAAGCTGACATGAACTGAGCACAGAACTGCACAGAATTTGCTTTTCATAATTTCTCTGTGATAAGTATGTGTCTTGTGCTGATCCATTGGCTCCATGTGGTGATCCTTGCCTTGGAGCCTTCTCAAGAGCATAAGGCTGGCCCAGGCAGAGCAGCCACAGCGTTGCTGTGTGGGGATGGCACATCTGCCAGTCCCTGCTTGGTTCATAAACCTCCACAGACTGGAGGAGCAGGGCCCCCTCAGCACTTCCAACCCATATGTGTTGTATCCTTGGAATCTGTGGAGTTTCTCATATCATTCAACCCTCACCTGTCCAAATGGGAAATTCTTCATCAAATTCATAGTTACCAAAGAGCTTCCCCAAGAAACCAATTGTAGACTTGTCAACCTAGGAAACAGCATGTTTCCCACCTGGTCATGCTCTCAACAGTGACTGAGCTCCTCCATAAAGAAGATGAATTTTATGTCTTTTCTTGTTCTCAGTAATAACAACTGTTTTTGTCAGCATTTTCTAAGGAGAGGCACTCTTAGTGATACCAAGAGTGAAAATTTTCAGCTGTATGGAAGTCTTGCAAAGTCAAATGAAGGACTTCAGGTGAGAACCACTTTTTCCTGCAACCATCAATGCTGGATTTGTATATGGTACCAATCAGAAAACATCCTTTTGAAATATGAAGAGGTTTAAAGTAGTTGCTGCAACTTTGAAATGCAACATTGCTATTTGTGGGAGTGGTACCAAAAGTAAATGTAATTACCAAAAATACACAGAAATATTTAGTTGCTGTTCAGCAAGCACTGAAATAGAGGAGGTCCCCTGGATCAAGCTGTATGTTAATTAGTGACCCATCACTAGGGTCTTTGCTTCTGAGAGTTTAACACTACTGTTTTATAACAAACCCGTAAGATGCTGCATTTTGGCTTCTAAAAATGAAGTTGCATAAAACTGACTTCTTTGTGTGTTGAGAAACCAAGTCAGGGTTGTGGAGCACCTCTGCATCTGCACACTAGCCCATAGTAGGGATTTTGCAGGCTAGATACAGGATTGGAGAAAGAGGCATGTGGAAAATACTGACCACGTTCCCTGCTCCCTCTGTCAACCTGAACAATTCCATCTGAACTAAATAGCTGTTTTCATGCTCTCTGCTAAATTCTCTGCTCTCTGCTTAGATCTTAGGCTGCTTGGAGTTGAAAACAATTAAAATTTGTGGATGTGTTTCTTTGTATTGTTGTTTGGCCATACTATGGTTATATATAATCAATATGGAGTGTTTTCCATGATAAGTTACATCAATACATGGCAGAAGCATTATGAAAATCAGGTTTCTGGTTCCTTGGTAGTCAGGAATTTTGGACTCAATATGACGCTGTTTGAAATCATCTAAAAGGATCAAATATTCTGTAAGAAAATAAATGAACAAATCATTTTATCAATTAATTTTGGTTTTCTGTTGATGTATCACCAAATGAATCCAGAAAGATAAGGAATTATTTTTTCAGAGAAAATGAATCAATTTTTTATCTTCAGAAAAGTTTGGTTGGTGTCTATCCTTGAGTAATATCATGTTATTTCTCTGAGCTAATAAAAAAGACTGGTGACTCAGCTTCTCTAGCTTATAATTCAATCTCAGGTGAAAAGTTTGAATAGCATGTCAATATTTCATCTTAATGTTAATATTATTATCTTCAGGAGAGACCAAAGGCAGCCTTCTGGAATGCAAAAAAAATTAAATACATTTGGCCATAATTATTTTTAAGTCTCTGTTTTTTTTTTTCCCAGGTGGCACCTGTTATTCTAAATGACTTTAATTCCTCATTTGGATTGACAGATCAAATTTGCCATAAACTCTGCCACTTTCCACTAAAACGGGTAGGAAACATACTAAAACAGAAAAACGGATAATTACAGTAAGAAGTATTTTCTCTTCTGGCTGGTGAGTTGGTTTATTTTACTCTTTAGCACAATCAATTATTTCCAAAACTTCAAGTGAAAAATGCAGATGTAAACAGAATTTTGCTCCTCCACATAGTATAGCTTGTGGAGGAATCCCAGGACATATAGTTTCAGGAATTAAAGTCAGGTACTTTCTTTTTAATTGCACCTCAAAGTTATGGGGAGAAGGGGTGTGCACAGAGAGAGGAGGCAGCCTCAAAGTATTTGTGGGGAGGTCACTGTGCAGCAGCAACATTTTCCATGAGTTCAGCAATACACGGTCAGACTGGTTCAGGAGCCCTCTTGGAGGAAGAGCACCTTGTCTGGGTCTCTCTTACCTGTGTCAATGAGCAACATCACACGTGTCATGGTCTGATACAGCTCAAACCTCCTAATTCTTTATGCAAAGGGGAGAACAAGAGTTTGTCAAGTTGCTTAGTCGCTAGTAAATAGAAACATAATTAGAATAATAACACGAAAAGCTCTATATACTGTGTCCTGAGGGTTGCCAAGAGGCTCCCATGCAATGCAGGCAGCTGACTGATTCATTTAGCTTTTCACAAACCTAGTGACTTGTCTGAAGCGAGCTTTCAGAGCTTCCTCTCCTGGCACTTCCAGCTTGCATTCCAGTTCTAACAACAGCTGCTCTTTGTGGGCTGTATGACTTGTGTGGCC
Source organism: Sturnus vulgaris (assembly GCF_052056855.1). Lineage (NCBI taxonomy): Eukaryota > Metazoa > Chordata > Aves > Passeriformes > Sturnidae > Sturnus > Sturnus vulgaris. The sequence continues at coordinate 91,849,829 of NC_142245.1, read as the reverse complement.
CAGTTGCAGAAGCAGATGTGCCCTCCACATTCATGGAGAGAAGGCTGAAAAGGATTGCTCTGCTAGGGCTGAGAAGTTGGCTGAGGGATAGGAATTGTATTTTTAAGCTAACATATGCCAGAATTGGTGCTAAAAGATATAGTGGTGCCTCCCTCCTGCTCATTCCTGCCCTTTCCCTTGAGTTTGCACAAGCCTGGTCTGAACAACAAAGGAATTAATCCAGTTGAAGTCTCATCCAATGGGAACAAAACCACAGCTGTAATCTGGCTTGGGGCTGTGATGTGGTTTCCATCCAGCCATGGGGACATGTGTGCCCACAGGAGGCAGAGCTGGAGGGGAGGGAGAGAACTGTCTCTCAGGGAACCAGGGAAGAGGATGCAGGGTGGTCTCTGGGAGCTTGTGCTTCCTCACACAGGGTGAGGTTACATGGGATGGCCGAGCTTGGGGGTGGCTGTTAACCTGGGGACAGTGACACTGACCTCCAGCAGAACTCTGTGAGCCTTTGTGAAAATTTTCTGATCCTTACTTCCCTGTGCTGGGATAGTGCATACTTGAGCACCAAGCCCCATGCCACAGCATGCCACAAGCAGGATGGAAGTGCTGGAGCTGCAGGCATGAGCAGGAGCCCTCAGACAGCATTCCCCAGGCAGCCACAAAAATTGCAGGGATGGGTATGTGGCAACCTAGGATGAGTACACAAAATGGTGTGTAGGACATGCTGGGAGGTGCCTCCAGCCCAGCTGTCCTAGAATTTCACTCACAAGGTAAATCATGAGCATTTATTGTACAACTGTGTCTTCAGGGTGGCTTTTCACCTAGAAGTTGCATAAAATTGACTTTGTGTGTTGAGAAACCAAGTCAGAGTTGTGGAGCACCTCTGCATCTGCACACTAGCCCACAGTAGGGATTTTGCAGGCTAGTTCCAGTGTTGGAGAAAGAGGCATGTGGAAACTCAGGTTGTCCTCAAAAGAGGGCATTGCAAGAAAAAGTTTCAAGGTCCTTTACTAGTAAATGGTTGTTTTTCTGTTTTGCAATACAGAACAACTAAATATTCTGATCTTGTTGGAACCAATATATCTTGTGTGACTTTTATCTTCTTTCATCACCTTCTTTCTTTATCTCTGACTAGAAAAATATACATTAATTCCTGGAAAAGCTTACAAAAACCAAAGAGGTAAGTGAACTAATTTCACCTTTGTGGAAGAGGGCAACTTGTTGGTACTTGCTGTCGATGTGAATTGATTTTACCTGGTGGGATGATGGTGGTATCTATTTTGGGACAGGATGAATCATGGACTAGGAGTGCCTTTCTCTCTTTCCTGCTTAGTTAGGATGACCATCTGAGATGAAGAATAGTGGGATTTTCTACATGACTTCTGAAGACCATCTCTACATAAGAAAGGAAATTTAATGAGGCAAAGCTGAAGTGTATGCTCACCAGCAGTGGTAGGGCCACTCATAGGTGGTATCAGGATGCGAGACAGAACATGACCCTTGTCAGGGAGCCCTTCACCTAGGTGTTATTTAGAAGTCATGAGAAGAAACAAGCTGAGGTGAGGAGCAGGTCATAAAGAACTTTAGGAAAGGTTATTGTGTTAGACGGGTAAGAAAGTAAAACATGAGTTCAAACTAAATCAGGCTTCACCAGGTTTACTGCTTGCAGAATTAAATTATTCCCAGGAACTCACTATAACTCTGTTGCTGTGACGGCTTAGATAAAACAGCTTCTAAAATAACCCTTTCAGTATTTAGAGGTCAAGCCCTACCTCTGATCAGCTTATGATGTAATTTAGTAATTTTCCATTTCCAACCTGATAATTTTCAAACATGTGCTTTTGATGCTTTTTCCAAGAAGCACTCTCTTTTCTCTGAAAAAGTCACTGTAAACACCTCACAGCCACCTAATTATTTTCTCTGAAAGTCCTCAGGCCCGCTAAACTCCTGATGATGGTTGAGTGGTTGCAATACTGAAACTGCTGTCTCAGATTGTTTGTTTCTGTTTCCTGTTACTTTCTACCTTATGGCTCTGAGTCCAAGTGCTTCTGTTCAGATCTTTTCTTTGTTGAGCATGATAAAAGTCTTAGTCAACACACCTGCCTGTGTCTATAAAATTTATGGCAGTGCAAGTAAATAAATGTGAATATATTACTGTACTAGATCTGTCCTGAATGTGTGAATGTTAGTGGTGTTCCTACTAAACTGAAGGGTTTGGAAGTTTTATGGCAATGTCTCTAAAACACGCTCAGCCCTTCAAAGCTGCCTGGTTAAGCTTGGCACTCAGTTGTTTGTGGAAGGAGATTCAGAAGCAGGATCGAGCTGTACCTGCAGAAGAGACAGCCACAGACAACAAGCAAAGGAGGAAATAAAATTGAAGAATGTGCCACATATCATTTACTGATCCCTGTGATGCCATTGAATGAAAAGAATCACTATCACCTTAATAACCTTGATAGCAATTTGTGCTTTGTCATGGTGACTCTCAGCCTTTTGTAAGGCAGGGTGCTATTCAAAACTGGCCTCAGTGAAAATGCAGTTGCTCCCACAAGCATATTCTTGTCTTAGGATTACTTGTTAATGCATATTTATTTAGTAATTTACTTTCTGGGAACAATTCCATTCATGTTCACTTTTTCATTATCAGCAAAGTGTAACTCATTACCCTGTTTTTTAGAAGGCACAAATGAGATAGCAAGCGAGCTAATTGCTAGCTTAAAGCCATGGAGTGGGCCAGTGAGTCACCAACAGAGCAGTTTGAATGTCAGGCAAGTTTTGTTTTGTGTTTCATTCCAGCAAAAGCAAAAGAATGCAGGCTGGGAGAAAACTTTAAGACAAATGAACTGAGCAATCACTCCCAAGCTGATCTTGACCAGAGTTTGGTCCAGAGTCCAATGCTGAATGATGATCAGTGAATGCCAGATCCTCATTTCATCCTCAAAAGCTTTGTTCTCCATAAAACTCTGGCAAGGTTGCTGTCTGTTGTCCATAATACCTCTGTTTGGGTATCCTCATCTTCCTCATGGCACAGTGGAAGGAAGCATGGCCCATGTGACATCCTTGTTGTCATCCTCTTCTAGAGGGAGCAGAGACCTTCTGGTCACAATATAAATGAACAATTAATCTCTCAGCATTTTCCAGTCTGACTGCTTCCATACATGTCCTTGGTTATTAATACTGACCATTCCTTTGAACTCATTTTACTTATGTTCTTAAACACGTTCATTTCCGTGTCACCCATAACTCCCCATAAGTACAATTTTTGTCCCCATATGCTAAAGGAGGGCCACAGGGCTGCTTTCCAGGGATTTTATTGCAAAATACAAATAAGCCAGAGTTAGGAAAGTTTGAATGCAGTCTCTAAACACTGAGCTACCTGTGTGCACATGTATTTGTTCTGCACCAGCCTGTTAAGGCTTAAGAATGCAAACTGTTGATGGACATATTTCAGATGAGTGAAACAAACTATGAGAGCTTCTAAAATTAAAAGACACAACAGCCTCAAAATGAAACTTCTAGCCAACAAAATTTTCAAGGGCAGAGAAAAACAGGTGATATCTGGAGTGGAATTCACTTCAAGATGGAGGCTCTTAAATGAACATGCCTACATGTAGGTAAAGATACAAACATGTTTCTGTCTGTGTTTTGACTATGGAGATCAATGGATCAGTGAATCAAACCAGTTGTTTGATTCATTTGCCTAAATGTTAGTGCCTTTGGAATAATTTCAGAAGTCTGAGACATGATGCCTGGATCTTAAACCATGAGGGAAACACATGTCCTTTTGGGATGGCTGGATGCCAGACAGGACACCCTCCCAGTACACAGGCAGTGCTGGATTTTTATGTGTGAATCTTGTCTCGAGCCAATGTAGTCAGTAAAATCTAAGGAGTAACTTGGGTTATCCTACAGTAGGACTTGTGGGTGACTGAATAAATCACTTTATGTGCCTACTTTGGCTGATAGTGTACCTTTGACTGTACTGCCTGTAACTGAAGGTTTAATATCTAGTGCATATGTAGATGTCTACATTTCTGCTTCCTGACCTTGGGTTGTCCCCAGTGTTTCAAAGGACCAGTGGCAGATATGAAAGCATTTAGCTTACACAGCAGCTAATGCCTTCAACTCCTCAGCTTCATGACTTGCATGACTGATCTGGCCTTTTTAAGTGGTCTGCCCTTCCAAAGAGATATGATCCTATGGGAATTCTTTGAACACTTCTCAGATGAACAGATCCCAGTTCTGAGTAGTGACCCAAACTGACATATCCTCCTGCTCTGCTTCTGCTGCATGAACCAGTCTCTTTGCTGTGACTTCCTGCAACAATTTTCATCCAGGAGACAGGTGCATCTTTTGTTTCAAAGGATTGTGTGAGAATCACACATCTTAGGGTGTTATTACTCACATAATTCCTTAAGAGAGCTCTGCATTGAGTTTTAATACATGATTTATAATCTTCACTTTCATTTTTTCAATTTTGTTAAGATTCCTTTGCAGTCTAAGTGCTTTGTAGTTCACCTGGCCTGCCACATTTGTTCCTCCTTCAGAAGAGCTGATCTGTTACTTCTTACAATGTGGCCAAGGTGTCCTTATGCCAGAGCTTGTTTGACACCAGCAATGAAGCAAAGGGACCCTGAAATGTCACTGACAGCCATTTTGGCTGCTTCAGTGCATTCGCTGTTGTTCCACTGAGTGTGATCTAATGGAAAGCAAAATATTCTTATTATAGCAAGCCATAATTCACTGGCTGAACTCTCAAGTGTACAGTGTATGCAGTGACCAGCATAACAGCTTTAGAGCAGCAGCTGGGCCAGGAATCTGCTGGCTGCACCATTCTCCCAGCAACATAAGGAATAACTGTTTTTCCCATCTGCTAAATGTCAGTAATTTAAAAAATGTGTTCATACTGCACTGGGATGAAAGCAAAATATAATCTTCCATGAACTTTTCCTGAGCTATCAGTATTTAGCAGACGGGCTTGGGAAGCTGAGAAGAAATGTATTCCCTGCCCTGCAAGAGTAGTAAATATTAAGTTATGTATTCAAACTGGAACAGCTCTGACAGAGGAGACTGAAAAGCTTTCAGATAGGTTGATGCTGAGATCGTGTATCTGCAACATGCAAACCAAGTCCCTGGTGTGAGCCAAAACCATGAAAGATGTATGTCACCCCAGTCAAGACTATGTCCTTTTCCCTGTGAAAGCAGGGATGGTACTCTCTTGCGGTGACCAGAAATTCATTCTGAATCCAAGAAACATTTCCCTGATGCCAATGTTGTCAAATCTCATGCACCATTGTGTACTTTGATTTTAGCAAATGGGAATTTTTTCAGCTCATCCTTGTTGAATTGCACTCTGCTTTTTTAGGATCATGGCACCAGCCTGTTGGGATCGTCCAGAGGTACAAATCTTTTCTTCCAGGATTACGGACAATAGATGGACATGAGAAGGGACAGTGGGTAGACCACTGCCGAAATACACATTTTTACCTGTGTTACACCGTACACATTTTTACATGTGTATTTTAGCAGTGATAACTCTTGACTTGAATGTTCTCCCCCGCTTTCTCCTGCTTTCCCGGAGCCGCCAGCACTGCTAGCTGAAATAAGCACTTGCTGCCTTTCCCCTTGCCTTTCCCTGGCACTGTCTCCACGGGCACAGCTCTATCCCGCCGGCACAGCCCTGTCCCCACGGCACAGCTATGTCCCCACGAGCACAGCCGTGTCCCCACGGGCACAGCCGTGTCCCCACGGGCACAGCCCTGTCCCCACCGGCACAGCCGTGTCCCCACGGGCACAGCCGTGTCCCCACGGGCACAGCTATGTCCCCATAGGCACAGCCCTGTCCCCGCGGCCGTACCACGGCCCTGCCCGGGCTGGCACGGACGCGGCAGTCCCAGCTCTGACCCGGACCAGCCCCGGCTGTCTCTGCTCGCCGCCCGCGGGGAGCCCGGCTCCATCCCCGGCCTCTGGTGCCCTCCAGCGTCTCCTTCCCGAAACAATTCCGGAGAGCAAAACCCTTTAGAGACCCCGCGTAGAGTTATGATCCTTCGGGATGCGTGAGCATCAGGTGCCGAACTGAAGATCGGAGCTAAATTAACTGGGCAAGCCTCGTGCCCTTGACTAAAGGCAAGAGATAAAAGCGCCCAGCTGACATTAAGCCAGGCTGGGAAAGGAGGCTTTGCTACGTTCACTAAAGCAACGTGGCGTTCCGGGTTATCTGAGTAACAATTTGGAGAGCAGCCTTTTCAAAAACATTCCCTGCATAACCATTTGCACCGTGGTTAAAAGGTGGCATTACCCAACACAGAATGAGAAGTGATTTTTTCTGTGGCTGCTTTCACTGAAAAGAACACAAGTTGCAAACTGAAAGACCTTTAATCTGAATTTATTTTCTTCCTTTGGAGAACTAACTTCAACAAATTTACCGTTTGGCTCAGGATAATCCCATACGCTAATAACACAAAACAAAAACAGTCTGTTCGATTTGGCTGTTTCTAATGAAATTCAGCAGAATTCTGACCCTACTCATCTTAGCTATTCTCACATCACTACAGAATCAGAGAGTCACAGGATGGGCCAGGTTGGAAGGGACCACAGAGGGTCATCTGTTCCAGCCTCCTGCTGAAGCAGGGTCGTCCTAGAGTACATGGCACATGATTCTTGAGTGAGGGATACTCTGCAGCTTCTCTGGGCAACCTGTTCCAGTGTGTGATCACCTACACAGTAAAGTTCTTCCTCATATTCAGGTGGAACTTCTTGTGCTACTTAGGAATTTTACTTATAAAATACATGGTGTCCTTCAAATGAAAACAGAGTATGGTGCCATAAGCTTGAGTAACATTTATAACCATTCCATGAAAACAAGCAGCATACCAATTTATAGGTCTCTACATATTGGGTTTAAGTTGGTATAATGGACACCATAAATCTGTGCAAGACCTAGAACTAAATTGTGGGTAATTTACAGAAAAACAGCTTTTGCTAACGAAATATTTCACTCATATTATTTAACATTTTTGAAGCAAAATGATGACATAATAAGCTCTGAAATATAACTGCAATACAGAAAAATAAGTTTTCTCAAGCTCTAAAGTAACAAGGCAAATATAAGAAATAAAGGATCCAGATAGTTTCTGCTCTAATCCATGTTTACTTTAGTAATACTGGCAATAAGGCATTTGTTAAGACTTGCTTAAAATACTTTTGCTTTTATATCATAGTCTAATTGTAACTTCTGTCTGTCTAGCAGTTTTTACAATACAGACTAAGGGCTTGACTCTTAAAAACCATCCTTGAATTTTGAAGCAAAATCATCCCTTTTGTTTCCTCAAAATTTTCATCACTGTTCAAAGGCAGCCAGGACTAGTGGACACATCAGCATACACACAGGTCAGCCATTCACTCTGGACTGCAGTGTGGAGACCAGAGGGGCAAATAAGTCCCCTTCTCCAGGCTTGACTTAGTGGCTACCCCTGTACACCCAGTGCCATTTGAAATGCTCTGCAGCACCTGGGGCATCTGCACAAGGGACATTTAGACAACTGAGTCCTGACTCCCAGACGTGATGTGCAGGTAAGCACACCCACAGGCATGCAGTGGCTTTTCAGGTATCCTAAGGAGCCCAGCTGCTGCTCCAGATGTGCATGGGTCCTGGTTCAGAGCCAGCAGGCTCACCTGGCTGCCTTGGCTCACCCAGCTGTGAGCAACCTGGTTAGAAGAACAAAATTGCTGTACAGAAGAATTCGTTGGTTGAAAACCATGAGAGAGAAAAGTCTGCCAGCCTGGGATTGTGAGGCTGAGGACTAGGCCTGGAACTGCAAGCATCTTTGAAAAGTGCAGCCAGGGATCTAGAAACCAGAGATATCCCAAGGTACCAGGAATAAGTGCAAACCCAAGAGATTGTAATGACAATTTACTGTCTGAGAAAATGGAAAATAATATAGAGATATAAAATTGCTGTAAAAAATATCAGAAAACAGAATCATCTATTAGTCTGTTAGAGGTGAAAAATAGAAATTAACATCATCTATTAATTGCTCAAAGCAGAATCTCCTACACACACTTAATGTCTCTCTGTTATAAAACAGACTAAAGTTGTCTCCCTATGAGAACTTTCCAGCTAAATTCCACATGAACTGTCCATTCTCTTGGACTCAGTGGGAATGCTGCTGACTCCAGACTTTGTGTCAGGGATCTGTTTTGAAGGGAAACTGTCTGTTGTCTTACTGCTTGGGTCTTTCTTCCCCTCTCTTGGGGATGGTTGGGTGTCCCCTCCAGGATCAGTTTGTTCCTCCCATTTGGGTTGGTTTGGCTTCTTCTTAAGTCTGGCTAAATTGCTGAATGTAAATATTATACATATTAAGCATATTTACTGTTATATTATTATTGATCAGTTTGTTTCAGTGGCAAGCTGCAGTAATTGTACTAGTACAGACCTACTTGGTTGCTGCTGTCATCAGGTGTGCTACCATACTGCTTGATGCCAGTATTGATTGACACCATACTATTGACTGATATTGATTGCTGATAATAATTGTAATAGCTTGACATTCATATTCATTCACATTATTAATCTTTGTATTAGCTGTAATAACTACTGGTATACTTGCTAGCAGTGATCTTTGTGGTAATTTGTAATGAAGTAAAACATTTTGGAGGATAAAGCCTCTGTGTCCTTGTGTATTATGGAATCTTAGGAACCCACAGTCATGATCTCTGCACAGCCATAGGCTAGGCAACCCTTCAGGTTGTGACTTACAGAATCACACTTGAACCAAATCCTTGGTGTCACAACATAGGTAACAATTCATCTCAAACCCTCTCATCTGTGGCATAACTTAATTGCTCTTCAGAATCTGGACTAATTTTTTTCCTTGAAGTTTAGATGTTTTATTTTTGATACTGTTAGCCATACAATCCAAATAAAAACACGTTCAGTTGCTAGTCAGACATTTGATTTATCATCACTTCTTTTTAGGCATTTTGATTACAACAAAAGACTGTGAAATTAATTGTAAAAAAGCAAGTTGTTGTCTTAGTTATAAAATAGAAAAGATAAAAGTGGCTCCAGCTTATTATGAAGGTGGTTTGACAGTCTGGGTGTAGCAAACATTCCAGTTGGCTGATATGAAAGCAAGGATCAGCCCAGGGATCAGAAAACAAAGCATATTTCAACTGCAACCAGGCGTTTGTCAGAAAGACAGTCTCACAGTTTCCAACTGATTTTACAATAAGAATAATTTGTTTGTGCCATGTGTCAACAGTTTTATTTAAAGCACACAATGAAAAATACCAAGATGCTGTTTTCCTCTTAATGACAACTTGCTGCACTACAAATTTTAGTTTTTAAGGGGTAACATTCTCACATTACACTTACAGATTTTTTTCTGTTGTAATGTTCCCTTGTGTTATCACAGTCCATCTTTAAAGTGTACACTTAGAAAACCCTTCTGTATAAGCAATCTAACACTCATAAGCCAGGAAAATACTTTGTACAAGTAAGTTATATTTTAAACTTTTCTTGTCAATAAAGGAACTGATAAGACTGCAACTAGAGTAACATCTTCCTTTCACAGTTTATCTAAATGAGTGTGTTCCCATTCTCACCAACAGAAATTGCCTATTCCTCATAGGTTTATTAATTGCCTATATTGTTATTGAAAATTTTCATTGAGCCAAGTGTGTCTTTTGAATGGCAAAGCTTATCTTATCTTATATCAAAGGTTATCTTATATCAAAGGTTATCTTATTAACCAAATCTCTCACACCAGCTGTATAAAATTGCATGTATTTTCCTTTATTCTTTAGGGAACTTCTGGAAACGGAGCTCTGTGCAGGGTCACACTTGCAAATGAGCACCAGCAACTCATTTCTTAACAAGGTTGTGGGTTTGATCCCCATACAGGCCATTCACTTAGAAGTTGAACTCTGTGATCCTTATGGATCCCTTCCAACTCAGAATATTCTGTGATTCTATGATGTTTCACCCCCTTTATCCAGCAGGCATTTCAGAATGTGTCTTTTGCTTTATTGTGGCCACCAGCAATGAGATTTTTACAGATTCACAGTTGAGCTTTTATGTACTGTTCACATCTGTGCATCTTCTTTGGTGCTTTGATAGTATCTCACTTATGGATAAGAACAGAGAAACTAAAAGGGATGAGATCTTCTTTCAAGGAGAAGTCAAATCTGTGCATTACAATGTTTTTGAATACTTATAGAAAGCAAGTATTCGACAAAAAAGATGAGAAGATTAATTGCAAAAAGGTCAAGAACCTATAGTAGGACTACTGGCTCCAATTGCATTCTCTGAGCAGGTGAATTCAGACTTTGAAAAAGATCTCCCAACTTGGCTAAACAGTTAAAATGGACAGAAAATTCAGTTCAGCTGAGAACTGAAGTAACAGACAATTGAAAATTGATTTTTGCTTTTCATCAGAAAGATGATGAAAATCTCAGTCATGGAACAAAGCTGCTTATGGAAAGGTATGTGTTGAAGTAGGTGTTTCTTTCCAGCACATTTTTCTCAAACATCCTTGAGGACTGGGAACAAAATCCTAGTTTGCTGATGATTGTAAGTGGCTCCATTCTGGCCTTTCCGTGGACTAGAGCACTTCCCATCCTGTGTGTTGCATAAAAAACCTTTGGAGTCTGCATAGGATTTAATTGAGCAGCCATTCCAAGGAAATATTTTCCTTAAAGGGTAATTGAGTCTCAAAAAATGCCATGTGCTGATATGGTAAGTGAATGGTGATGTTGAGGATCAGTCTAACACCCTCATGTTAGTTTTAATTAGACATAGATGTTCGTCTGCTCATGGATTTAATTCTCATAATTTATTTTTCCAAACATAAATCCTTGAGAATAACTTCTGTAGCAGAAGTCCACCAAATGCAAGATATGCCTGCTCATACAACTATTTGTGTGACTGCTGGGTTTGTAACTAGAATTATCAAGCCCAGCTGCTGCTAAGGAAAAACTGCTCTTAAACCCAGTATGATTGGGTAAGATTTAGAACTGTGAGATAAACTAATCTAGGTTTCAGGATAATATGAATGTTCTTACTCGGTCATTTCATTCATTGCATTATTTTTTCCGCAAGAACTGCCATTTAAAAATCTCAACACAAAGCACTTTTCAATACCTCATTGAGCTTGGTTGATGCTAATTTTGCCTGCTTCCCTCTTTTAAGAATTCAAGTTCACTGGACTCTTGACTGATCCTCAGATGATCTTGCAGGTTAACTTCCAGAAGAGATTAAATGATCATGATCTTGTCTTGATTAAGAACTGAACACAACATCTTCCTTTCAGCACAATTTTCCAACAATAAGTTCCTTCCTCACAATCTCTAACACACTTTCCCATGCACCTAAACAGTCAGGAATAAACAAGAAAACAAACCATTGCAAACTGCTTCTCTCACAGACTGAAGAAAGCTTATTTTTCAGATCTGAATTTGAAGCACAAGTGTCAACAATAAAATGCATGGCATTTTATACAGAATTTTGAGGATAACAGCTTATACTAATTCATTTTGTGTGGGTTTTTTCCTACTACTTGTATAGCATTAAAGAAGATCCCTCTAGTGCTTTAACAGTCTGTATCTCATACAGTTGGAAGTCCTCTGCTCTACTTAATATTACTGTATACAGTACTTCCTTGTACTTTACAACTTCTTTTTGGTATATACAGCATTTCAAGTTCAACTGAGATGTCATTATTAAACATCTAGAGATCGAATATAGGTACCAGACAATGAAAGAACACATCCCATTAAACAGAACATACAAATAATTTTCACAGTTCTAACAAAAGAAGGTCATACATAAAAATGTCACAAATAGCTCAGTACATAGTATGATTCAACATAATATTAAGTCCAGCTAATAGTGTCATATTTTAAGGGCCAAATTCTGGCTCAATGTGCAGTTGAAGCCTAAACAGATGTTTAGAGAAAATAATGTAAAGCCAACCGGTAGTGTTATATTGGTAACAATACCATTTGTTAATCTACCTAAGATTTTCGGCCTGAAGTATGTACCAGTTTGTGCTACAGAAGGAACACATGGCCAGTGGTATTTGGCTCCTGTCCTAGGACATGTCTACATGGATTTGTCATGACCAAGGGCACTGGAGGCAGAGGAGCAGTCTTCCTTCTGGGTATGACAGTTTCATTTACGGTTCTGCCAGAATTTGGCCAAGAGTTCAAAATCCTGTACATCTTATTCAGCAGTCCCACTGAAGTCAATAGAACCCTTTTTGTGAGTAAGATGAAAAGGATTTGGCCCCCAAAGTTTTTAACCCTTTAAGTAGTAAGAGAGAAGTTTCATTGCACTTAGCCCATCATTCATAAATAATTTACTACTCAAAACCAAGATGGTTGTTGATGTACATGAAGTGCTAGCTTATAAACAGGAAAGCATGCAGCAATTCATGCTGACTATTCATGGCATTTTGGAAACTGAATTCTTGAAGGGGAAAAGAGACACTTGCATATGACAATTCCATCCAATGTCTGTTTGAAGCCATAATAGTTGATTTTTCAATTTAGAACTACAACCTTATGGATACCTTATAAAAACTATGTAACTACACTATGTACACAGTTATAATTGAATGTGTACAGGTATCTTCATTGGACTGGACAGATAAAAAATTTTACAAAAAATATTGGAACAGAGGGATATTTCTAAAGAGCTTGTTAAATGAATTCATATGGAACATGTGGTCATGACTTGGGAAAAAAGAAATTTTTTCTCTCCTTCATGAAAAGCTTTTGGTGACTAGAATGAGCAAGAACAGAATTTTCATACTTAAAACAAAGTAATGTTATTCTGTTACACTGTTCTACATTTGTTATTATTCGAATTACACAGAATAGAGGACAACTATATGCCAAGTAAATGAATCAAAATTATATGACAGTGCTACTCTGACCACACGTCATTGGTGGCAGTATATTCTAATAACATGCAGCACTCAAAAGTACAATTTTCAATTTAAAATTGTGTAATCAGGATGCAAATATGAACTCTAAGCTGGAACTGAAAAACAGGACTGAGTACCATGGAGTTTAATCCCAACCGACAGAGTGAATTACTTCATCTCTAATACCATGTCACACTCATGCTGATCCTCAATATGCAGCTTTAAAAAAGCTACAAAGAGCTTGGGTCATGAAAGTGCTTGTCTCGACAACATCTGCACTGACAGACAATTTTATAGTATTCCCTCTTTGCAAATAAGATAAAAAAATTGTCTGCCTCAAAAGCATTGCTAAGAGCATGGCTTTTCATTGGCACCAAAGGCTGGAGGTGTCAATGATAATCTGAGGAAACTGAATGTGAAGCCTCCACAAATTGGTTAAGGTAAGTGCCCTTCTGGTTATATTAAATAATTTTAATTCCTTGTATTCCTTCTTTCCTCTGCAAAAGAAGGATGTAGACATTTTGTGCTGATGTAGATATTTTCTGCTGACAGCAGTCCTTTGGTATCAAATCCTCATGGGACATGATGGGCTGCATATCCCTTAGGCTATGGAAATAGGATTAGGAATAGGATTAATTCATGCTTAATTCCCCCACTTCATGCTGAAATCAGGAAGAAAAGTTCTTGGAAGGTAAACTAAGTTGAGTGAAGACTCCACTCTATTCGCTGGGAAAGCTTCAACAAAAAGAGCGTTAGTCTAGCCTTTGGAATAATATGAATGAAATCTCCATAAAAAGGGCTGTAATGAAGGCTTCAGAAGGAGATGCATAATGGTATGCCCAGGAGAAGGTTACTTTGGGTGTTGTGCCTACACCTGGCAAGAAAGGTGTTAAGGTATCTCTTTGTTTCCCATGATTCCCTGTTTTCCACACAAATTCTAAAGGACAGATCTTTTATTCCATCTTTGTTCCTCACTCCACTGGTTATTTGCTGGAGTAATGTAAGGGGGTTTGCTCTGTACATCTTCCCCATATTCAGATGCCATTAGCCCTTGGTGTCTCCTCGTATAAACTCAGCTTTCAGGTTTTTCCACCTGGAATGAGAGGAGTGTCTCCCTGGCATGAGGAGGAGGATGAGGTGATGTTCCTTGGTGTACACAGAGGTCAGGAGAGCCAGCTGGCACCCAAAGTAGTCCCTTGGGGCTGGCTCATAGTGCTTATGGGAACTAAAGCATTTTGTGGATTCAGATCTTGAAAGCCATGTTCAGAGCATTTGATATAAGAATTAAAGGGTTTCATGCAGAAGATGAGGAACTCTTTCTACTTTCTGAAGGAGAAAATGCTTTGAGAAGTTTTTGTGAATATCATTGCCCCAAAAGGAAAGTATGCACGTGCTAAATATGGTATTTTTGATTTGCCCTTTTTCCCCTTCTGTTTGTGAAAATAGAAAATGTTTAGAAAAGAACAAAACTGATCAATTTTATGATGGCATGGCACATTTCTGATCTATATTGAGATTTATTACTAGTCATATTTTACTTTCATTTTGGGTTCTCAAAGTGTTTAAACTTAGTATTAAAAAGCCTCCTAACAAGCTACTGAAGCAAGTTTATCTCAATTTGACAAGTAAGGAAACCAAGGCATACAGAAATGAAATTGTTTACTACATATAGCATAATAAGTCAGTGGCAAAGTCAGGAGGAGAATGAAATTCTGTGGTTATGGGTTAACTCTCTTTTTCTGCTGAGAAAATTGATCTTATCCCTAATGGGCTGTTTCATGCCACCTGTACTAAAGTTCATGAAAACTGGCCAGTTTGCACTGTTAAGAAACACATTTGCAAAGCCAATGATTTCTTTTTCTCCATATAAGCACAAAAATTCTACTTAAAGGGTTAATTATATTGCTGTGCTGGTAAACATTTTTACTTATTGTTGGTTAGACCTGTCTTTAGATACTGACTGGCACAGAAGAGACTGAGCTGGCCCTGGACTCCCTCGTCTTGGTGTTGGGCATGGATATGGTACAACAAGATACGCCCACAGTGGCCTCAGGCAGCTCATCTTCCTCTGTCCATTCATTGAGATCTGGATTATAGCACTGAATGCATTTCTTATATTTTTTCTCTATTTCATTCCAGCCACCCACTAGGTAAATTTTCCCATTAAGGGTGGAGGCGCCGGCCGTGCTAACTCCGGTTTGAAGTGGCGCCACGTAATTCCACTGCCCCGTGTACGGGCTGTAACGCTCCACAGGCAGAACATCCACCCTCTCTGCTCGCCCCCCCAGCTGAGACCCACCCATGACATAGACCCTCTCCAGGAGGGACACTGCGCAGTGCCAGCCCCTGGGGGTGCTGAGGCTGGCCTTA
This sequence comes from Sturnus vulgaris, assembly GCF_052056855.1. Taxonomy (NCBI): domain Eukaryota; kingdom Metazoa; phylum Chordata; class Aves; order Passeriformes; family Sturnidae; genus Sturnus; species Sturnus vulgaris. The sequence continues at coordinate 91,834,536 of NC_142245.1, read as the reverse complement.
TCCTGCCAGCTATCTTTGCTGGGGTCGTACATGCACACCGAGCGAGAGTAAGCGTTATTGATGTAACCTCCCGTGACCAGGATCTGGCCGTCCACCACTGCGCTGGCATGGCAGCACCGGGGCACCTCCAGCGGGGCCTTCATCTGCCACTGGTTAGTGGCTGGCACGTAGCACTCGACAGAGGAGAGGCAGCCCTCGGAGTTGCGGCCACCCACTGCGAAGAGGAGCCCATTGAACACGTTCAGGCTGAAGTGGGTGCGCCGCTGATTCATGTTCGCCAGGTGAATCCAGCTGTTGAAACGAGGGTCGTATCTGAAAGGATTAAAAAAATGAAGGTAACAGTCTTATTTGCTGCTCTGCTAAATTATACAACACTCATATGCCGCTGCTGCAAGAGCAAAGTTGCTAGAATTTTAGTTAGTTAGTTAGCCTATTAAAATTCAGCGTAATGAAACTGGTATTCCTGATTAAATTTTCAAATAAATTTAGGTTTTGATTGGAGAAAAAATATTTTTGTATCATTCAAACCCGGTGTTACTTTAATGAAGTAAATCTGATTCTTCGGTAATTTGATTTTGTACAATAATCTCATCAGAAAACTCAGAAGAGATACATTCAAAGTACAATAGAAAGTTTAGAAGTTCTTTTGCAATTTCCACCCACAGCAAAGATGTCTAAATTTACTCATAGAATTTTTAAAAACTTTAGGTGATGATTTATACTTGCATCCTCTTAGTGCTTTCTAAATGGTGAATATGCTTTCCTCACCACTCCCATGGAGTAAATTTTATGTGGAAAGAGCATCTGTGCCTTCTAACACCATTCCTATCTGAAATAACATTCTTTGTCCTTGACATTTAAATTAGCAACTTTGAAGCAGGAAATGGCAAATTATGACTCCTGAAGATGCTGAGTGAGGTACACTAGTGGACTCACACAGTTCTGCTGCATGCTAAGGAGACCAGAGAATCACATGAGAAAAAGACTATGGGAAAATAAATACTAATTGTCATTCAGCATTGTCATCTGCAAGTCCACAGACATACTGACATGACTTGACATGCTCAAGGTTAAGGGCACAACAAGGATTCCCCCACCTCCTCCCTGCAACCAAGGTTTGCACTGAGGACACAACTCCTTGGGACAATGTGAGGCATAGCTTAAAGGCAGAAGGTTTAAGAGAGCAGATATTTTTCTGACAAAGTAGATTACACAATAAAATTGATCTAGAGAATTTCCTCACTCATTAACTTTGTGTACAGTTGATGTCCTCAGGAGAAGCTGACTCTTCCTTCTGGGAGCAGAAAAGGAAGCACTGGCAGGACTGTGGCTGTGTAATGCCAGTGCATGCCCATAGTCTGTTAGTAGACCAAAGGCAGATAAAAGCTTTCCCACCCCCAGCCTTTGCTTCAAGCTACTGTGCACTGCCAGCTTTTAGGCTGAACTATTTAAAAACTTCTACCATCCATGTGACATTGCACGTTAGCCTATGCACTCTTCTGACCTTGCTATCACCAGTGCAGTCTCAGATGACTATAGATAGGAACTCCAATATTTTAGAAGCATTTATGTGGGGTACATTTTAAAAGACAGCCTTCAAGCAACGGTACCACTGTTTTTAAACTCTTTATAATAAAAATTAAAAAAATAATATATCTGAAAGTCAATACAAAAGCTATTGAAAATATGGTGAATGGTGAACAGAAAGTGAAGGCTAAAATATCTAAAAGGTGTTTTCCCAAACTTTCTGTGAGGCATCAAAAGCTTTTGAAAATTTGAGACATTTCCTTAGAACATCCCGTGACTTCCTATTTATGTTCCTATCTATTTCCTCCACTTGGAATAAGTTCTCTCAGTTTTTCCTCACTTCTTGCCATGCATGTGTAACCGTGGTGAAATTTTTTGCATAACTCCAGTTGTATATTTCTGTTCATTCAAAGTTTAATATAGAATAGCATCTATACCTCCCCTACATTGTCCCCTTTCTCTTTATCTAAGTGGTTCATGTTGCATGATACAAACCAGCTTAGTCTATCTACCTGCCTTCTGTGGAACAGATACATCCATCCCTTTAGAAGAAATAGCAGTTACCTGCAGAAATTGCTGACTGCATGCTTGGCTTGGTTCCTGGCATCATTCTGGTCTTCCCCACCAGCCACATAGAGAAATCCATCCATCACTGTGACACACTGATTAAAACTTTTAGCAGGCATTTCACTTAGCTTCTTCCATCCATTTTCAGGATCTCTGAATAAGACATCTCTGCTAAGAGACTTTTCTGTTAAAGCAGGGCGTCCCCCAACAGTAACTAAGACTCTGAAACCTCCACGGATCCTTGTTCTTCTGGACTGAAGTGTGTTCTGGTGATAGGGAAGCAAGTGATAGTTCATAGCATCCACTAGAAGTTTATGGCAGTCTGCATCTTGCATCATTCTTGGCACAGTTTGAACATAATTGACAAGATCTTGGGCTGAGATGGTACCAAAACGGATGTTACTTAAGAGATTGGCAGCAAACTTTACTCTTTTTTGGTCAAATTCCAGCCATTTTATTGCAATCTGGAATGCAACAATTTCGGAAGGCAACTGTAAGTCATCATCTGCAAGGAGTTCATTTATCTGATCAAAAGTAAGTTTTAAGAACTGATCAGTTTCTGAAAATTCAATGAAGTTGTCTTTAATAAATTTGTGTGCTGCTTCCTTGGTTGCTTTTAGTCCGTATGTTTCTGCAATATTGGCAATGTACATACAGTTCTCAACACTGATTTCTTGGACTAGAAAATCACAGCACATCTTTGTAAGGGTGTGAATCTGCAGATAAATTGCTGTGGAAATAATACTGCCTATTGTGTACAGCGAGAGAGTAAGCTTTCCAGTGTAAGCATAGGTGATAACAGTAGCTAGGCCCACTGGGGACACATCATTGAGGTCCACTCTGTGAGTGGATGGGTCTTTCTTTAAGATATTGTGAAAGTATTCACTGCTTGAAGCCATCACTACCTTATGAACACTGAATGATTTGGTTTTGGTACTGATTGTCAAGTCACAAAGGAAATTTTCTTGTCTCATTTTGCTTAGACCTTCCAAGAGGTTTGGGCAGTATGATGGGTCAGAAACCTCAGATGAGATGCAGCTGAAGCCATTTCCTCCTTCCAAGAGTCCATTCAAGCCATTGAGTTTACTGAGGGGGCCATCTTCCACGAGGATAGTTGTTTCATTGATATCTGCTTTGTTCTTTTTCACATTCTTCTTCTTAGGGGCCATGACTGCAATGAAATATTACAGCCAAGCACTTGCTAAAAATAAAATAAAACACCACAGTTGTGAAATTTAATAGCTATGTGATTATGCAACAAATCTAACCTTTGTCAATACATATAATGACACAAAACCAAACACACACAATCTGTCTTCCTAAGTTCTAGGTTGCAGCATGGCTACTTATTAATAACAATCAATACTCCAACTGTGAAGAATATACCTACAAGTAATTCAGTAATTTCTTTTTATTTTTAATAACAAGATCATAAATTAACATTCACCTACTATGGCCACATTCAGAAAGTTAAATTCTCTAAATGGGTTTGCCAGAGTGTAAAATTTTGTATATATTTGTTTAGATCAGACAGATTCTAGACCTGAATTCATTAGCCTGAAGCATAGGAAAAAGACGGGCCCCCAGCTTTGTTCATCCTTACTCCATGGCTGCTACAGACTTACAGGTGAGTTCAGAACATGAACAGGAAATACTAAGAATGGGAAAAATTCTTAAAGAAACAAAAAACAGATGAGATATAAAGAGAAAGAGGATTTTAATATGATGTCATACTGATTTTACATTTAGGTCCTGCTCCAAACTGCTTCCAGGTTTTTGTAACTTTTGATTTTATAGACTGATAGTGTTCTATTTCCCATGTCAGATGCACAAATACTTTCTGCTCATAGCATACTTTGATTGCTTTTCAGTATCAGTAACAGTAATTTGAAATCTATAATCCTACTTTTAGGATTTTGTGGAGATTTAGGGAGATGTCTAACTTCTATTTGAAAAAATGTCACACAGACTCTATCAGGATGTGTTGTTTTAAACAAGTTCTGCATATGGGAAGGTAAGAATCAGTCCCATAGTTATGTTAGAACACATATTTAAATTATATATATTAGCTCTAGGAGAGCTTTTAATGAAATAAAGAGCCACTTTTTGTTAAATGCGATGTGAGACAGCCCCTAGTAACAAAGGAGTTACTTTAAACAAATATATGTATGTGCAAATATACTTGAAGGAAAGCACTGACCTTCAATAAGTCAATTTAAACAGAATTGTGGAGATCAGCATTCAAATAGATTCAAACATAGCATTTATCTCCAGTATATCCATTGATTTTAGAACAATTTACACATGCTAATTTTCTTTGTGATCCTTGCAGTCATAAAAACTCGAACATGAAAAAATGCTAATTGATGATAAATCAAATGACTGGTTTATTATAGCTAACTAAATAAAAAGACTTCAGTAATATTTCAGTCTAGAATCTCAGCACATCATTTCGTCCTTGAGCATACAGCATGTAACAAAATGGTAATTTAATTATAGAAAGGAATGGTTGCTGCCTGTGAGCACCAGCAGTTTTTGCTGCTGCTGCTGGGTGAGGACCATGTGCAGAGCAGGCAGGGAGAGGCCCATGTGTGCCCAGAGTGTCAGTGTCAGCCTGTGCTGACGTGAGCTGTGATCCCTGATATGCCAGTGTGCCAGTGCAGGGCTCAGCTGCTTCCCGGCTCCCCCGCTCCGGCTGCATTCCAGGAGCTGCATCTGTTGAGACCTATCAGAGTCACCTCCCAGAATAGCAACCTCCCAGCAGCTTGCCATTTTAAGACAGGTTCAGTTGAAGGTATAGCTGGATGTTTTACTATACTGTTTAACACAACTTTTGTTGCAAAAATCCCACGATGTTGCAAGTGTCATGTATATTTGTTGGAATGGAAAGAAAGCGAAACAAAATTTTTGGATAACTTTGTATATTACATGTATAGTTATAGCTTTGTGTATTAATAGTCACAATTTTAAAGCCGGCGAGGGCATAGTCTTTTGGCAGCCTTATCTGTTGTTCTAAGTATTTTTAGAGACTTGTAACCTAAAATTTTTAATACATGTAGCACTTAAAGTTTATTGCTTCTGTTTATTGCATCATTGCAGCGCTCATTTAAATACAACATTTTAAGCTCTCTGTTCAAAAATGCTCACTATCCAAAGTTTTCTCCTGAGAAACACTTCTTCATCAGCAGAAAATTTACAAGATAGCTTAGTGTACAAGCACTGCAAGTGATGGGACATGCAAACCTATTCAGACAAATCAAACAATCCTATAATAAAACCAAGTTACTGAACTTTGAAAACCCTGAGTAATTTGGTTTTCTATAATTGTTTGCTTTCACCTATTTTATTTTAGCTTAAGTACTAGACATGCCAAAGAACACTTGGGGGTCCCAAAACAATGCATTATACCAACCAGCCTCCCCCCTGCTTTAAAATGCCACCTTCTAAAAACTATCAAAATGAGGAGTTAAAAACCTCTTACCCAGAGCTGTCCGTGAAAATGCCTCTTCCTTGGAAAATGCGAACACAAAAAGAAAGGAATTGTGGGGAAAAAAGAGTGAGAAAAATCAGAGGCCACTTAAGTCCCAGCTCACTGGTTTTCAGTGAGGCACTTCGCTGTCAGAGTGAGCAAGAGAGACTGGAGCCTGTGCTCGGGTGCTCTTTAAAATGACCCCTCCTCTCCATGCCTTGCTCCCTGCCTCTGCCCTGCCATGGGAGCTCAGCTTCCCTGGGCTGCCTGGCCACTGGAAATAAGGAGTACACGCCTGGATCCTGCAAACGCACAGCTACAGGGGAGGAAAGGAAGGGGAAGGTGAAGATAACTACAGCAGGTAATAACTGCCTCAGGTAAGTGTAGGGTGAGCCACTGGGTTCCCCAGCTCCCAGCTGGGAGCCTGGGCAAAAGCCCTATGGTTAGGGAGGGGCACAGGTTTAGACTGGACATAAGGAAGACACTTTATGATGAGGGTGGTGAGGCACTGGAACAGGATGCCCAGAGAAACTGTGGATGTCCCATCCCTGAAAATGCTCAAGGCCAGGTTGGATGGAAGTTTAAACAACTTTGTCTAGCAGAAGATGTCCCACGGCAGCGGGGTTGGAACTACAGAGCTTTTGAAGGTCCCATCAAAATCCATTCTATGATTATTATTATTCTATGGCCTAAAATAACCCACAGAAAATACCATGGAAAAGCTGTCACTTACACTTTCTTAGATTTTCCTTGCTTAACTCCAGGCAGAGGAAAGGATACTAGCTCACGGGGATTCAGTCATGTTCTGTTTTGTGGAGTTAGGTCACTGCTTCCATAAAGACTTGCCTCAGCTTTCAAAGATTATGGCTCACCTCCTGATACATTCTCACAGATGTGAACTTTGATCTTCTGCCTCTCAAGTGTGTATCCTAACTTGGGGGTTATACTGAACACTGGAATAATTTATCCTTGCCAGGCAACCTCAGCAATAATATAAACCTCCACATCCCAGGAGAATTTCATCCCGTGGGAGAGATAAAAACAGTGCAAGTGTCTGCATGGGAAGGGAAGAGTACTGGGGGAAATGGAAGTCTGAGAAGAGGAAATTTTTCTCTTGGCTGTGCTTTGTATAACATTTAATCATACAGATTTGTTTGGCTGCCTTCAGACTCAGATGGGCTTTTACAACAACTGCTGCAAAGTAACACTTTTCATTTTGAACCAAAGGCCATCACTGCGTGGGTGGAGCTACAAAACATCACAAGGTAAGAATGCAAAAAACAGAATAGCAAATTAGAGTCAGTAAAATGTGTGAAATAAGAATAAAGGAGAGGGACATAAGGCTCAGCCTTCCCAATAACAACAAGGTAATCAGCTTTCCTTTTGAAAAATAGGGCCACAGCTATGAAAAACTACGGACAAAGCCTCATTTTCATAGAATCATGGAATGAATACCAAAGATCACCTGGTCCCACCTTTCTTGACAAAACCATTGTCTTGACAACATGGCCCAGGCAAATCTTACAAGTGTCCAACCTTGAGGAATCTACCACTTAGTTCCCTGGGGAGATTATATTCTCATTGTGAAAAATTTTCCTCTTGTGTCAAATCATAATCTCCTCAGGAGTAATTTGTAGCCATCTCCTTCATCTTTTCATCGTGAACCATAGTTACTTAGTGTTCCCTTTTCTAACAGCTCATGCTCAGACTTCTATAAATTTTCATAATTTTAAGATGCCCTAAAAGGCCAACTTTTTAAAGAGAAAAATTATATCTTTCTTTTGTTATTTTTCAGTTAGTTGTTTGGTTTTTTTATAAAGGGGACAATTGTCCTCCAGAATGAACATACTATAATGGTGTGTAGAAAATATTTTTCTAATTTTCATATCTTTAAAATTTGCTATCATATTGTAAAATAAATTTAATTTTTATTCAGTCTCTAACAATGTGTTTCCAACATCCTTATAAAATTCACTGTTGAAAAACAACAGAAACACCAATGGAGAAGCATCCTTACTGAAAAGAGTTCTAATTTCCAAAAAATACTGAACATGTTTTGAGCTAGGCTGTATAGAGAAAACCATCTTGTGGGGATTGAGTCAACATCTCAGTGTACTAAATCTAAAATAGTCAAACATCTCATATAGTTCTGAAACTTTGGTTCTATGTTAGGACAAGACCCACAAGACAAGCCTTTAGGCAGTTATAACCATATTTCCCAATCCATGCACGATCATTACTGCACTGTTTCTGGAAATGGAAAGCCTTATGTTTGAAGTCAACATGCTCTGATTTGTTGGTGGAACTCAAGTGTCACACCCGTGGCCATGTGGAGATGTACCTTGGTCAACTAAAGATGTTAACAAAACTCAGGCTCAGCTCTAGTCTGTGTATGCCAAATACCATACACCTCAAACCCCAAATTGAGTTCTCTATGATAAATAGTTATGAAAAATATCTTCAAATGCACTAATCTGAATGTATTGTATAATCATACCAGTAATGCCTTTAGGAAGGGTAAAATTCCTTATCATGAAAGCATACTGGATTTCAGTGAGACCTGCAGTCTTTTCAAAAAAGAGATGGAAAAGAAATGTGTTTCTTTTTAAAGCTGCTGAATAAATGTAAAAACATTGCTAGGAACAAACACATAGTGGCTCTGAGGAGCTGTGTTCAGCAAGGCACCCACTCCCAGTGGGTCATTCAGACCTCCCCCTGTACTTGATCATTTGCTCCCACTTCCTTGCCTAGTTTTGCCCACTCAAGCCTCATTGATCCATCCCCTGATATTCTCACCAGGCTCTTCTCCTGAGCTCAAACAAAGCCTTTTCCTCTTCCTGGTTTCAATCTTTCCTTGGAAACTCACTAAGCACTGGCAGTAGGGCATAGGGACGTCCTTAAAAGTGAGAAGAGAGTTTGCAAGCCTTCAGCAGAGCTGAAGTACAGAGCTGGGTACAACACTCTCCTTGAGCATGTACTGTCAGAACAACTTTTGGAGCTATATTTGTGTGTATGTCAACCCCACGTCTTCCTAACAGGAGTCACACATCAATGCCAGACAAACAAATCCTTGCAATAATCAGCATTGGCTGCAGTTTTGAAGGACTGAGTAGACTTCGAATTCTTTCCTCTTGACAGTTATGACAAGCAATACAGAAAATGCTTCAGTTATGTCTGGCCTAAAAATATTTTTATTGTTTTAGGGAAACTTTTGAGATTTTACATATTGTCTTTGCTGTCATGAATCACAATCTTTCAGAATAATCGGGCAGCAAGAACATCTTCCTCATCCCAGGAAATCCAGTAGTTTGATAATTAGGCTTTCAAACAACACATGGGAATTCCAGCTTCAATCACATAATCTATATGACAAACCTGACCTTTAATTTCCCTACTCAATAATGACTTTAATCATAATGCTGGTGTGGGCTGAATTTTTCTGAAGACTTCTTCTGCATAAATACCATTTTGTATAAATAATGTTGTACTATTTGGGCCAGAAAACTGAAGAGTAACTAGTTGTGAATGGCCTGTTTTAAGGTAGAGGTGATGAAGTCTCTACATACTGTGAAGATGAGTTACTTATTTCTGTAAAATGAAAACATGACTATGGTAACTGGAGAGACAGTCTGCATCAGGGACCTGGATTTATTTTTTCCATTTCCAACCTGAGTGCTCTACTGTATTGCCCTATAATCTATTTTGGTTTCTCTACTGATGAATTTGCTATAAAGTGTGCCAAGCTGTAATAAGATCTATATTGCAAGAGCAGTAATCCTAACATGCAAACTTTTGCCTACTTAAAATTCCGTTGTAGTTCAGACTGGTTGCACTTTTTTTTAACACCTCCCTCAAACACCACTTTAAAGAGTGAAAGGTGTTCTGTGTAGCTATTTTTATTACATCCACAGTAACGTCACAGGAAATTCTGCAAACACACATTTTTAGGACGGACTTATTCAGCTTGGGAGTCTTACAAGCACACGCTCAGCCCCAGCAAGCTCCATGGCACACATCTCGTTTCAGGTGTGCAGTACACACAGCAGTAAAGCCTGATTCCCTTGATTCCCTGTCGTAAGCTTTTTAGGTAATCCATGGGAGAGCCCTGCTGAAAGCTGGAAAGTTGCAGGGCCCAAAAGGGCTCAGTCCCCTTAAAAAAAAAAAAAAAAAAAAAGGGCAGCCTCGCTGCCACGCACAGTCACCAGGGATGCCACAGGCCTCGGGGTTACTGCAGGTAACAGGACAGATGTTCACCAGCAAGTGACACTGTCCGTGTCCCAGCTGCCGCCCGGGGCCGCTCCCGAGGCTGGCACGGCCGCCCCGATGGCCCTGGCAGGGGCACAGCGCGGGCCGCGGCGTTCCCTGGGCAAGCCGCTCCCTGCCCCAGCTCCACGGGCTCACCACAGCTTCGCTGTGCTGGCTCGGTACCGCAGTGAGCGTTCGAATGGACTCCAGCGGGGCAGAGAAAAGCATCCAGTCCGCGCTACTATTGCTGGTAGCTGGGCAGCGAACGACCAGCCCGGCCGGGACGAACGGCCAATGGCGGAGCGGGCGCGGATACAAAAATGCGGAGCGGCGGCGGCGGGGCAGCCCCGGTGGCGGTGCCGAGGCTGAGAAGGGGCGGAGCGGCGGTGCCGGTACCGGTGGTGCCATGGCGGAGAAGGGGCGGAGCGGTGGTGCTGGCGGTGCCATGGCGGAGAAAGGGCGGAGCGGTGCGCGCAGGGTGCTGGAGCTGCAGGAGAGGCTGCGCTGTGCGCGGGAGCCTGCCGAGGTAGCCGGCTCGGCGGCCGAGCGGGGCCGCTGCTGGGCTGTTCTTTCTGTACTCATAAGAGTTTTTCTGTGTGAAATTAGTGCCTCTGCTTGGTTTTTGCGGCACACATCAAAGAGCAGCGGGGGCTGTCACGCCCTGCCTTGTTGTTCTTCTGGTTCAAGAAGGACTAAGCTGTTCTTCTAAAACAACCCCTGTAGGGTGGCCAGGCTGCTCAGTAGCTGCGAGGAGTAGCTAAGGGACACCTGAAGCAGGCAGAGATGAGTGGGGAGTGCGGTCAGAGCAGATGCTGTGGCTGCGCCGGGCACTGGAGGCGCAGAGAGGACACCCCGAGACTGTGGGACAGGGGGACCAAGGCACAGAGGGGACATCCCCCGGGGCTGTGGGAGCCGAGGGGACATCCCCCGGGGCTGTGGGACAGAGGGACTAAGGCACTCCCCGCTCTCTGAGCAGCAGCCGGCACTCCCGAGGAAATGAAAGCAAAGTAGCATATGCCAAATTGGTCTCAGTGTTTTACGAAATAAATTATATTTGACTGAAGAAGGTGTATTCAAAACAGTGATGCGGTTTTTTCTTTGATTTCTTTTTTAGGAGGATTGTATTTGCTTTGAAAATACAGGACACTTTCACCTTTATGGGTTTCAAAGGCATTAAAACTTGATATAAGTTTGTGGTTGGAGGCAGAGGGCAGCAGTAAAAATGGCACTGTATTTAGTAGTTGATGAAAAGCTTAGCTGTTACTCATGTCTGCACTGTGTTTTCAAAGTATGTATGTGTGCATATAGAAGAAATACTGATTTTAAAATTCAATAATGGTTTCTCTTCTTGAATGCTTGTGATGCAGACAATATTTGTCTAAAATGCAAATATCTGTGCAGGTGCTTCTTTGGAAGTTTTAATTTACAGTTCAATGAACCTAAGATCTCTTCCTGTGCTACAGAAATGATCAGCTATTACAGAGTCTGAATTTGTACTTGGGATTAGTGTGGATACGCTATTTGAACAAGAGGTAGCAAAGGAGAAGAAAAGAAACTATTCTAGAGGTAATTAGTTTTAAGTGATCTCAAACCAGTAAGTTTCAAAGCATTCTACTAAAGTGAAAAATGAGAACAACTCTGGCTGACTTTCTTCGATAAGGGAGGAGATAGAATGTTTTTATGTAGCATAGCTGCAAGTAGGTGCTGCATAAAATGGAGCTAATGGTGGTGCTGTAGCACTTCTGTCCCTGGTAAAACTGTCTAGTGAAATAGAAGTATTTATGTGTAATAGGGCCAAAGGAGGGGCAGAGAAAGTGAGAAACTGATAGCTGTAAATTGGCAGTCATGAAAGGTACTCCTAACAGAAGTTGAATCTAATAAGAGAAATTATGTGGTTAGTATCTTTATAGGCAAAGAGGAGAGTTCTAGAAATGTTTGAAAAGAATTACGAGTCAATATTACAGATGTATATGTAGGTAAGCGTTGTTGTTGTCAAATACTTCTGTTCCATACTGAGAATAATATTTGTCTTTGGACTTTTTAATATTCCTCAAAAGTTTTTGATAACCATGCAGAACATCAATTGTCCATTTCAAAAGCTTCTTAATGTGTGAGGTTTGATAGCTACCTACTGGTTTTCAGAGAATTGACAAAGGAAAGAACAGGTATTGAATGGTGCTTATGGTTCTAGGGAAGGTACAACAAAAAAGTACTGTGCTACTGTGTAAAAGGCCAGTAAAATGGTCTTCGTTGGCATTGATCAAAAAGGAACACACTGAGCAACTGCATGATGTTAAGATGGAACTGATGTATAATTAAAGGTTGGTGCCATGATCCATACCACTCAGTGAGATGTTACATAGATATGTTCTGCCAAATTTATCTCAATTTGTATTTGGCTGACGCTCATTGTCATAAATACATGCAAGCTTCAAAGCATTTGACTTGCTTCTGTATGATGTTGATTAGAGTAGCAGTGTCACCAGCCCGATATAATACATAAAACTGATTTCAGTTGCGCTTGCCAAAAATAAGTGCCAGACCTCATCAGGAAGCAATGTTGGGTTATGGGTTTGTGGTGGTTTTTTTGGGGGGTAGGAAGGTGATTATGCATCTTTTTATGACTTGATGCTACTGAAATCTTCCTTAATTTAGAAGACAGCAAGCATTGTAGGGAAATGCTTCACATACTGAAGTAATTTGTATCAAATGAAGAGAGTTCCTTCTAGAAACCAAGTTTGATCATGTGGTATGCTACATTCATTTGAGCAACACATGTTTTGCCATGGCTCAGTGGAAAGTCACAGCTAGGAGCTATGAATATAGGTCACTCAGGATAGGAGACTGTATTTTGGAAAGCATTGACTCAGAAAATGATTTGGAGTTCTGATGTATTACCAGTTGAGCATGAAATTGCAGTAGAGTGCTGTGGCTTATAGAGTAAATGCTACCTCTGGGTAGCTTAGCAGGGTTATGTTATTATTGCTATATAGCATTAGAGGGACAATTACAGGAATATTATGTCCTGGTCTGAGGATTTTTTTAAAAAACAACACTGGCCAAGCTGGAAAGATAATAAGGTAGCCAGAGAATGGCTGTAGCTCTGGCTAGCATAACTTAATGAAACTAAAGAGCCAAGGTAAAGTGTGTGGTTAGTATTTCCATTTATTTCTGTGTTGTGTAAGATGATCTGAATGATCATCTCCTTTATGATGATCTCTTTTAGTGTAATGAGATGATCTCCTTTAGTGTAATTAACAGATCATTAGATTGAGTAGCTGGAAAAAAAAACTAGGTAATTGTTTTAGGTTAACTGTTTTGTTTGGGTTTTTTTTTGTTTTGTTTGGGTTTTTTGTTAGCTGAGGGCATAGGGATTATTTGCTTGGGACAGAGTTGGGTTTTTCTAAGGTGTTTTCCTCAAAGTCCTGGTGCTCTTTCAAATGAGTTTTCTAGCTCAGCTGGAAGTTATTGACTTGATAGAATTTCATGGGATTTGCTATAGAAGAGAAAAAAGCTAAAGAATGATAGAGAAATGCAGCTATTGAGCAAGGAAGGAGAGAAAACAGGAGTTACTGTGGAGAAATGTTGTCAGTCCCCTGAGGACAGATGGTCTGGGAACCTTTTAATGGGTTCCATCCTTCCTGAGGTTCCAGGCTTGGACAGGAAAATAAGAGGAGACTGTACAACACTTGTTTAAAGGACGATGGAGCAACACTGGTATAGTGGGAAATGACCAAACCCAGTGCACCTGGCAGCCGTTGTTACCACTTTGCTTTCAGTTTTGGCTGTGGAAGATTGTTTGCTTACATGCTTTTTTCCCATTGCTCGCTACCACTGGTCTCTGCTTTCCAAATTCCAGCCTTTCTCTTCTTCCCTGCATCTCTACTTGCCTTTGTTCCTACTGTCATCTTTGCTTTTGTCTCACACCACTCTGTGGGTGCCAGCTTTCAGTTTGTGCAAAAGCCTTTGCCTGTTTATATTGCATGAAGACCTAGGTCTTGTTTTTTCTTGGAATGTATTTTATGGAAAAAACCCCAGTTCTAAAGGGTTTTGATCATTCTTTATATATCAGTATTTAGGAATTATGTAGACTAGTCTAGGAATTGTATATGAAGGTGACTTTTCTTCAAAATTTTTTAATGAATTTGGCAGTCTTTTTTAAAGTTGATAAAGTTTTTCCATGAGGATATAGCTGGTAGTGGTATATGAGGTAAAATAGTCTGAAAACCAGTGGGGGGTAGCATATGTATTGTGTGTGTATGGAAGGTCTTCTATAAAGAAATTACCAGATCCAGTCCAGTTTGATAAGAGCCAGATAGGCCACAAATGCTATGGTGAAAGAAATGGTTAGAGAAAGATCCTTCAGTAGTTAGTCTTTGTTTTGTTTTTGAAGTCCTGCTCAGAACAGACTTTATCATTTTGCCTTATTTTATGCAATAATTATAATGGTATACTAACATAGGTATCGTGACAACAAAATTTGTGTTTCTAGCAAGATCTGGTTTTGGTGACAGACTTTACTGTGTCTTGTGCTTAACAGTACACCTTTCTTCAAAGCCCAATGGATACTGGAGCTTGGTATTTGTGCTTTGTCTTTGGTAATCAGAAATCTCTAGCAAACAGGATAAATATAAAGTTTCTCTGCTGCTACAGATGCTTGCCACAAATTATATTTGCTTATTTTCTGATTGTGTCTGTAATCAAGTTTGGTTCTAAATCCCAAGAACCTGGAGATGTGTGATTCCTCCTGGGAGGCTGGATGTGGCCATTTACTTTGTTGAGTTACAGAATGGAGTCTTGTACTCGTCCTGTGTATGCAGAGCTGCTGATTCCCCTGCAGCATGAGCTGTTCCCTGCTTATAAGTGGTTGGTATCACTTCTAAAAACCTTATCAGTGTGTCTGATCAATTTTTTTCCTATTTTTAAAAGATGAAACTGTTATTTGTCTTAATTTTCCAAGTGTGATATACATTTCAAATGAGCAGTGTGGTCTGTAGTTTAGAAAACTTTGAAAGTTTTGTTTTTCACTAAAATGTGTTGACTGCTTTTGAACATGCTTGTTATCTAGATACTTTTGTAATTTAGCCTGTTGGTTTGAAATTGTATGAATAGTAATTGCCTGCTTCCTGAATTTTTTTCTTCTGGAGTAAACTTGACTTTATGAGTTAACTTAGTCCAAAATCTATCAAGAGGAACTATTCAAAACCCCTATTCTCTGTATCTTGATGAAAACATCCGTTAGTATTCTTCCAAAAATAGTTTTGTCTCTCGCAAAATAAATGGGATTTATTCCCAGAGGTTTGCACTGCTTGATTATCTAGGCATGTTAAATATCACAATATAATGCATCAGCAGTGGGTTACTTCCTTTTACATTGAAAAATAAATTAAATCAATGAGGATGTATGTTCTTCTAATTAAATAAAAGTGAACTAACTTGACAGTAATAATCTCATGCATTAGAAACTATGTTAACATTGTGAGCAATTGCTGTTTTTCTTGGGGGAGTGCCTTATTTTCAAATAAGCAGAACTTCATCTGGCTTTTGTGCTGGTTCTGAAATCTTGGTGAGGAAGCTGTTTTTGTTTTAGCCATTTTGTAGCTAGCTGAACTTTTTGGGAGAGATTTGATTTGTTATCTCTGGTCCTTGCTGTATATCTTACCTTCTCTCACATTTTCCCAGGCTGTGAAGCATTTCTTCTGTGCTTGTCTAGACTTGGAAGCACTGTTTCAGGGTGGATGATTTACAGAAGAACTATAAGCCAGGAGTGTAGATAGAGCCCACTGAAAACAATGAAAATCAGTGTCAAGTGTGGGATTCCACTACTCTAATGCATTATAGGAACAATGAAACTTAGAGCAACAGTAGAGCAATATATCCCTGGAGTCTATTTTGTAAATTGTTTCCTTGAGCTTGCTGCTAATTTTTAGTACCTCTTCCACCTCCTGTAATGTCATTTCAGAAGCAGTATCTAATATAATAAATGACAGTTCATTGGTTATTTAAGTCAATACAGCTGTTATTGTTGTCAGAAGATTTCTGGGTAGCGTGTTTTGTGTTCCTGCTGTTACACCGAGAAGTGTCAATGATCTGAAACACTTGACTGGTATTTCAGGATTTGTGAAAGCCCTCTGAAATGCTGCTATTTCAGTTGTACATTAATTCTGTTGTCTCTATAACATAGCTTCATGTGTGTGGTTGGGAATGTTTTAGTGGCAGCACTAAATTGGAGAGTGCTGTTCTTAAACGATGACAAATTTGCTGTGTATGATTAGCTGCATGACTCTGGGGTGATATATACCCATTGCCAAATAAATTGGGTTCTATTGCTGTTGAAATGTATACTTTGTTATTAAAACACTTCTCATAAGAAGATGAGCATTTTGTATGTGGAAAAATCTTTCCTGCTTTTATGGAAGTGTCGAGTTTTATAACAGGTGTAAGCTTTGACAGTGCAAAAGAAAACAGTTCTAGCTCGAGCTTGTTTTGTTAGAATTCAAGTTGCAGTTATGTTTTCAAAACCTTATTTTGTGCAGTCTGGGCTCACACCAGCTCTATTGTCCTTTCTTGGCCTGGATTGATGAAGTAGTGCTGCTGACTGTCAGGCTTGCTAATTTTTGCTTGGTGACTTTGCATAATGCAGCTTTTGTACTGGTTCTGTGGCAAATGAGGGCCACTGCTGCAGGATGAGTAGTCATATATATATGTAGCCTCTACTAGTGTGTTATTGATTTTTACTGTAATCTCTGTAGCAGTAAATTCAAACTATGTACTGGATTTTCTGTTACTGAAATTGAGGAGTTGGCAGGAGTGTACTGGTTCACAGTACAGACTGCAAACACTGCCCTGATGTGCAGTAAACGAGTGCTTACGTTTTCCAGGAGTTACTGGATGTTCCTTTTAACCCTTTTAATCCTCTTAACTATTGTGTATTTTTGGATGAAGCATGTGAATGAGGATGAGAAGAACAGAGAAAGATTTCCAAGTATTTGTTTAAAACAATAAATCTAATGTTTCCTTCCAGATTATAAAAACACTTAAAGTACTACAAGGTTTGGATTTATCGCTGGATATTTTAGAGGTAAGTGATCAATAATAATACATTAAACTCTTCTATAGTGAATTACTTTGTAAATGTCAAGAGTATGTATTTGTAGAAGTGGTAAATATGTTGCATTTTATAATTTTGAACTTGTATCCTATTTGGTTAGATTCATTTTCCAAAAGCTGGTCATCCAACTTGATAAATGCAGTATTATGTCAACAATGGTAGTACTGAGCAGGAAACTGAGCATGTCGAGGACACTTTGCTAATCAGGTTGGCTTATTTTCACGTAAAACTGCCTTCAATCAATGCTTAAAGCAAATATGGGTGAACCATTCTTTAGGTCAATTGTCTAACTCTTCTATCTCTCATTAGCAGCTCAAAGTTAATTTCTTTCATTTAAAGAGCAGGAATCCCAAATAATTATTCCTGTGACTTTTATCCTCCTCCAAGCTGCATCCTATCAAATTCTATATTAGATATTCTCACAATGGTCTGTGAAGCTTCCAGCTATTGTAAGCAATGTGTCTGTATTTTGAAAAGAAGAAAAATAGGTTTTGTTTGAAGAGTAAGAAGAAAAATACGGTTGCCAAGATATTTGGATGGTCTATTCAGGTAAAGGCATTTGCCTGCCTAGACACAGACAGACTTCTACTGAAATGAAGCAATATTTATTTTGTTTTCCAATAAAAACACATAATCTCATATTGCAATTAGTTGTTTAAAATGTTTAGTTGCAGATGATTCATGTTCACAGAAATTTTGCATGCTTTATAATGGGACAGACTTTGATGGAAGCCTTCAAGTCAAATAGAGGAAAGTGATACCTTACAGTGGAGGGCTCCACATATTTTTAATGCATTTGAAGAACATAAATAGCTTTATGAAGTAGTCCCACCAGATTTCTTCCATCTGTTTGCAATAACTGACTTACCAGGTTGCTTAAATTATATATGAGCTAAATATACTTGAAGTGAATGTAAGGAAGCCCTTTCTAGAGGCTGAGCTGATTATGTGGCAGTAACGTGTATAGCTCAGACTTCACAGGAGCATAATTTCACTAGTTAGCAAGAGCTTTGACAGGTTGCAGTGAACCTAGTGAATTCCATATTTTGCATGCATCTTAAAAGTAGGGGTTTGTGAATCAGAGATGCTTACTGATAATACAGGATTAAAATCACCTGTGATTCTACAAACACTCAAAGTCTGCAAGATATTTTTGCTTAAACAAAATGCACTAGAGTGAGACTTGAAGACACACTGATATTGTGAAAACAACTGCTGCTCTGACTCTTCAACCTTGTTACTACTGGTTGAAAAGCATTTTATATTACACCATGCTAACATATATGCTCTCTGATATGCTCAAATGAACTTTATAAGCCTAAAGGATATTTGAATTGATGTGTTTGCTGGGCTTAAGCATTTGAGAGAAATGAAATTCCTGAAATATGTACATTTAATGGAGGAAAATTACTTATCTTAGTTTTATGAATTAAGCCTGCATTTTCCCGCCCATATTTGGTTATAAATAACTACCTCCTTCAATTTTGTTTGGAATCTAAAGAGGGAATTTATTCTTTGGCTGCCATAGGACTTCCCTGAATACTAGGCTAATACTCCTTCGTAGCAATTTTAGAGGAGGTTTTATTTGGGATGAGAGTTGTGATTTATTCTGCCTGTCTTTCTTGTGCTATCTTCAACAGGAAACTGGCATAGACAAAACAGTTAACAGTTTTAGGGAACATGCCACTGCTGGGAATGTAGTTAAAAGCCTGTTAAAACAATGGAAAAAGCTTATTTGTCCAGAAAGTAAAAGGTAGGTGTGAACTTTTTTCCTTAAAGTTAGTTATATACTGGAGTGTAGTTTTAAAACACCGATTGGAAACTTTGGAAGGTGTTTGGAGTGACAAATGTACATTGAATTGGAATGTGAATTGAATGCAAGAAATGAGAATGCAGTTGTAAAATAGGAGAAAGCAATCAAACTATTATTGGTCAAGTATCCAGTCAGCACTCTGCCTTCAGCTGCTTTTTGTGACTGGCACAAGTTCTTAGGTCCCAGCTGGTGCAAACGGAACTAAACCATGATGGGCACTGCTCTGCACTTCAGGAAATTGGGAAACTTGCTCTTTATTCGCAGAGGTGGTGGTTAAATGAGGCAGCTCTCCAGTGATGTGGTTGCATAAAGGCTTTTTTTGTAATGTTCTTGTGTAATGAGAGGGCCTTCCAACATTGGAGGAGGCACAGTGAAGAGATGCAGTTTCTTCTGAGACTGGAGCAGCCACCACTGCCATGGCCAGGCCCACTCTGCTTTAGATGTTTTTTGGAGTTCCAATATTTCCAGACAGTTGAGCCAGGAAACCCGAAGGAATAGTTTGACTAAATAGTGCATTTTAAATCTGAAGTTGTTCAAACAACAGGAAAGTAAAATACTAGAACCTGTGATAAGGAAATCATAAATGCTGACTTGTTAATCTGTATCATCTTCAGAGCATGTTGTAAATTTTTGTCTCCTAGTTATTTCAAGCACCATGTCTTTGTTACAGGGCATGTAGGGAAGCTTTGTGAAAAGTGGTATCCAGCACATTATCAGCAGATAATACTGCCAGGTTTGTTTTCCTGCTAAGGGTTATGTCCCTACTCCCCACTTGTTTTCCTGTCAATTCTTGTTTCAATATTTAGCAGTGCTGAATCCAAGAGCTCTGTGATTCTTTTCTGATAATGGAAGAATAAGAACATAGTGCAGAACTAAGTTCTGGGTTTTGTGAAACTATGATACATGGTGTGATTTTATGCTTTTAGTTTTACTAATATTGGAAAAGCAGATTGTTAAGTAAGAATTTAGCATCAGCTGCAGAATGAGATGTGATTTTTTTATCATTGCAGTGATCACAGAGGAAGAAAAAATAATGAAAAGGAAAAACGTAAGAGAAAATCTTCTGTTTCCAAGGAGACTAAGCCTTCAGAGAAGCCTGAAACATCTGTACTGGCCTTTAGAAGTTCCAGTAGTGCTCCCCTTTCTACAAAATTGAATAAGGAGCATATAGGTAGTGAAAAGACCCATCAAAGTACAAATTCAGAGTCTCTGAAAGAATGTGATAATAAAGAATGGAGCAGCAGTGGTTCTAAGCATGCTCCCCAGGATACCTGTTCTCAGGCTAAAGAAAGTGAGTTCAAAGAGAGCACCTCCACAGAGAGCAAGAAAATTTCAGAAAAGCCGCATTCCTCTGCAGCTGATGAAGGCTTATTGCCCCTGAAGGAAAAGCCTAGTAAGGATGCTTCCAAACAGAGAAATCCTAAATGCATTAAGAAACCAAAACAAAATCTTGTCATGAAAAACCAAGCCAAATCATCTAGTGATGAGGAATTTGAACCCCCTACTATGTCTTTTGAATCTTATCTTACATATGATGAGGTTACCAACAAAAGAAAGAGAAAGGCTTGTTCTACAGGTGCACAGCCAAAAAAGTGCAGTGAACAGAAAAGCAGCTCATTACCACAAAAGACTTCAAAACTTTCTCAAGCAAAAGAGAGAGTTGAAGACATAAAAAAATGTGAGAGTGGTCAATCAGAAACTCCCAGTAAAAAGGTAAACCACTACAGAGTTGAGATAAATTGCAGACAAGCAAGTGCCTTGGCCTTTTAATTTCAGTGAAATTTATGTGTATTTATTTTAAGGAACAGATTGCATGACTGATGTATCAGCTTCATTGCAATTGACAATAATTGCAATAATGGGGGAAAAAGAGATACAGTTTGCAATTCAATTACTTGCATTTTTAGCATTATTTTCAATATACAATAGTGTTTGATCCTTGCCAACTAATCTGCATTTGACTTGCAAAATGCAAAGGCAGTTCCTTTTGGAAAGATGTCCACCTTCTTTCTTTCTTGGCCATCCTAGTTTGTGGCTGCTGCATCTCTTTGTGTATACACACTCCTTTGTCAGATGCTGTTGCTCTTTAATAGTGAATGTTCAAGTTTGCAGTGGAACTGAGGATTCTTTAAATACATTGAAATAAACCACAATATTGCATATAAAACTAGATTGTGCATATTCTTAATCTGAGGTGTCCTAGTCCCTTGAAATGCAAAAAACTTAAGTAGCTCCTCTGAGAAAATGTGCATGCAAAAATATGTATTAATTAGACCTTTTAAATGAAGACTTTTTGTGCACTGAAAATCAGAGTTATCTTCAGATTTATATCTTCACTGTGATATCAAAGCTTTAGGCTTTTTTGAGTATGGAAGATCTGTGATCTGAATGTTGTATCTTCTGTCCTAGATGGAGAAATATTAATGTAGAGGCTTATGTATGATTCTCTAACATAAACTCTTTGAGGAAAACCTCAGATATTCAAGCAGTTGTGAAAAGTTACTGTAGATATTTAAATGAAGTGCAGGGAATGCAAGTTTTGGCCTGTAAGTGCCTGACTTGCAATTGGTGGATACCTGAGACCAAATTTACATGTTGCACCAGATCCATTTGTAGGAACCCATACTTAACAG
Organism: Sturnus vulgaris; assembly: GCF_052056855.1. Classification (NCBI taxonomy): domain Eukaryota; kingdom Metazoa; phylum Chordata; class Aves; order Passeriformes; family Sturnidae; genus Sturnus; species Sturnus vulgaris. Next base: position 91,813,171 of record NC_142245.1, on the reverse strand, counting down.
GCTCCTGCATCTTTAAATCCATTTTTAGAGGATTAGCTGTGAACGCTTTAGGCTAAATGGCTTACTGAGTGTGATTTTGGAGACTTGATAGGACCAGGTATAAAGCTGTTTTTTGTCTTTTAGAATTATGCTTTTGTCATGCAGTTTTGCCTCATTCACTGCATGCCTCAATAGTGATTTATCTGAAAGCCCATTAGCTCTGCATGTCTACTCTGTTCTTTAATCTTTCTACGTGCTAATTGCAGATGTCCCTAAGCTCCTTTTGTGGTATAGTCTTGGTAAGTGGAATATGAAAGGATATACTGAAAAGTAATCCTGTGAGTAAATTTTAGTGTAGAAAAACAAGAATTCTAGTTATCCTAGTTAATTTTGGGATTTGCATAAATGTTTGGGGGTTTATTGTAGCTTATTTTAAGCCTGGTTAACCCCAAATTTATAATATTGAAGCAATCTTTCCTTGACCATGCACAGGCCAAAGTAGTATCCCTCCAAGAGCTTCTTAATACTCCACTACCTAAAACTCTGCCAGGCATCTCGGAATCATCTCCCTCGTGTGCTGCAGACTTTACAGGTAAGTAATACACAAGGCTGATGAATGTGAAATAGTGCAGGTTTTTACAGCTCTGTGTAGAAATGTTTTATCTCCTTTTCCTATAAGCTGTATTAGCTCATCAGTCCATGGCAAAGAAAGGCCTCAGTTTCTCATCTGTAGAAATCATGTTGAAGCTGAAGGGAGTTATAAGGCCATCCTTCTTATGGCTTGCTGAGGAGGGTTACCTCAGACTTAGAGAAGGCATAAATCAAGTGGCAGTTCTACAGGTTCCGTTTGTCTTTACTCATGTCTGTACCTTAGAACAGGCAAAGCCTTAGCAGAAATTATCTTAGGTAAAACAAATATGAGACACTAAGTCTAGCTTTGGCATAGGAACCACTAGCATCCTTATAGGTAGGTGACGTTAAGTACCGGTGGTTCCACTAGCAGCTCTTCTAATGTTTCAGTGGTTTCCTACCACTGGGATCTTGAAACATTGCTGCTACATTGCAGCAATTGGTGAAACATTGCAGCTTCTGGCTTCTCTAAGATAACTCAGGAGGATTAGCAAGGTTCTGTACATGGTTAACAGAGCAATCGAGGTGTGAATGCAACTCATGCAGTCTAGAGGTAAATGACGCAAGACTGGTTTGAGTTGGTGCAGCTCACTTGCAGTATACGTCTTGGACTTAAATGATAGTCGATGGACTTTTGCAATTTGGAATACATGTAAGAGTCCCATGCTGTAATGCAGTAACTTTGTATTAAGAAAATACTTGTATATGTAAGTGAAAGTAATGTATGTTTGTCTCAGAGCTGAAATGTTTAAAGCATTGTGACACCTGCCTGATGTTTTGCTTGCAGTGTCCATGGCAGCTGTTGCAGAAGCACCCCAGCAAGTCGGTGAGATGGTTGAATTCACAGGACAGAGACTGAACTCTAAAATGCAGGTTTACTCTGGCTCTAAGGCAGTCTGCCTTTCGAAGATGCTTACACTGTATGAGCAGTGTGTCCGCATGCTTCACAACAATATTGAGTGTGAGTACTTCAGAGGATTTGTAGCACTTGTGACTCTTAGGATATGAGATTTTTTTTTCTCCATGCCAACCACTGGCCTACTAAAATATATTGCCCTCCCTACAAATGGTGGCTTGGAGCAGGTTGAAAGGCACTTGCAGAAATGGATTGATAACCGTGCTAAAATGTAGATTTGTTTTGAAAGCTTACAGTTTTTAAAGATCCAAGTTTACTTAAAATAATGTCTTATAAATGATAAACTAAAAATTCTGCCCCTCCTCCCATGTTTGTTGTGATCAAGACATTCTTTTCTTCCTTGCATAGGCAGAGGAGGAAGTGATGCATATCAGTAAAGACGGGGCAATGACTATCCAAAGATGCTTTATCCATCCTCAAGTATAACTGCTAGTCAGTATGGAATTGCTGATTTATAAATATTTTCATAGCCTGACATAGGATGTTATGCTGGTGCTTGCTAAAATTAACTTTTTATTTTTAAACTGAGTGGTGTTACCCATTGGGTAAAATAAGTGAGATACTGAAAGTACTGTCCTCTTTTGTAGTGCTACAAGAAGCAGGAGGCGTGCCTTTTGAAATTCTTGAGCCTGTGCTAACACGTTGCACACCAGAGCAGTTGTTTCGAATAGAGAAAAGTAATCTGGTAAATTCCGCCTTGTTAAATGTGGGGAACTACAGAGTTCCACAACTCCACGGGCTGCACTGCTTTTCTGTCTTGCATACTGATTTCTTTGAATTCAGCTGCCCTTATCAAGTCTCCCTTTCTCAAGTTTAAAACATTCAGGAGAATTACTACTGATGACTAACTGAAAGACAGTGTATATAGAAGAGTATTTCTGTTTCTAAAAATAAGAAAGAAAGAAAATAAGAAAAAAAAAGAAATAAAACCAAAATGACCATAGTATTTACCACTGAAATAGCTGGGAAAGTCAGAACCAACTGTGTTCAAGTTACAAACTATTAGGCCTGCAAAGTGTATCGGTCAGGAAGTAGCTGGGGTGAGATTTCATGTGTGTGGTAGATTTATCTACACTGTCAGGACCCGAGCTGCATGATGCACTTGGGCATTGCAGTCCTTTGTAGGGCAAGTTAGCCTTTTCTCTGTGTGCTTCAAGTTGAGAGCCAGAGTGGCCTGAGCCTGTGCTATGAACACAAGTCTAGCCTGTTATCATGGCTCACTGACTCCAGCTCTGCTGCTTGAAGCTGTGTGATTTCCAGGCTGTGGTCAGTGTCCCTGCATGGTATTGCCACAGTGTGGGTACCTGGGTCAGCACGTGTGGTGGGATTTGTTCTGTACCTTCTTCGACCACAAGTTTGGGTTGTGTCTGTAGGCTCAGAGAACAGGTACTCTTGAAAATGTTATTTCTAAATCTCTGGTATAAGATATCTTGTGTTCAAATTAGATGTTTATAAAAGAGACTGACCCCTTGTGGAAGAAACACTGCCAAAGAGACTTTAAAAATGAGAGCCTTCTGGAATATGAGTCTTGGCGTGAAATGTACTGGAGACTGTTTAATCAGAGAGAAGAAAAACTGAAGATCCTTACAAAAAATATTCTTTCAGCTCAGTCTGAGAAACCAAAAGGTAAAATCTGTGGTTAGCTCTTCCATTTACAAAACCCAATCTCTCTGCTGTTCTTTATAATGTTTGGTTTATTGATTTGTTTGCAGTGAGTGCCAATGCTATACTTTCAGGAGAAATCATCAAGAATCAACACTGTTACTCTTAAATTAAAATTCACTTAAAAAATAAACACATGCATTAATACAATATGTTGGTGTATCCTGCAAATATTATGCATTACACAAATCTTACCTTACTGGTTGGACTAAAGATTCTAAGCAGCAATGCAAAGAGTTTTGGACATAAAGGACATGAAAAGTTATGTATCCTCTGCTCCTTACTTCTATATTAGGCAGGCAAGTAAAAATGACTTACGTGACTGGTGCAGCAAAACCACCCAGGAACATTTGCCGACACCAAGAAATCCATGGGAGAGCAGGACCTGTCATCCAGCTTCATCCCACAGAGACATGCAAGTAAGTGCTATGTACTATGCTTTTAATTTGAATGTGTCTTTGTCAGTTCAAAATCGTGCTTGCAAAATAGTTTTAAAGTTCTAAATAACTCTGTTTACTTTACTTTTTTTGAAGTGGCTAGTAGCTAGAAACAAAGATGCCTTTTAAGTCTTGTGTACACCTCTGCCATGTGTGCATTGTCATTGCACATTTCTCAAAAGTGCCAGTGAATTCACCCTCCCAGCTGGAGTGTAAGTGGACGCTGCTGCTTTTCTCCAGATTGCACTAAAGCTGCTTGGCATCCTAGGGCAATTCCACTGCTGATGTTTTGGGTCTATAAACCTGCCTAGTAGCCTCACATGTTCCCCTACTTAGATAGAATCCCAGTCAGCTGCCTGGTGTGATACAGCTGACCAGAATGAACCTCAGGAACTTTTCATACTTTTCTTTTTTTTCCCCTGTGAACTTCAGAAGCTTAGTTGAACAGCCTTGGTGCTCGAGGTGGTTGTAAGTAAGGGTTAGAAAGGGCAGTCTGGATGTAAGAATTTTCTTAAACTCATCTTTTACACCAGATAAATTTTCATTACTGTGCCTTTAGCTGGTGAAATTTGGAAGGTTCTTTCCATACTGTTGCTATTGCCAATGAGAAGATAGACCCCCACCAAGGCAGTAGCTTAAGGCACTTTGAGTTGCACTTTTGCTTTCAACTGCTCTATGGAAGTTTGATTCTGCATTGTGACAGGCCTGCCTTCCTAGTTTAGGTGCTTCAAGTACAGTAGCATACAAGTACCTCTGTCCTTTGTGCTCCAGTAATCTCTGGACTAGTAGCTGAATGATGTAGATCAAACCTTGCATGATTTTTTTTTTCTGAGACATGAAAGAAGCCGTAAGAGGGTAATTGGTTTTCCTTCTTGAAAACCAAAGGGTTTGTTTAGGCACAGTGAGTTAAACTTCACTGCTTTGACCTACTGTTTTTTTAAGCTGCAGAATTTGTAGAGCTGAAATTCTCACTTGAGAAGCTGGTCTTGCAGGAGCTAAAAGCTCCTGCTAGGATTTGCTTGCAGACATGCAGATCCTTAGGAGGCTGCTGTTTTCAGTCATTGTGATGAGTGAGTACTGAGTGCTGGCAGAATCCTCAGTGACTGGCTCTGTATCTGCATCTGCCTCAGTCCTTGTCCTGTTGATTGAGGATTCCAACATGATGTTTAGTTAGTTATTGTGCCTTTTGCTAGTCAGTCACAGAGGTTTTGTTTTTAAACATTTGCCATAATTTTCTGTCAATGAACTAGTTAGCAGTTCAGCTGTGTTCAAAGAGGAAAATAAACACTAGGTGCAAACTAGAGCACAGGACAGTATAAATCACAGTGGTGTTGCTGGCCATTTTGATTTGTCAAACTCTGATCATTTAATTTTAAAGACTAATAAGAGACATGAAGTTTTATAAATGTAACATTTGTACAAGAATTTAAATGGTAAAGATGGTAATCTGTGTGATCCCCTCTAGCCTGAGTTATCCTATGACTTTGAAATGTATTAACTCTTAAATGTATCCAATCAGGCTGTTTTGGTTTTTTTTCTTCAAAATAAGCCAGAGCAAATACTAGCTTGATATTTAATGCTAACTTTTTTCTTACTTGCTTGCTTGTTTTAAAAGAACAGGGATTCCAGAAATGAGAGACAGAAATAATACATCATCAAATCTGATACTTGCTGGCAACAGGAGAAGTTCTAGCTCAGGTGTCATGATTCAAGATGGAAAGAAGCCTACTAAAAGTAAGTGGCATTTTTCTAAGATGATCAATTTAATTGTTTTAACCTTCTACCTATAATACCAGTTTAAGTTGCTCAGAGCTCTAATCCTAACTGATTTCTTTGTTTTGTTGTTAATGAAGAAATAGCACCAATCATGAAGAAAACTTTGAAAGCACTGAGGAGTAGAGTTGGACAACGATAAAATGAGGCTGTGCATTTGAAGCTTATTTGACCTGATTGCGTGTATATTATGCTACAGTGAATGAAAATAATGCTCCTGTAAGCACTGTTAATTTGCTTCAGTTAAAATAGTCTTGAAAAATTGCATGAGTGAATAATTAGCAATAAATATGGAAACCTCCAAGTCCTTTCATACTGCTGCTTTCTTACTTGAATTAAAATAAGGTCAGTACACAATAATCATATTATATGAACCTTTTATAGGTGATGTGTTTATCAGTTTAAGCTGGTGAAAGGTCTGGGGCATGAGTTTTGTTAGGAATGGCTGAGGGAATAGGGGTGGTTTAGTCTGGAGAAAAGGAGGCTGAAGGGAAGACCTTAATGTTCTCTACAGGTACCTGAAAGGAGGTTGTACATGGGTGGGGGTTGATCTCTCCTCCCAAGTTATGGAACAAGAGAAAATGGCCTCAAGTTGCACCAGTGAAGGTTTAGATTGGATATTAGGAAAAATTTCTTCACTGAAAGAGTTGTCATTGGAACAGGCTGTCCTGGGAAGTGGCTGCGTTGTCATCCCTAGAGATATTTAAAAGATGTGTAGATGTGGCATTTGAGGATCAGAGTGCTGGATTAACAGCTGGACATTGATTATCTTCAAGGTCTTTTCCAACTCAATTCTGTGATTGTATATGAGTGTGGAGATGAAAGAAAACGTGGACTATACTCTGATCTACTGCTCTGTCATGAAGAGACCCAGCTCACAACCTCACAGCCAGTTGTCCTAAAGTAAAGAAGCTATTTGGTCTTGGATAGCTGTCCTTTCAAGAGTTATGGACTGCTGCAATTTGAGGTTGGTCTATGAATGGGTTTAGCTTTAGAAATGAGATGTCTCTGTAGTTTCTTCTAAACCAGTTCATTTGCATGAATTGTAAGCCTGAGTTTGCCTTGAAGCCATGGCTTAGGAATGGAGGAACTCTATCAATTGCACTCAGTAGTTGCAAGTATTTCTTCCTTTGTACTTCGATAGGATTTGGCATCTTAGAACTCCTCATGAAACACAGAGTAAGGTTGTCATGAAACCTTTGAGTTGATGTCCCTTACTCAGAACACCTTATGTGTGAATTTCTTCACCATCCTATATATTAGACATTACAGGTAGATTACAAAAATGCTGCTACTAAAAAATGGCTTTTACAGCCCTTAACATGATCACTCATACATAACAGCTTGTGCAAATGCCCTGTTTATACAGGGATTTGAAGTCAGCAGGTGTGCTGGTGTGTTGTGTTTTTTCTCTATGCATTATAATTGCACTAAAAAGAATGGTAGTTGAAAACATGCATGTTGAACTGGAAAGCGTGGAGGAAGCTTTCACTGTTTCTGGACTCAAAACAAACGTTAACTTGTAGGAGAGGTAATGCAGCATCTGTCATATATACCCGAGCAGTCCATCCCAGAAGCATTCTTTACAAGATTCAAATCTGGCTGAATGATCAATGTACCACTCCTTGCTGCTAATCAGTTGATGGCAGAAGCTCAATTCAGATGAATGTTTCTATCAAGTGTGGTATCCTTTTGTGTAAGAAAAGACAGAGTCATTGGTTTGGCTCTGGCATTTGAGAACACAGCTGTAGCCATCCAGAATAGATATAGATGATAGGAATATCCACTTTGGAGTCTGAAGGATAAATAGTAGTTTTAACTAGTAGACTTATATTGTTGATTGTCACTAACTTTTCCTATCCTTGACAATGGTAACAGAGTTATGTGGAGGGCAAATTTGCCTTCAAGATTAGGTGGTTTTCATTTCTTCTTATCACTTTCATTTCAAAGGCTCTAGATATAGGTCTTGTAAGAGATGTGCAGAGGGTGCTCATGGAATCAGATTGTAAAGTAGTTGGTACTATGCACACTTTAAGCTAGGGTTTTTCTTTTGCTTGTACTGTGGTCTGTTCCTATGGACTAGTGCCTACCTGAGGCTGCAGTATGCTGGGTTGCTCTGGGAATGCATCTTTGTGAGGAATCTTGTTTTTGTGCTTTGACACTGCTTGATGATACATTACAAATCAGTCATGGAGGCAAATTCAAAGCTGACTTCAAAAGCATACCCTTTTAATTTGAAGTAGAACACTAATGTAGATGCTTCTGCAGTCTCCTGCCTTCCATCCCTGTATACAGTTACTCCAGTATAGAGGAACTATTGCTAGATATGTGTTCATGGCATCTGACATACCTAAGAGTACACGTGGTATTGGAGTATATTGGCCTGAGGCAAATGACTTTCCTTCTGGTGGATGGGTGAAAGATGTTTGGTTGGTTTTGTTGCATATTTCCTAGGTTGGCTACCACATCTCATCAGAGGAGACCTCTGATCCTTCTTGGATAAGAGACTATTTTCACAGAAAGACTGAATGTTACAAGTGTATGATGGTGTTCTGTTCCCTAAAATCCAATTGCAGCTCCTGGTCCTCCTGCAGTATCTCTGGAGCCTTTTATCCCAGCAACATAATGCTTTTCCCTCTAGGTGATAAGCAACTTCCATAGTAATTTCTGGAACACTGAATAAGTAATGGGAAAAAAATATGGGCACAAAAGGAACGTCCTGCTGTTGTGGAAAAGACCACAAATGCATAATATTTCTTTTCTTCTTGAGCTTTTTTCTTCTTTCAAGCGTAGAAACCACTTTCCATTTCCCAGCAATGTTTGTTTCATAGCATTCAGGAACGTTCCCATCCTGTTAGTGGCTGGGCCCAAGAAGAAAGCTTGGCCTGACTGCTTTACCACTTAAAAAAGGAGGATGCATGATGTTGCCATCTAAACAGTCCCTGTGGTAGGAGAATGAAAACAGTTTTGAGGTGAAGTGTTCAATCTTGAGACCCTGCTCAGAAGGCTTGTGAATTCCAGGAGCTAAGCTCTTCCTGGGGACCTTGTAGGCCTTTAAATGTTAGCTTGTCTTGGACCGTGGCCAGAATGGGCTGTAGGGTTTGGCATGATCCTTCTGGAAGAATTTGTAGACATCAGTGCAGTGCCCTATGCATGCTGTTGTCAGTTGTTTCTGTTCAGGCTCTGAGCTGCTGCTAAAGCAAGGCACAGCTGGGATCCCTGTGAGCAGGGAGGTTGTTACAGCTCTGAGCATGATGCCAGTGGCTGTGTGGTACCTGGGGATGTCTGAGGATTTCTGGTAGTTACAGAGGGAAAAGAAATCCCCTCACACAGTGCAGATCTTGCCGTCTGAAAGCTTGGCAAAATGTCTGTGAACAGGTTTAGTGTGGTGAAAAATATTGATACCCTGATAGATAAGAAGACTTCTATATACTGCTTTTGGGGGAAAAAAACAACCAAACAGAACACCACTTGACAAAGAACCTAAATCACCCAGTGAGAGTTACCTCATTCTTTTATTTATTTCCTTTCCCTGCCCTTCCTGTTAAGACAGGAGAGATTTTTTGAGTGGGTGATTGAAGGCCTTGGTTAGACACCTTACTTTCTCCTATTTCAGCCAGCCCCACCATTGAACAGAGGAGAAATTTATCAAGATGGATTTCCTGCAGTTGTAACTAGTTACTGCCCGTGGAGGAACAAGTCTCTCCTGGGTCACCACCATGGTAGAAAGGATCTTGGGTTTGTTTATTTACAGGACGAATGTATAGGGATTTTTTTTCTATTTGTTTTTTCTTTCTCACTATTTTCCATATGAGCAGTTCTTCCCTCCAGCCTCCAAAACATTTCCTTTCCAATCTGCTGAAGCAGTTGGAGGGGAAAAAGAATGGTGTTGGATTCTTCTGATCAATCATATTTGATCCAGTCTAGGGACTGGGTTCAGCATTTCTTGATGTGATCATTTGCCTTTGGTTTTCAATGGGCTCAGTTTTGGGTACCATTGTTTAGCAGTGAAACCTTTCAGGAAAGGGATGGAATCACACCTGCAGTTGTGCTTCTTGACATGAGAAGGAGAACAGGTTGTTCTTCCTGCTTAATGGAAGTCATGTGCAATGTATCTGCCTGCACTCTTACAAATTCTAGTAAACATTTGAAATGTGCTTTATTCAGTTCTGTTTTGCACATGTGAGTTGCATCCTTATGCAGCTATCGTGTCTTCTTCCTCTCTAAACTTTTTCACAGAGCTGAATTATGTTTTATTCTGTGGTACAGAATTCCTTTCATTACATGTCTTGGGTTGGTTTTAAAACTTCAACCCTAAATGTTAGCAAAAAAGGGGCTCTGTGACAGCACACATTATAGAGACAGAATTGCAGGCTTTTCAAAAGATAAACATAATTTGTAGAGAGTTTGGATCTAAAACAACAAAATAGCAAATGAAAAGCATTTCCAAATGTGTAAAGGAATGGACTAATCCCAGAAGACTTGAGGAGATTGTTTCCACACATGGACATACCAAGTCCAACTCTCTGGTGACCTGGAGATGAAACATCCTGGAATCTGAGGTCTAACAGTCCTGTGCATTTAACCCTACTCAGCTTCCTCACCGGTGTGCCTAGACAAAAATTATACTAGAAATAGAGCTTGGAAGTGCTAGGTTTTCTAGAAAAAAAAATACATGATGAGACTGTCATAGTTTTTCAGAAATGAAGTATCAAAAAATCAGGAAATTGCCAACTACTTAAAGGCATAGAAATCTAGTTTCAGAATCCAAGTGTTTATCTTAATTGCTGAAGATAAAACGAATTGAGGTCAGAATAGTGCGAGAGGTTGCAGTTTTGTTATTTCCCCCCCCTCAAATTGCAGAACTTTAAAAATCCTGCTTTAAATGTGAAGCTACAAAGTCATGAATGTAATCTTTGTAGCTTAAGCCCTAAATGGTATGCTTGCTGTGGGAAGTGCTGGAGGAAGCCTTCAGCAGCATATGTTATGTGAACTCTGTTTACAGAGAAGTTGCCTCTTTTTATCCCTGATGACAGGCCTAAAAATGGCACTTGCTGAGGGACACGACCAAACAACTTTGGAAAATCTTCTGTAGCTGTCCTCCTACAGAACTGTAAATAGGTATCCAAGCAGTAGACAAAGCTTTTTATGGCATCTCCAGGCTCTATCCCTTTGTGTTTATGGAGTTGCTGAGGCTGCAGAAAGGAGATGCTGCTTCAGGAGCAGGAAAATTAACTGCTCAGGCAGAAATAAAGAGGAGCAAACTACTGCTGGCCTCTGGAAGGAGGAAGGAGTCTAACCTGCAAGAGGAGGGAAAAGCTGCTGAGACCAGATTGGGAAGCAGTATTCCCTCTTTTCAGGTTGCTGACCTCTCTGAGAGGCAAATATTGAAGCACTCTTCCTTATGCTATCTAGCTCTGTGTATTACATAAGTTTCCTTCACCAGACAAGGCACTTTTGCTACTTACAGCTCTTCACAATGCTCAGTTCTCAGCTTTTCTCTCCCAAGGATGTGCTATAGCCAGCTCTCTGCAAAACACATTTTCCTGCAGTTATCTGTGTTGATGTGCTTTTTAATACTTTCAGACCTTTCAGTCTGAAAGTTAGGTAATTAATCTGTCTGAAATTTTAGATAAATAAAAACACTAAAGTGATGTATTAAAGTGTAACTTTTTGGAGCATTAGTATCATGCTTGAGCAGTGCTGACAGCTGAGTTCTGGGCTTAGGTATTTAGAAAAGCATGAAGAGAATGAAATGTTTTAAAGAAGTCCCAAAGTCTTAGGCACAAAACAGCTTCTCCAGGTTTCCAGAAAGCCTGAGACTTGAATTTGCTTGTGCAGCTGAGGGATGGAAGATCACAGGCCCTGACCAGAGGTAGCAATCCCTCTATAGGAAAGGAGAAAAATATTCTATGTGGCTCTGGAAAGGCAAAATCAATATACTAGGCACTTCATTATAACAAGGAAGTCTTTGTGCCAGAAAGTTTTGTTGTGATCTGGATGTTGATCACCAGCTGATTAATTAGCTGGCATAATTTCAAATTCCTTTATTTGATAAGGTGCAATATCTATCACTTTTCCTTGTTAAACTTCATATGGTTGGTGATTGCCCAGCTGTCTGATTTGTCTGTGTTTCTCTGCAGAGCTTCTCTGCCCTCAAGGGAGTCAACAGCTCCCCTCAATTTAGCGTCATCTGCAAACTTGCTCAGTATCCCTCCCTGTCCTGCATCCCAGTCATTTATGAAGATGTGGAAGAGCACAGGGCCTAGGATGCAGCCCAGTGGAACCTCATTAGTGACAGGTGTCCAGTCTGGTGTCACCCCAGTCACCTTCACCCTTTGTGCCTGACCCATGGACCAGTTGCTCACCCATCACATGATGTGTTTATTCAGCGGTGTACTGGATATTTTGTCCAGAAGGATCTGGTGAGAGATAGTATCAAAAGCTTTGCTGAAATCCAAGATTACATCAACTTGCTTCTTGCTTCCCTTGATCACCAAGGTGGGTTACTTTGTTATAAAAGGAAATTGGTTTGACGAGCAGAGTTTTCTCCTTATGAAGCTGCAGTGCTGGCTGTCAGTGATGACTGTGTCATCCTTGAGACGTTTTTTGATAACTTTGAGAATAATATTCTGCATAATTTTGCCAGTTATAGAAGAGACTGACAGGCCTGTTTTCCTGTAGTTTCCAAGTTCATCCTTCTTGCACTTCTTGAAAGTTAGGCCAACATTTGCCAGCTTCCAGCCAGCTGGAACTTCTCCAGCTTCCCAAGACCATTCAAAAGTCATTGAGAGATCTTGTGGTGACATCAGCCAACTCTTTAAGTATTCTTGGGTGAGTTCTGTTAGGCCCCATAGACTTATAGGGATCCATCTGGAACAGCAGATCCCGTGTAAATTCAGGGTTGACTGGGATCATAAAAGGTTTTAGTGGTCTTAAGAAGCTAAAATTTATCATTCTCAGCAAGGTATGGGTCTCTAAGAGGGGACATGGCCATGGTGTGTATTGAATGCCTTTTCCAGAAGTTTCCTGATCTGGAGAGCTGTAGTAAGCTGTATGTGTGTTTGCTCTGCTGTTGGTACAGCAACATGCTCTTCATTACTGAGAGCTTGAATCTCTTTGACTTGCCTAGCAAGAGGAGCATAGCAGAGTTTCCTCAAGAAAACCTCACAGTTTGATTTACTATGAAGTTATTTAATCATTCAGTGTTATCAAAACTTTCAAGACTGTGTATCTTGTTACTCTATAATTTGTATCAAGAGCTTTGTGGAAGAACTCATGCATAATGTATGAAGTGTTTTTCTAGATTGTTTAAATAAGACTGAGCTATATTTTACATTTAAGTTAGTGTTAAGCATTGAAAACATGGTATAATTTTCTCAAAATTATGGTACTTACAGCACAGACAAGATTTTTCTGAAGATTTAAGGGAAAAACCAAGGATGTAACAGACCATGCTTTTGCTGCTGCTGTGATCAGCAGCAGCTGTTTACATTCTTCTTAATTCTTGGTAGTTAAAACCCACTGAGATGTTTGTTCTGGTCAGTGAGAATACAGCCATTCTTGTTCACCAGTATTTTTCTCATTGCTCTGCAACAGGAAGCTTCATCTCTTATCCCTTGTTTATAATAACGTGTTGAATTATTTTGAGAATATTTTTTTCTAGGAGTGAATTGCTATAATCCTCAAAAAATGACCATTTCCTATGGCACTACTGTTTCCCTTTTGCTTGGGTGCTGACTCTTCCTGGATGCCTATCCATTATTCCCTGCTTTCTCTGTCAGCATGCTGCTGCTGGGGAAGTTAGGGCTCTTGCCTGTGGGGAGAAAGCAAAGAGCTGCCCTTTTCCTTACTGTGCTCTGAGATCCTGCTTACCTAAGTTTAAAGGTTATTCAGTCTTTTTAGGTAGTTATCAGGTAACAGAATGTGTCAAGAATTCTGACAGCAGAAGGCTAACAGTGTCACCACACAGTCCTGAGGGTGGAAAGGAGTCGGGTGGGTGCCGTGCATCTCATGTGCTGTGCTCTTCTTGGGGCGTGGCTCCTGACCCTTCTTGTCCATCCTTTTTGGTGTCTGCTCCATGGCCCAGGAAGGATTGTCACAGAGGGTTTACAGTGCTACAACAAAGCTGCAAGAACCAGGTTCCTGTTTCCCCCTGAAGCTGGGTACAGTTGGATTCTGTAACTCCTCTGCGCAATGATGAAAATTATCGTTGGGTCATTTCCACCTTAACAGCCCCTTTCTGAAAATGTTGGTGTGCAGCCTTATTTCTTCAAGATAGATGCCAAGCCACAAGCATGGAAAATCTGAAAAATCAGGGAAACCACAGAGAGGTCAAGAATAATAAATTTTTTTCATTCTGTCATCCAAAATGCTAGTGTAGCTCTGTGCCTTGACAGCTTTCCCAGTAACATTGAGTAAAGCAAGTTTTGGTTCCACCTTTTTTTTTTTTTTTTTTTTTTTTTTTAATCCAAAGTATGTTGGCGTCCTTACCTGCCCTCTCACTCCTAACCTCCTCTGTTCACCCAGATCCTGTGGTCTGTCTTTGTGCCTCCTCTTTTTATCATAACCCTTCCTCCTCTAGCTCCTGATGTAATATAGCAATGCTACACAAGGAAGTGTCTCTGTGAGAAGCCCTAGTGTGTATACTCTGCCTTCTCTTGTGTTGCACATGCATATTTTTCTTTTCTTGTTTTTAGGGATGTTACTATAGTTCTAACATGAAAACCATTCCCTGTTCCTCATTACAGGTAATTCCATAAATGTATTTCCAGTGGCGTTTTTTATTTTTCATAGCATTCCAACAGGAAATTAAAGATTCCTTGTTTCAGAAATGCAGCTGTTCCTTGCTAATGTATCCCAAAATAATCTCCAAAATGAGGATGTGTTTGCTGTCTTCAAGTGTTTGCTCATACTTTTCAATCTGCTAAATTTGTTTTCTTTGCACTTTGACTTGCTGATTTGTTGTTAAGTGTGAAATAAGTGCTTTTGTTCCTGAAAGCAGGTGCTTCAAATTCAGGCTTAGAAAGTTCAATTTTAGTTCCTGTGGTTGAAAATGGGACTTTAAAAAAGAAAAAAGAGAGCTTTCTCTTTGCCCAAAACCTGCCTTGCTCTCAGGTATGGCTTGTCTGCAGATCTGCTTACAGCCTCATATGATGAATGGAACATGCTGTCCTCTGCTCACCTAACCCTGGCTCCTATGCCTTTTTGGCAGGTTTAAAAAAAGACTGCATTTTTTTCCTGGTTTTCAGAGAGGAAGAATATTTTGCTATTTTATCTAGTGGAGACAAGATACTTCAAAGCAGTAGTAACTATGTTTGGTCTCCATACAAGACCACACATGGCTTTCCTGGCCTCAGTGTAGCAGCCTACAAAGACCAGAGAGCAATGTCTGTTCTTGCATTTTTTGCAATTTAATCAGGTGTTACTTATCCCTGTTAAATAAGAGGACGTGTAGAGGGAAGACTTCCTCAAATGACTTGTAAGAGCAGCATCATTTTCCATCTGGGTTATATAAAATAAATCTTCTTGTCACACCTGTCCCTGCAGTACAGGCCAGTGACTGGCAGCATGACTGTAGCAGGCAGCAAACCTCCAGGTTTCATTCAGGAGGAGCCAGCAATTCCCTTGAGTGTGCTGCTAATGGCCTGCCACTTTCCACTACAGAAAACTAAGCATGAAAAGTTGAAGGAGAGTGACATTAGTTTCAAGATATGCCATAACTTATTTGTGTACAGACTATGAGGCTCATTGCTTCTCTTCATGGGGAGCTTCATTAGCGCTTTATACTCATCCTCCTTTTACCTGCTCTAAATAGAGCAAGTTGTCAGGTCATCGAAAATCTCTTGCTTTTATGAGATAAAGCTTACCTCAAAGTGGGTGTTTCAGAAGGTTAGAGAAACCCAGTGCTAGCAGGACAGAGAGGTGGTAATGCTTATTTTAGGGGAATATTAGTAGGAATCATCCTGTTATATCCACTGAAGACCCCTGGACTTTGATTGGAGAATAAATCTGAGTGGAGATGTTGACCCTAAGCACTGCAGGGGAGGGCATGCGCCTTGAACTCGGGAAAACTAATTTTCCATTGCTTGGATAATCCCTTCAGAATCTGGTTTTTGAGCATCAGGGCAACATCCTATCTCCTTATTAATGGCTCTGTAGTGCCTGTGGTGGAGTGGAAAGGGTGTCAGCAGCTGTGCAAAGGCTGTTTCTGTAACCGGTCAGCACCGTCAGCTGTGAAGCTGAACCATTTAAATCTGTGCTAATATGCAGCACTTGGGATTTATTCTAGCAAATTATGCTGGAACTGGAGAAACACAGGAATGGCAATATGCACTCAGTCAGATGAATTGCAATATTCACAGTCCACTAAGTCAAATAAAAAATCCACTATCATTAAAATGGAAAACCAAAAGTCTGTGATATACATCTGTTATTTTTCAATATGTTAAGCATAGCTTGTGTCCATTCGGAGTTCAAAATTGTAAGCTAATCTGGTGAATGTATGGATGAATCTCATCAAAACACGGTACATGTTGCCTCACTATTTTTAAACCTCACCACGATATAGCCAGCAATTCTGTTCTATATTTTCTGGGTTATCTTACAGACAACTGAGTTAGATCCAGATCACTGGCTCAGGATGATACAGACGATGTTGTAGCATCCAGTTTGTATTAAATGTGAATAGGGATTTATTAATTTATATTTTTATTTATAATATTTGTATTTATATTATTTTATTAGTTTTTTTATATTTTTACTTTAGGAGATGTAGAGGATGAGCCATAGGTGCTACATAACTTTCTGAATGTTTTTAGCTGAAAAGAAGTTTTCATACCATACAAAGTGGAAGGGGGGGAGTATTTAGTCACCTCCACAGGCATCTAGGGTTGATTCTTATATTAATAATGGCTCTCTGAGCTTTGTACTATTGGAAAAATAAAAATACATATTTGCTGTTGTGTTTTTACTTACAGTACTTACACATTTTTTTTTCCTCCCTGAAGTAGAAAGGATGACAATATTTTTGCCTTTATGCCTCTCAGATGAAAACAGGCACTTTGAGAGCAAATTAGACACATGAGCGGGAAGTAATGTGGTTGTTTTGTCATTTTCAGCCTGCCTACTGTGAGGTTTCTGTCTGATGGGCTGGTGAAAGGAATGCACGGATGAGTTGTCACGGTGTAATCTGTCAATATAATAATTTGTCAACGTATAATCTAAAGCAGCCTCTGGAGAAATAAGTACATGCTTTCGTGGTTGCATTCATAATGAATTCAATGAAATGCAGATACCTTGTATAAAGTCTGGATCATCTAGCCATAAAACGATGCTAATTGAAAAGATCTTTCAAATTTCAGGATGAAGTTCTTGGGAACTGGTAGGACTCTATGTAAAAAACATGTCACAGTGCTGTTTAAGGAAGAAAAGCACCTTCTGGTATTGGTATTCAGTTGTTTTGCCAGGTCTCTTATGTTTCAGCACAGGATGCAACACCTCTCAGAGTTCCAAGCCACTTTCCCCCCTCCCTGTCCCTGCCTGCTGCCTGTAATTTAGGTGAGCCTCATGAGCTCCTCTATTAAGTTTATATAATTAAAATAACCTTTGTGAAGGAACAAAGAGTAATTCAGTTTGACTGGGAACTTTGACTTGATTTTGCTTAGTGCACTGTTTTCCTCAACACAAAGTAAAATCAAGTGAGTAGCTGAGTTTGACACTAATGGTCCAGAAAATATATAAGATACTAGAGATACAAAGAGCACTAAGAGTAATGGGGAGAAAAATAACTGGAATTTCTCACTCATGTTCTTTGCTTCCACATTACAATGTGTGAAAGACAGCAGAAGCTTATATGCTGTCAGCCAGCAAGCATGGCCACCCCAAATACCACCTATCATAAAGGAACTTTTTAATACAGGGTCCAGAAATCCATGGTGGGATTCTCATTCTGCTCTTCATAAACCCCAAGCCAGAGGAGAAAAATGTCTTAGAATTCTAGAAGAGTCAGTCTGTGAACCCTATAGCTCTCCTTCAAAGAAAGTAAATTCCTGGTACTGCCCAGCACACTTTTTGCTCATCATTTTATTTTTATGAGCTCTAAATATAGTTCCCAAATGAAAAAACTGTAAAATTTTCAGGTCTAAGATAGAGCAATGTGAACTGATCAAAACTGGCATTGATATAGTCACTCTTTCCTCCTTTGCTGTATGTTCCTGGCACCTTCTTTGCACCAAGCTGAGTGTTTTTCTGACTAAGCTGTGAGCCAAATTGGTAAAAATAGACTCCCAAACTGCTGACCAAACATTTCTGCCTCCTTTCTTCAATCAGATCTAATGCTCATGTACTATATGCTGTGTTGATTCAGCATTCAAAACCAATGAAATAAAAAACGGTCTGTTTCTTTGTATTTCTCATACTGATTTGGTGATTTAGTTTCCCACAAGATCAGCAAGCTTGATCTTACCCCATAGCTGCACCAAGGCACAGGAGAACTTTGGGAAGGGGAGGCAAAGGACAAGAGCTTTTCCCCCCCTTTTCCCCCCCTTTTCCCCCCCTTTTCCCCCCCTTTTCCCCCCCTTTTCCCCCCCTTTTCCCCCCCTTTTCCCCCCCTTTTCCCCCCCTTTTCCCCCCCTTTTCCCCCCCTTTTCCCCCCCTTTTCCCCCCCTTTTCCCCCCCTTTTCCCCCCCTTTTCCCCCCCTTTTCCCCCCTCTATCAAAAGCCTCTAACTAGAGAGGTTTAGGGTGAAGATTGGTTCAGGATGGCCAAAATTGACCTGAAGCCCTCTGAGAAATGGTCCATCCTGTGGTCAGCTGCAAGAGCACTGGCAAAGTCTAAGAGAATTGTCTTGCTGGGAAGTTTCAGGGCTAAACCGTCTCTTTAGCTGATCACAAGGGCACTGGGTTCAGTTTCTGACATAATGGTATAAGCATAAAGTAACTCACTGTCTAAGTGGTTTAAGCTTAGACTGAAAGTGTAACCTCAGAGTCTAAAATCATGCAACTGATGAAAAGTGTATTGAATTGGTACTTGTCCCATGGAATTGGGAACTGGAACAGTTCAGAGAGCAGATTCAGCTACTAAGAATGGCTGGATTGGATTCCAGTTGGATCAGTTTGCATGAACTGTCTATGATATGCCTGCATGAGCATTAGTGCTGGCTGGCACAGGAGAGAGAGCAGGGGAGAGGAGGACAAGGCTATAGTAACATAGGCTTAAATTGTAATGACATTTTGTACTGGAGTGAACTAGAAGCAGGTTTTGTCTGTCCAGGTGAGGAGACTTAAGCAGTGCAACTGCAATCAGCCTAGACCAGAAAAAAACAGTGAGACAAAAAGGTGGAGACTGCACCATGCACTCCATGTTGAAAGGGATTGGTGGAAGATGGGAGAAGGTCTGGGGTGTTCTTTCCCCCTCTCTTTAAGTAGTTGGCTTTGTTGGTTCAGAGTTGTATGAAGCGCTACCTGAAAAATCTTCAAGGGATTACTCTGGGGCATGCAGATACAGTCCAGGGTGGCATTTGAACAAATCAGTGTTTGAGGAAGGTAAGGGTTTTTCTTCTTGCTGGCCTTACCCAGCTCATCCGGGAAACTCAGCACAGTTTTGCAATTCTCAGCTGCTACATTCAGTGCTAAATGAAATTCAGTGCCTAATGTTGAGTGAGATGTTTCTTATAGAAGACAGTGATATTATACGTGTTATACAGGCTATTCCCCAGGGGAATTAATGGCCTGCAAATGTGCAAAAGCTTCAATGGCCCATTTTCTTTAGCTGTTACTTTACTTTTTTTCATGTTTTCATTCTGCTTCTCCTATGTTCTGTACAAGGCACAATATTCTTGTCCTAAAATGTAATATTGAGTTGTGCTATTGCACTTTCATGGCAGGAAAGCGTGAATTTGATCTATTATTATTTTAGTTCTTCTCCTACACTGTGTATTTAGAATTTAGATTAATTACTGCAATTGATCTTTAAATATTCTTGTAACATAGGAACTAGGTGTAAATATTCAAATTGGTGCATCTAAGGCTAAATTACTAAAAGCATGGTGTGTGACACTTGCTGTACTGATTGGTTCCAAAGGGACTGGCTAGGTGCTGAGGGTTTCTAAAACTCACAGCTGTGATTACTCTCTGTAACTAGAGACCTAGAGACCAACCTAGAAACATGATGGGAGTGGGTAGCTTGCATTTTTTTATTTTTACTTGTTTTTTCTTAAATATAAATATCAGCATAAGCCTATGATGATAGGGAAGCAGAGAAAGAAAGGTGAAACAATATTCTTGGTATTACTGAGTGGTTGGAGGTTGCCTCAGTTTGCTACAACCTTGAGCCCTGTAATTAAGTAGAATTCACCCCAGCATAGAGGATTTCTGTAAAAGCCTTTGCTCCACACATGACCTACTTCAGGTTTCTGTGAAGGGCAGAAATTTGGCATAACTGGTGAGTTTCTATTCCAGATATAAACCCTTGATGGAAATCCCAGTTATAACATTCAGCCACTGGATGTCCTCATTTTCAAAGGTTCATCAGCTGGAAAGCCACGTGTTGTTGACAGTTTGCAGAGCATTGCATAAAAATATTCTTGCATTAAAATATTCTGTGTATATTGGGTGTTGCTAAACTCCAAGCTTACCACACATGTAGCAATAGACTCAGTTTCACTTATCAAGGCATTTGAACTACTACTGGATGAAGAACATGTTTCTCAATCCTCTCTTTCTTTTATTTTCTCTTATTTTCTTGGTTTTTTGGGACTTTTTAAATTACTTAAGACTAATTTTTGTAACACCTTGCTTTGCAGGACTTGCATTCCTAAACACTGAGAAGTGCACTATACTTCTTCCTTTTTCCAGTACTACATTTGCAGGAATTTACTGCAGTTTTTACTGTGGCTTTGGACAGCAGCTTGGTTTTTCAAAGTTCTTGTGAATTCTCAAGGGTACATCCCTCTGCTTGCAGGAGTCTTGATTGTCTGATCCCACAAAGACTTTGCTGGGGTTAGGTAATCACATTGTTTGTGTAGCTATACCTGCCCAGACAGCTTAACTTTGTTTCCTCTGAAAATCACTGAATGGTTTTGATTGGAAGTGACCTCAAAGATCCTCTAGTTGTAATGCTCCTGCCATGGACAGGGACACATTCCACTAGACCAGGTTGCTCAGAGCCCCATCCCACCTGGCCTGCTTTCTCCTGCAGCTCATGAGCAGTCATCACCCACCTTTCCTTTGCTGCAGGCTCCCCTGCCTGCACCATCACAGAGGGTGTTTCTCAGCCCAAGTTTTCCCTGCAGCTAAAGCTCTCATCCAGTCTCATTCTTGCAGCTCTAATGGCATCATCCTCATTGCCAAACATTCCTGCCTTCTGATTATGATTTGACATTGCTTGTCAGACACCCTCCAACAACTTATAAAAATATGAGCTGGCAGAAAGATTGACAATGGACTGTCTGTAGTGCACATTTTTCATTTGTTCATGAAATGTGGAAAACACATTCATGAAAATCTGTACTGCTGACTTTTTTCAGTTTGAAATTTTAAGAAAAAAGGTATATTCTCTTAGCTTTCTGCCTTTTATTTCTTTAAACTGCTCTTAAACCACATTCTATCAAGGCAGCAGCTTGTGCTCTCTAAACACTTGTTTGAGTTTGTGAAAGCAGGTTTTACTGTGAGTGGAAGACAAATTAGAAAAAAAATTAAGGTTAGGCTTCTTTCCTCCATTAGGGAAACTCACCTTCTGGTATAAATGGACACACTTACACTAGATACCTCGCTTCATATACCAGGATGGTAGTTTTGTTCTTACCAGGCTCATGTATGGGACACATCTCCAGCAGGAGTCAGCCTCTGTAGTTGCTGAAGTTTCCTAAGATGACTGATGCCAGGTCAGGGTTATCTCCTCAATCAGTGGTTCAGCATGGGGTGAGTACTTCAGAAAAAGAGGTGAACATCTTATGTTTTAACATGTACCTCTGGAGGACTGGTAGATCCTCATGAAAAGTTGCTCACCCCCTATGCATTGTCATGCACACTGCGGAAAGGGAGGCATGCCCAGAGCTGCTCAGGTGGGCAGAAACCTGGGGTGCTCCTGATTAGGAGTCTAAGTCCTGGGATTTGCTCCAGCTAAGTAACTGTGCTGACTTCTGGACTCTGGAACAAGCCTAATGTTCGTGTGAAAGATTCAGAAGCTGAAAGAGAGAAAACCACCATGGGCACAATGACACAATGGATGGCACAATTTTTGTCACAATTCTGTTACCATATCAGGGAGAAGAGCCAAGGGTGGTAGGAACAGATTGCTCTGCAGACACAATGAGGAGCAAAGAGCAGCTTCTGAAGAAGATGTATGTTGCAGGAGTTCTCCAATCCCAGAGCTGCCAGCAGCTGAGGAGCCAGGAAATGGTTGACTGGAAATGAGCTCTCTCTACTCTTGGAGACTACCTTGGCTGTGGGAGTGAGTCAAAAGTCATGTCCCTGCCCTAGAAACTGTGATACTACTCTGAAATTTGCTCACCTTAGGCTAAATGATCACCTCTCCGAAAACACAGCTTCTAAACTGTTGAGAAACTGGTGTCAGCCCACAGACTGCTCAGCCTTCTCCCTGTAGGAGAAGACTTACTGATCCCTTTCTGTCATTCTGAAGGGAATTATGGGGCATGTGAACAGTGGTGGCAAATACACATGAAGAAATGGGATTGGAGTCCAACATCTATGTACTGAGGTTGGACACTTCTACTTTTCACTCTGCTGCTCATGGTCATCCCTGGAGAGCTGAAGCCTGCTGTGATTTTGCAGGGATCTACCTACTCTTTCCTCTTGTGGCTTTTGAAGAGCTCTTTGGAAAATGTCTGGTGCTGCTTTTAGAGACTGTAAAACTGGAGATTTAACTTGGAGTGATGAAAAGAGATTAAAGATTTTGCAAGCAGCAAACCCTAGGTTTATAGCAAACACAGAGGATTTTGCTTCCTCAGTACAAAAGCCCTGATGTAGCTCAAAATCAATAATTGATCTATTTCCATTTACAGATACATCTGCATTTATTCAGCCTAGGAAACCTTATTCCTGGGTGCATATTTTCCTTTTAAGCAGCTTGTTCTGAGGCTGCCTACAAATGTATCTGTTCATCAAGTGGGCAACACTCAGTCCCTTCTAGAAATGAGTCAGGGACATTTTTTTCTACAGGAAGCTAAGAGTAGGACTTACAAGACAGATGGAAGCTACTGAACTGTTACACAGCTTGTTGGGGAAGCACAGAGCTCTTTAAAGCTGAGGCTGCAGCCAGGATTTACCTCTTGAGAAGTGCCAGCAATCCCCAAAATAAGTAGTTTGCATGGGCTACAAATCTGCTTCAAAATAAGCAGCATGGATGCAGCTGGTAAGGCTGAACTCCAAATAAACCCTTTTTATTTCAGCTATAATATGGGATGGCACTGAGCAAACATATTGTGACTCTCCCCTGTTCAGTGCTCTGTATCCCAGATCGCTGACTGTGCAGCCACACCAAGGTGTGGGTCACACATCTGAAGTCCTTACATAGATAAAAATTCCTGCTATGTTAACAACAGATCTGCAAGGAATTGAGATTTTTCTTTAGCTGGTTAATGAATCAGTGTCTTGTTCCAGCTGGATGCTGGATGCAGCACCTGGACAGCCTAGGCAGCATGACACAGTCCATGGAGGATTTGTGGGATTTTTAGCTGCTAAATACTAGGCTTGTTACATGCACATGTTGCTGGGTCTTTGTGCACTGATTTTTATTTTTTTTTCCAAAGGAATCTTGGACAAGTTTCATGGTTGTGGCAGCAAAAAGCCCATTGGTGGCAGGAGGCTGAGATCACTGCTTTCTGGTAAAAAGGCTCTTTTTCTTCCAAAGCAAATGGTCCCAGCAGCAAAACTACTGTGCATCTTTTCAAGATACACATAGTGTATTGTCTGCTAAGTGTATTCTTAGAACCAGATGATCATTTTAGAAGAAACTTTCTTAAAATACATGAATCTGAGCCAGACATGTAAGGCAGAAGACATTGTCTTGACAGCTGGAGGTTGGGGAGATTGCAAGCAAGTAGAAACTAGATCTTACAGGAGGAAATACTGGGCCAGCTAATGATGGAGATGATAATCTCTTCCCATTGCTCCTGATGACAGGACGAAAGGTGCCCTTCTGCTTCCTAGGGAGGTTTCCAAACTAAAGAAAGGGTCTTTGTTTTTGGTGAGGGGGATTTTGGCTGAGGAAACTTAAGAGAGAAGCAAAGATAGGAAATCTGCAGCAGCTTGGCAATTAAAAATACAGCATCAAGCTTCCCACCTTCCAGAAAATAAATGATGTGATCTCGTGGTGGTGCTGTAGGAGATGCTCAGGGAGGAAGTAGGAGATTCAAAAGAATCAAGGGAAAACTGTATCATGCAGCTACATTTGTATTAGGCCAAACACATTTATCCTGGGATCAGATTCTTGCTGAGATTTTGCTTGTGGGCAGCTTGTCCTTCCTGCTGGGAAGAGAAACAGGGTGAGCCACAAGATGATCATGGCTGTGTTGGGAAAGTTGGAGGAAAAGCGACATATAGGAAAGGGGGCCCTCAGTGGGGTCTGTTTCTTTGGGGTAGCCCATATCCCAGCAACACTTCTACCTGGGGACAACCCTATCTGTACAGCTCCTAAACCTCAAAGCACTGATGTATCTGGACAGCCTTAAAACAAGGAAGGCCATGGTAAGGAGGGGGGGAAGTCAAGCCTCTGCCACAAGCAAAGAGCCTGGCACCATGCACAGCAAAGTGGTACAGACAGCTAGGCTGCAAAATTACAGCCAAAATTACAAGCTGCTGCTTGCCAACTGTGTGGCTGGAAGAAGCATGCCAGAGACTGGGTTTCCCTCTCACCCTCGTCTGGCTTCCTGTCAGCCTACGCCTCTGCACAGTGTCTGGATGAAACGCTAAAAACTGGAAATAGAAGTACAGACTTAAAAACTTGAATAAAATGGCCAGGCTAAGGATCTGTGTTTCTGAGATGGTTGAAAAACTAGTGGGCATTTCACAATTAAAGCTGAGCAGTATCCACAGTGCTTCCATGCCAGAATTCCCACAATGGGTAAGACAAGACGTATATTGTACCTCTGGTGCCAGCTGGAAGAAGCCTATTTCTTGAAGCACCAGGCTTTTTTCTGCTCCACATATTTTCAAGTCATCTCATTTCACATTTGCAGCCATCTCAGATCTTCTCACAATCAAATTAATTTCAATACTTTCTTCCAACACAAAACAGTCTTAACTGAGCACATGGTACCTTGGAAAACCTATTCTCTCATAAAGTGACCAAGGATAGGATGGAGTAGTTTTGTGTGATGGGACCTACAGTCATCATCTAACTGAGCTTCTGGCTGGTGGAAGTTCCTTGGAGTTAGGAGTTGGCTGAAGGGTCACACTCCAGCCCGCTTTACTTTCCATTTACTCCTTCTGTTTGCCTGCAGAGCTTCGGAGAGGTGCCTGCATGGACTTCCTAGTTCACCACTGTATGTTTGCCAAGTGTTTACTTGACCTAAATTCTTTTGAAAACCATCATTTGTGACAACTTAGCACAGGCAGCACAGGCTTTACAGAAGTGGGTAGCTGATTAATAAGCACTGTGACCTGGACTCACAAGCTCTGGCATTTTATCAACAGTACAGGCAGGTGGTTTTTTTCAATTTTATTTCTTTTTTAATGCTATTGATTTCTTAAACTATATATTTTTTTTCTAACTGTAAGATTGAGCTGTTGTATATATGTCCTAAATTGCTAGCTCACCTTTCAGTCCTCAGCATAACATCTCTCCAGAAAGGGATTTAATTCTGAAGACAGTTGTGATTCTCGCTGAGTAGCTACATCATACCAGGTAACTCACTGGATTCAGATGTCTGCTTTTAATGTCAGTTATTATTGTGACATGATTAAAGGCAGAAAAATATTTTACCTGCTGCAGCTACTTGCTATAACTTTTCCTTTTGGTATTCCAAATAATTACTGGTTATATTTTATTTATCTATGGTCTGATTCCTTAAATAAGCAACTTTCACAGTTTAGTTCCTCTTGCTCTAAGGAGAAATGTCAGAAATTTCTTCATTCTTTTTCCTGAAGATCAGCAACACTTTTATAACATGGTATTTTATAATTTAAATTTAAAAAAATCTTCTGTGTTAAATTCATTGAAGTACAGCTGTCCAATTAACATGCATTTAAATGAGCTAATATAGGGAAGTAGTGAAGGGTAGACTTAACATGAAACTTGCATTTCTGAATGCTAAATGTGGAACTGTGTGTGTGCAATTGTTGATAATACCCCTTTGACTATTATAAGGGCATTAAATTCCCTTCCAGCTGAGAGGAAGAAAATAAGAAACCACACATGAAAAGAAAGGTTTAAAAAATTATGAGCCAGTCAAAATACTTTTAATTGCTGTAAAATTTACATTAGCTCTAGTACTAGCTGCTTCTTCCTTCTCTCTGTAAAACATGCTCCAGGTCCCTCAATAAGTCCACAAAATGATGGGCTGTAAGAATGCTCCTGATACAGGTTCTTGACATGCCAAGTGCTGTTCTGTGTTGCACTGGTGGGAATCACCAGCTCAGCTTCCCCAAGAGAGGTGTGACCTGACCCTCGCAATGCTGAAAGCCCATGGGAAGCTGAGGGTGCTCTCATCATTCAGCCAGTAGAGATCATGAAATGAAGGTGAGGCTTAATGCCAACCCTCAGGCTGGGTGATAGGCAGGGTGACCTGTCTACCTTGTGCTGGTATCTGCCTTTTTACTTCATGCCAAATCCAGCAGTGTGGTTGTTTCTGCTGGCCGTAGGAAATAGAGTACCAAACCGTGTCCAGTCAAGGATTATTTAGCTACATCATGATGTTGATATGAAAAAATAAACATAGACCTGAATTAATGTCTCTACTTGTTCTCTTCATGATGGTTGGAGAAGCAAAATTTGCTGTAAGAAGTTGTACTGAACCAGCTGAAAACACCAAATACCTGAAAATATGGTTTGGACCCAGAATCTATCCATCAGCTAATACAGCCAGCCCAGCAATTTGGAGGGGGGAAAAATAAAGAAGGAAAAAGCCCATGCCAGCTGCCAGAATGTCTTTTCCTTATTTGCACGAACACATCTATTTGTTCTTCTGGCCAAAGAAGATGAGGAGTGTCAGCCCTTGAGAGCTGGTATGAAATATGAAACTACTAGATACAATGCAACCCCATATGACTGGCCACTCCTTACAAACCAAACTGAAGCAAGCAGGATTAAATCACAGTAATACCTCATGTGATTACAGCTCATTGTGTTCAAATAAAAGCTGACGTTAACATGAATGATTTGTTTGGTGGTGGGGGTGGAGAGGATAGGAGATGCTACAGCTTCTGTTCACAGTGATTGCTATTTAGAACACTGTAAAACCACAGTGAATGTGTTAAATGTGCTGCCACGAGTGCGTGCTGCTTCAGCTTGGTATTATGGCTATAATAATTCATGGTGGCTCTTAGACGTGCCTTTGTATTAGTAATACATTATGTGATTCTGCATCAGTTATTCTAGACATACAAAAACCTTGCAGATGTGGTGGTTCCTGTGATGATTAAACCATAATTTGTAACTGTAGCTGTGTAATCAGTGTGGGAACACTTCATAGTCACATCTACCTGTTGTTTTAACAGCCCTCCTCTAAACAATTTACGTAGAAACCAAGAGCAAATGAGACCAGAGTCCTCAGCCAGCAAAAGTGAGCAAAGAGAAGCATGTCAATGCTAATTACCTCCAGCGCCCTGCGAGGCTGGCTCTCGGCAGCTCTGCAGGCTGTAATAGTTACTGTGGGTTCAGTAGGACTCCTGTTTAATTTGCTCAGAGGTGCTGACAACTAATCTTCCAGCAGAAAGCCAGTGCTAGTTAAATTATTTTCCCCAAAACTCGTCCTGTTAGGTATAATCCTTGGCTCTTTCTGTCTTCATACTTTTCTTGTTTTGCCCTGGATTCTCTGTGCTATATAACTGTATCTCTTTATAGCAAGGCTTAGAAATGTGGGGGAAGGAAGAAGTGTTGAATGCAGAAAGAGCATTGCTTGGCCTGCTTTATTTTTATCTGCGTGTTTTTTTTGTTTTGTTTTGTTTTGTTTTTTTAGTTATTAATTGTACTTTTCCTAGTGTTAATTTAACTGGATTTTGAACTATAAGCTGTAGGAATTACTTAAACTATGGTGATGCAAAATCTATTTCTATCTATTCTTTGTTTTCTCTGTATCTCACAGTGTACATTACTAATACATTCTGATTATTCTGAATATTATTGCTTTTCTTGTAGCAGCACTAGCCTCCTTTGCACTCACTCAAGCCCATAGATATCCTTGCTCTAGGCCTTTTTATATGAATCTCAACTTGAAACTTGGCGTTGTTTGCTTGAATTGCCTTTTGACAAGCCAGAAAGCAATTCTGTCTGAGCTGTGCTGAGGAGGGAGGGCTGCAGCATGACCTTGCTCTTGCTTCTTTCAAACCATAACTTCCAGGAACACTCCTGAGATCAGTCCAGCCTTATCTGCATTTCACATTTCATTGTCTGAGTTCTTTATAAGTCACAGAGACCTAATTTTTTGTTCAGGATCACACAGGGTGATGGTATCTAGTAAGAGAAATTGAGTTTTTCAGCACTGAAGCTCTTGGCTATATGCCCAGACCAGGCTGGTAGTGACTGAAGGATAGCTCTTTGTTTGATGGACTGTAAGACATTAATTTTTTGGTTATGACCAGTCTCCCAGGTTTAACTATGAAGTGACTGTGTGTATAACTGGTACCCCTGGTGTCATTCCCAACAGAGAGCCCTGGAAGCACTGAACTGTTCAGCAGGGTGATCTCCTGCACTGAACACAGCTCTGCTGGCAATGTCATGCAGGAGAGTTTGCTCACCTCCTGCTCTGTATGTCCAGCTGCAACCTTTGTTTATGAGCACCTTAAAACCATTTAAGAATGGGGGCAACAGTGACTGCCACAAACCCTGATGTGGGTTGCCTGATCACAGTGTGAATAGCAGGAAGATATGTGAACTGTGATATCACAGTGAGAGCAGACTGAATCTGTTCCTTCCAAATCAGAGATGGTAGAAGTTTGACCTCTTGTCTGCACAAGCTGAAGAAAGCAGACGGCTGGGAAAGAAGCACAAAACTTCGAGACTAGCACACCCTTAATTCCTTCTGCATGTGAGTCACACCTTAGCTTGCTATGGAAATGTGTAATGCAGGACTGCTTCTATCAGAGAGGGCAATACTGCTCCGACCCCCGGGGGGCACAGTTGCCCCAAGTAATAAGGTTGTCAGGTATGTGTTAGTATGAATCCTGGCAACTTGTCCTCCTCCTCTTTCTCACAACTTGCATGCCTGGCTATAACTTCTAGTTACTGTATTGTATCACAATTCTCTTTTCTCACACTTTTTCCAAGACCTCTTCCACCGAAACTTGTCCCAATATGGGGTCTCTTCTTCATTTACGGAAGGTTTTTATTGCTGCTACTTCCTAGTGCAGAAGAGCCACAGACACCATGACTTATTATACTGACCAAAGCTGAACAAGTTTGCTTGCTTGGGAGGCTGCTTTCTGCTGTGAGAATACTATTTCCTCAAGAATGGCACTGGTTTGCCTTTTGACTTCCTCAATGCCTATTTCCACACCATAGCTTCAGGCTATATCTTCACCTCTGCAGCGGGCCAGGGGCACTAGCACTGATTTAATGTCCTAAGCTTCCCAGATCTATGACAGTAGCTGTCCACTTTAGAGAAGGGAAAGATCTTTATCCTTATATTAAGTGTCAGCTGGTGAAGGCAGATCTCATAAATAAGTATTAAACTTTCTTGCCATCAGTCTGTCCCCTGGACTCCCTGACACTCATGGGAAGCGTACTAACAGTTTGAATCATTCTTCATTAAAGTACACAGACTCACCCGATTGTCAGTCACCCTTCTGTTACTGCCTAGACTTGTCACAGTGAGGCCTAGTCATGAGACACATGACAACATCTGCAGAAGTGACATCTCATGTCAGACTTTGTGTCCACATCATGCAAGCAAGGTTTCAGCTGTTTACAAGCATCCAAGACAATCAGTGTAGTGCTGGGATCTGAAGTCCTCTTTGTCTGGAGGGCACACTGGGCATTTCTCCCAAATGCCAGAGAGGACGGTGGGACAGAGAGCAGCATAAGATGGTGCGGGAACCTTTCCACTGAGGCCACTGCTAGAGCTCTTGTCTGTTTTCAGACTCAGCTGTGGGACAATGTGGATGCTTCCAGACAAGCAGAAGGTGAACATGAGGTCCTGAGGTGCCAATGACCAGTATGTTTTCTTGAACTGGAGTTCAGGAGTCAATGCGTCCATCCTTTGGTTTGGCAATTAAGCAAGTCACATTGTTCTCCATCTTCAAATACTTTGATTTATCTGATCCCCATGATGGAGTCCTTTGTAGCACTGCATGTGCTAGGTAAACTGCGGGCAGTCAGCTGCAGCCCTCCCTTGTTCATGTGCCCTGCTGCGTGGCTCCTCTGTGGTCTCACTTCTTTAGAGGGTTCCCTAGGAAAAGAGGTACTATGGTCACTGAATTCAAGCAAAGCAATCTTTGCAGCAAATTGGTTGGTCACAGAGACTTGTGAACAGTTTGAGCCTTTTATCTGCCTCAATATTTCAGTTGATCTCTGCTGAGCCTCCACGTCCCCTGCATTTGGTTCAATACATTCAGTGTCAAATCTTGGGTTGGAGCTGCCATGAGAAGATTGATTTTCTGAACCTAGCTCCTCTGCCTGGCATCAGGGAGGACCAGTCTCAGCAGCAGCTGCAAGAAGTGCATCTGAAGTGCCTGGCTGGGACCCACTAACTCTGACGGAGATGGTCCTCCTCCTCTCCACCTCTAAAATCTTCTGGGCAGCTTCCTGCATCCCTGTCCTTGCCAAGCTCTGCCAACACACAACAGGTTGGTTTGATTTTCTCCTGTCAAAGTTATCTAATCTTTGGCTGTGGGACTGGGAAGGCTTGGGAGTGCTGGTGTGTGCTGCCCTGTTTCCAAGCACACGTGAACACATTATGAATGCTCTTTTGTACTGAATATATTGATAGAAGGAAGAAACTATTGGTTCTGACAGCTATTTTTTAAGGTATTTATAAGAAAAAGTTAACACTTTTAAAGTTTCTTGTTTTGTAGGTCTGCAAAGAGTAACAGTATGCTAGCACCTAAAATGTCCTTTTTAAAATAAAAAATAGACAGATCACTCCAATTCCCACAAAAATTTAAGAAGTGCAGCTTATAAGATTTATCTGCTGATTTAAGAAGAACTCAACAATAAATATGTTGTAGCTTTGTAAGATTAAGGATGGTTGGTATCATGCAGGAATTGAAGAACAGATATGACTACAATAAACTCCCCCTCTCCCCTATATTGGGTGTATATATCTGCACCCAATTATAATTATGCAAGAAATTAGCAATATTTCAAGAACAGCTCTGATGTTAACTGCCTGTTTTCAAAAGTTTCTTGTGTTGCTGTGAAGATTACAAAATTGCTATTATGCAACCAGAAAGACCAGATCCTTTAAGACTGTTTTGCCATCAGAGCTCAGGAGCACATCACCCCACTCACAGGGGTGTGGAGTGGTACTGCCGGAGCCCAGCGCCGGTGGACACGGGCAGAGGACTGCCGGAGTATTTGTCTTTGCTAACCCTTGTGACCTTACAATTGTTCTTTTGAAAGTGGATAAAAAAAACCCAAAAAAAACGTATTTCAGAAAGCCTTCAGGACAGTGTATATATATATATGTATATTGTTTTTCTCCTTAATGTTAGATCAATGCAATTTGAGAGGGAAAACATTACTCACGGCCACGTACCTAGAGTGCGTTCCATATATTTTATTGTGTTTCTTTCCAGTGTTCTAACAATTGAAAAGAGACTGTGAGCGTGGTGTGCGCACGCTCCCGCTCGGTGTTCCCGGGCGCTTCAGGTAGGGATCGGCATGTCCCAGAGTCGGTAAAGGAGCGTCCCAAACCGCTCCCCGGCACTCCCGGTGCTTGCGGACACCGCCGGTGCGACAGCAGCTGCCGCACGCCGCGGGGGCGATGGCAGAGCCCGCCCGAGGCGGCTGCGGGCCCGGCCGCTGCCGGGGGAGCCGCGCCCGGGAGCCCCCCGGGCGGAGCGGTGCGGTGCGAGCCCCGCTGCCCGGGCTGCACGTCACGCTTCCAGCCGAGCAAGCTCCGGGCCGCCGCCGCTCTTTTTTCCCTTTTGGCAGAAAGTTGTGCGGGCGCCCGCCGCCGGCTGCCCGGGGCGAGGCGGCGCCGGGGCGGGCGCGGGGGGGGGGGGGGGGGTTGTGCGAGCGGCGGGCCGGGTCCGGGCCCGGGGCGGGGCAGGGCGGCAGGGCCCGGCCCCGCTGATGTCAGCCGGGACGGGGGAGGAGAGGAGGGGGAGCGGGAGCGGCCGCCCGTGTTCCGGGTCAGGCGCGGGAATGCGCGGCGGCGGCCGGCAGCGCTGCGCTCGGCGCCCCGCGATGCCCCTGCGGGGAGGGCAGCGGCCCGCCGGGAGGCACTAGGGGGACGCCCCCGGTTCCGCCCTGCTCCGGCTCCCGCCCATTGTTCTCCCGGAGCCGCCGCGCTCGCCCGGGGTTGCTTCCCGCCGGCGGCGGCGGCGCGCTGGATGCGGCTTGCGGCCGCTGGCTCGCCGGGACCCGCGCTGCGCGGCGGCGGAGCGGACAGCGGCTCCCGCGGCCGGCGGCGAGGAGGGGGCGGCGGTGAGCGGCGGCGCCCGCCCCGCGGCCCCCGGCGGCGGGGCGATGTTCCACTGCATCCCCCTGTGGCGGTGCAACCGCCATGTGGAGTCCATCGACAAGCGGCATTGCTCGCTGGCCGCCGTGCCCGAGGAGATCTACCGCTACAGCCGCAGCCTGGAGGAGCTCCTGCTGGACGCCAACCAGCTCCGCGAGCTGCCCAAGGTGAGCGGGAATGGGAGCGGGGGGCCAGGTGAGCTGCGACGGCAGGTGCCCGCCGAGCTCCCCGCTCCAGCGCCCGCACCGAGGCGGCGCTGGGGGGCTCCTGGGAACGCCGGTCTGTGGTAGCAGCCCCTGGAGTTAAAGGAAGAGCGGAGTCTGAGGTTAGCGTTTCCCCGGAGTTAGTCGGGAAATGAGCTTTCACGAGCCAAACCTGGAGATCCGCGTTCTGCGGCAGGACAGGTCCTGTTGGAGGGCAGGGAGGTTGGTGCCCGAATCGCAGGACATGATTATGTGTATATTGTGATTAACATGCGCGTCATCGGAATTACGAGACCTTGGAGGGTATTCAGCCCTCCCCTTTTTTCTCCTTTCGGTAGATAGAATCTGTTCCGTACATGGGAAAACCAAAACCCTCCAGCAGATAACCGCGTTCCCGTTTCTGCCTTCTACTCTTGGAAACTTCTTTGTGCAAAACACGAGAGACGAATAAGCCTTTTCTGTGTCTTAGTCTAAGTCCCACACAGTTGTCATGTTTTGCTTCTCACTTGAAGCATGTAGTCAGAATTTTATGCGTACTGTATTTTTGGTATTATTGTCAAAGGTGAATTCACTTTAAATTCAACATGGTTTTGAGACCTTGAGGTGGTACCTGCCTCTGTGCCTCTCCAGGTGGCACTTAGAGATTTTGCCAGAGGGACTCCATCAGAGTGATTCCAGCAAGGGACTGCGGCTCCACAGATGCAGAGTGAGTAGGAGGCATGCTTGACTTCTGATTTGAGGACCCACGGGCTTTTTCCCCGTGTTTGTTCTTTAAACTTTGGACAACTCAGAAGCCTTTGTGACTTGTGGTTGGTAGAGTTTGACACGGGAAGTGTTACCTGGAAGCTACATCTTAAAACTGTGTGGACTCTTACTAACTTGGAATCCAAGAAACTGAATTCACTAGCCAGAAAATTTCTCAAAAGCACCTTTGTTTGTACCTGAATCAAAGTTGCTCTGTTCATACCCAGACTTAAACAGCCTTACTTTTTCGTTTTTGAAATTCAGTGCACTCACATACACTCTCTTTTTTCAACTCTACATAGTAAGAGTAATCGTGGTGGCTTCTGTCCTTCAGACAGTAGTAAAAATACTCAGTTGAACTGACGTGTTAAATTTGGCTTTTTCTTTTGAAAAACTTAGGCACAAGTTTGCATCTTGTTGTGACTGAACTCTTTATCCTTCTGAAGTAGAGCAAAACTGGTTTACATAGCGTGTGTGTGGGTGCTATTTTTACTTCCAGCAGTTTTTGCTGGCTTTGTGCACAGACCAAGCTCAGGAGTCCCTTTGTACTAGACCTTTCTTCTTAGAGTTGGCTTTCAGGCTTGTACACATCATATTACAGGGGTATTTAATGCACGTTTGACTAAAATCCTGTTGAAACCCATGGCTCTCTGATTTTTAAAAAAATTATAAATCCACCACCAACTGGTTGCTCTGTTCAAATATTAAGGATTATCTCTGTTCATGGTGTTATATGATACTAATTTCTGTAAATAGAGTGCAACTGTTTATTGTTTCTCTTCTATTCCTTGAACCGTAATATATGAAATAGCCTGTTTTTGCCCTGTGATGCTGAAAAAGACCACTTCATCTCATTAGTTACATGTGACTGTGCATTACATCCCATACATATAAGAAATAGCTGAGAGGGGGTTAAAAAACTCCGAAAACCAGCCTAGGTTCCTTGGCATTATGGTGGAATCCAGCAAAAGTTGAAGTTAGAAGGGTTTTTTTGTCTTTTTTTTTTTTTTTAATGTGCATGGATCATGTTACAGGAGTGGCTAAATATACTGTAGGAATATATTTGTGGGTTTTTAGCTGGACTAGGAGGAATCTGATGAAATACAACCACAGAAACATACTTTTATCTGTCCTAAGTACTTTGTGCCTTGTCAGCAATGCAGGGAGGCGTTTTTATTGGGGCTTCCTGCACGAACCTATGAACTTTCCTTGTCAGTTCCTTATTAATGATTTCTCATAGATGGAATATAGCACCATCACCTTATGAAAGTGTTGACTCTGCAGAATTTTGAGGTACAAAAATAGAGCTGCAGCCCTGAACATGAAATTAATATACTGAAGGTGAAACTGTTGGGAAGAGCCCATCAGTTCAACTTTTCTACCAGCAGGTAGTTCTAAAAGTTGTCCTCTATGAATCTGCCTGAGGGGAATCATGGAAGATCTCTCAGTGGAAGGTAGCTACGGCATACATTGCTCGTTCCTGTTACATTGAAAGGATGGTGTCAGTGCAAAGTACAGCTACAGAATTGGAAATCAGTGCAAAAAGCTGGGGTAGACCATACCTCTGGTAGAGAAAACGTGGGGGAAATCGTAAGAGTGTGTAATTAACAAACTGTTAGGTCAGCATAGATAAAAGTGGTCATTACATCCTTAATTTAGTGTAATTCATTATACTAATCTGACCTTACTTCCATTAAGTTTCTTCTCTACATACATAAAGGCAGTAACACAAAATCAAGCTAGATTTGGGCTCAGTTGAGGCCTAAACAAGTCAGGAGAATTGTGTAACTCACAGTGGATGGTTATTTAGGTGTTTTGCAGTGCTTGATGAAGTCCTGAAGTTCACAGTGATATGTGCCAATTCCTGGTGAATCACCTGTGGGCTGTGCTGATGCCATAATATAATCCCTTAACACTGATAAGGTGTTTGTGTTGCTGAGATGGTTGTGTTGCCCGTAGGAAATTGCTGCTGTAAAACCTCACCTTGGCACAGTGAAGGAGAATCGCCCTGTAAACCCTGTCACTTCGCAGCAGAAGTTGCAGTGATGGAGGAGGAAACCCCAACTCTGCTGCTCAGCTCTTCATTGTGCACACAGGTGGTTCAGACACGTTTTCCCAGTGTGTGCAACTGTGGTCTGAAAAGTCTATTGCAGCAGGCTGGAGGTCTTGTCATGCTTCTCGGAAATCGAGTAGATATTGCTGAGTTCTTTTACCAGCTTTACCATGGCTACAAGTCAGACAATGATGATAACTTTATTTCTTGACATCCTCTTTCCATTTTTTTTTTTCATCCCTTCAAATGTAAAGCTTTCTGAGGGAGATAAATATCAGCAAGTGACATGATGAAATATGTGGACCTGCTGCATTTCTCTCAAGCTGATGAGGCAATTTGTGTTGGATGCACACACTTACCCCCTTCCCCCCTGGTTCTCTCTGCCCTCATTTCTATCAAGTAACAACAAAAGGTGTGGTTTGGTTGGTTTGATCCAATAAAAGAATATACTCTTAATACATCATAAAATCACAATTTTGAGATACAGAAGTAGTCCTAGGCTTTGTTTAATTTGAAGTCTTTCCTAGCATACTTAAAACATCTTATTCTAGAATAAGCCAGTAGAACGTGGCATGTTAAGGTGTTGAAAAAACCCAATAAAAAAAACACACATAAAAATCCTTTCAAAATACAGAGGACAACTTAGAGAATTACTTTAGCATCTTGAAGGAAAATGACTAGCAGAAGGACCCAGCACTATTGCTGAATTGTGTGTTATGAGAGTCATGTGAAGTATCCTCAGAAGAAACAAGAAGTACACTTGCATCATGTTGAGGGAATTACTTTGCTAGTTTAATTTTTTTCTATAAGCTGACCAAAATGTATGGTAGAATTCTTCACCTTTTTCTAAAGGGAGAGGGTAGGAAGAGTTCATCTGGAAAACAACTGAAATGTCTTGAGAAGCAGAGAGAGGTGGATGGCATTGTCCCCCATTATTTCTTCTCTTCCCCATGTTTGCTTCCTTGTGCATTAATATGTGGATCAGAAGAACTGTTTCTCTGACCCCCTTTTCCCTACAAATACCTTTTTTCACCAAGCTGTCAGAATTTCAAGAATACAAGGTAATAATTTTTGTTTGTAGAGTAATTTAAAGGTTTCTTATGTAATTTTGCTGCTGCACATTTCGTTTCCCATGTCAGTAAGTGAATCTTTGTCGAGGTTTCCTTAGTGGCTCTGCTGGATCCCTGGGTCCTTTCTTTGCTCCATTCCCCGGTTATGTGATGCAGAACTTATGCTTATTTTGACAGCGACTTTTTTCTGTCCTTAAGCACTGGTGTCTCAGACTCCTCACCCTGCATATTCATACTTTCCCATCCTCCCCCATCCTTCGTGTTCCAGGATCTTGCTTATTTCCTCCAACCTAAAGAGCTCTGTCTGCCGTCTGTTTCTGATGTTCTGCTTCCTCTCCTGCCCCTTCTGTGCTGGGTTCTTGACTGCCCTTGCAAACATCTCTTTTCTTTGTACTTTGCTCTTTTCCCTTCCTTTCTGTTGCCTCCCAGGTTCCCTCCTCTGCTCTTGCCCTTCTTGCAGG
Source organism: Sturnus vulgaris (assembly GCF_052056855.1). Classification (NCBI taxonomy): domain Eukaryota; kingdom Metazoa; phylum Chordata; class Aves; order Passeriformes; family Sturnidae; genus Sturnus; species Sturnus vulgaris. The sequence continues at coordinate 91,776,443 of NC_142245.1, read as the reverse complement.
ATAAGCCAGCCTGGTGGGATGTGCTGGAGGAGCAAGCTGTATACTATTAATCTGCTGGTGGTTTTCTACAATAATGAAGTCTCTCTGAAGCCTTTCTCAGCAGATGTGCTGTTTTCCCACAGAACAACAATTTCTAGCTGTCAGCATGCTTCTCACTACTTCTGTTTTACAAGACAAATTAAAGAGCTGCACCCTTTGGTCTGAAAAGGATGGGCTATGTATAGACTTGGTGGTAAAGTGTAGCTCTTAACTTGCTTAAATAATTCCTTCTCCTGTGTTGGAGGATCCCAAGTGCCTTCTGTTGATTATTTCGTGTATCTGATTTTATTGGAAAAAAAAGTAAGTGGTTGCCAGTGTGTGTAGAGCAACTTAAAAATGTAGTTTGTGTGGTTTTTTTCTAAACCTGTAGCATTTTTATTTTCTTTGGGAGTGAAAACTTGAAGAATTTTTCAGCTCAAGCTGTAATGTGTAGTATGTAATTTGCTGCACGTCAAAAACTATTCTTCACTGAAGAGCAGGCTTTCTGGCAAATTGCTTTGATAGAAGAAAATAACACATTCTACGTGATGCATTTCAATAGCTTTTCTAATGAAAAGCACCAGATAAAAATAAAAATGCTTTCAGTTCTATAGATTAGTCTGTAGTTGATGAAATGTTGTTTTCTTCTCCCGTATATTAGAATTTAAGGGCAAATACATCCTGTCAGCTTAATTTCTCTGTGACTCAAATTTGCAGTACAAAACCGGATCCCTGCATATTTCTTTTTCCAGTGATAAAAAAAAAAAAATCGTAGGAACCCTTGAATGCAGTATTATATTTTTGCCTTTGTATTAAATCACAGCATTGTTTGCATTGGTGGGTGGTGGAAATAGCTTATAACTCTTGTTTTGCTGCTGTTTTGTCTTGCTGCTGCTCAGTTCTTTAACTCAAAGCGTAAAGACCACTTTCCCATGATACTTCTAGCAGATGTTGTTTATGGAAAAACTCCAGTGGCAAAAAAAATTCAAAATTTTTTTTCTATGCACTTAGTTTAGCCTAAAAGTCTGAGGATCCTTTTTTTTTCTTTGGGGAATAATTTTTATGCAGTATTTGTAAACCTAATGTCGTGCTGCTCTGAATCATTTCATATCTCTGAGCTTACAAATTGTATCTGTCATATGTAATTTTTCTTCTTGGTGTTACATACTTAAGCTTCTCTGTAGAGTTACTAGATAGGTGTGAGACCTTTTTCCCAAAAGACCTGGTAAAACCCTGGCCTCTTCCTGTGCCCCAGTTTATTTGTTAGAGATGCTGCTGGTCTGCTGCTTCTTGGCATTCAGCACTGTCGGTATCTGCTATGTGTGGTGTTGAAATACCAAAATCATGTCAAAGCTCTTTAAGAAACTGTCCCTCTGTTCTTCCCATACCACACCTCTGTTTCAAGAAAAAAACCTGTTCTGGGTTGAATTTCACTGTTCTATCATTGTTTCTATCATTATGCAGCCATAAGTCTGAAAGACACTTGTTTGGTCAGTGGCCAGTAATCTGTGGGAAGACATGATTATCATACTATACCTCTCTTTAAATTTGTGTTTATGGCTGCTTAAGTTGTACATATATAGGAACTTTATTTCCTTTTTTTGAGTGCATAGATCTCCTTGGGTTTGGAGAGATGTGGTGGGATCTCTCATGTTGCTGGAGTGCTGCAGTGGATGAGCACAGGCTCTTTAAGGAGAGACCAGGAAGACAAGGATGAGGAGTTGCCCTTCTGATGAGAGAGCAGCAGGGATATATGAAGTTTTGCTTTGGGATGGATGATGGGCCAGCTGAGAGCAGGTTGGGATTAGTGGATAACATTGTTTTGGGTGTCTGCTGTAGACTGCTTGATCAGGATGAAGAAGTAGATGATGCCTTCTTCAGATAACTGGAAGAAGCCTCTTGTTTGCGGGCTCAGGTCCTCACATGGGTCTTGAAGGACGTGACAGCTGGAAGGACAACACAGCAGGACATAAGCAATCCAGGAGTTTTCTGAAGTGCTTTGATGGCTTCCTAGAACAGGTGCTCAAGGATTTAATGGACAGAGGTGATCTGTTGGACCTCATACTTGAAAAGGCAGGTTGAGATGCGAAGATCAGGGTTGCAGTAGCTGTAGTGACTGTGTTCTCCTTGGCTATAGTGACCATGAGGTGGTGGAGTTCAGGGCTCTGAGAGAAAGGAACAGGACAATAAACAGCATCTTGAGAAAACAAACTTTGGTAAGTTTAGGGTTCTGCTTGGAAGAGGTTGGCAAAAAAGATGTTTATTCTTGGAGCAGGACAGAGAGAGGCTGGAGAAACGGGCAGAGAGGAATCTCATGAAGTTGTGTAAAGAGAACTACACCTGCACCTGGAGAGAAATAACCCAATTCTTCAGTACAGGCTGAGGGCCAACCATCTGGAAAACAGTTTTCCAGTAAAAGACCGTGGGAAGCCTGGTGGACAAGTTGACTGTCAGCCAGGAATGCTCCTTCAAGACAGAGAGAGCCAACAGTATCCTGGGCTGTGTAACACAAAGCATTGCCAGCAGGTGATCCTTGTCCTCTGGCTAGCATTGGGGAAACACATCTGGAGTGCTTTGTCTAGTGCTGGGTATCCCAAAAGAAGAGGCATGGACATACACTGTAGGGGAGCATTTCTCAGGAGAGAAGGCTAAAAGAGCCAGAATAGTTCAGCCTTGAGAAGAAGAAGGCTCATGGTTGTATATAAATATGTGTAATCAGCATGAAACCTTGCTTGGGGTGCCCCGTGTTATTATAAGAGGCAGTGGGTAAAGGCTGTTTTTTTTTTTTTTTTTTACTGTTCGGGTGGTGAAACACTGGCATAGATTGTCCGGAGAGATTGTGCAGTCTGTGTTCATGAAGATGCTGGAAACCTGACTGGACGTGGTCCTAGGTGACCCATGCTTTGAGTAGGGGGTGCACTAGGTGATTTCTAGAGTCCCTTCCAACCTCAGCTGTTTTATGATTCTGTAGAGGGCATATCAGAGATTTTGCCTATCTTTAACTCGGGTGTTTCTAATAATACAGATTGCATTGTTGTGGTTTTCACGGTTTATTCTCCCTCAAATGTTTAATTGTTTTACTTTTTACATTGATAGTGTCATGGTGGTTTTGCACATCTTGTTGTAAATCCTTAAAGAAATATCACTGTATGATTTGAACGATCATGTATTTACAGTTAGTGTCAGAGAGGGAACTGTGCCGCTGGGTGAAGCTGAAGCAGACTGTATGCACACAGTAAAAGTAGTTTTATTGAAAGTTTAAGAATTTTTTTAGCATGACAAATGCTATTTAAAATACTTGCTAAGAGAACCTATGACTTTACACTTCAGTATCTTGAGAATGTTACCTTTTGTAACATGTTGTGAGTATAGTCAGTTATTACTGTCATGCAGTATGTGCTTGAATTATTAAAATCCATAATGGTTTGTAGAAAAGCAACATTGGATCCTTATATTAACATGCCTCCAAACATAGAGCTGTGTGTTGAAGGCTACAAAGAGGTTTGCTACCAGATACATATATCTAGGTTTTCTCCTCCTAGTTTCCAGATTTTTCTGTATGGCTTCAGACTTTAAGAAATACTTTACCTTTTGACATCAAATATGGAAGACCACAGTCTGAGGAGCAGAGGAAGAACTAAGTCTGCTGTTTCTAAACTAAGGAAAGTCGTTGTCTTCCCTGTTAGTGTTCCTGCAATTGTTCAGAAGACTTTTGAAGTCTATTTGGTTTGAAACATTTTCTAATGGCAGTTTTTTGTAGTAAAATCTCAGCTCTACTGATTTTTGACCTGAGTTGAAAGAAAGTAATTAAATAGTTTGTCTCGATACCTTTAACTTTTTTTTGTAAGGTGTATACTTTTGTAGTAAACTGGTAGCATTCCCTTCTCTTTGTGATGCACATAGGTGAGACAAGGTTTGTGGGCAGAGATTATACATCTGTACCTCTAAAATAAATTTTATGATTATACATAGAGTTATTTTTCTAATTATATCAGTTGGTCTGAAAAAAAAAGACATTACCTCCTGCCAACAGTCTTGTATACTGGAAAAACTCATGCTAGAAATTCATTAGAGAGATTAATGTGGGCTTTGGTTGTATTTTTTTCTTCAAATGGCAAATGCATTTAACTGCAGTGAGTCTTTATTTTCATTGTAGTAGATGTTTTTTCTGACCTCTCTTAAAGGCAGAGGTAGTCCCTCTTACCACTGTGCTCTAACAAACAGCTCTAGCATGGAGTGCTCTTTAACCTTTTTTGCTTCTGCTTAATTGACATAAAAGAGAAAGTAAATCCTGCCAGGAACAGTAGGAGACAACCTGGTCAGTACACTGCTTGGTAGCACAGCATTTTGATTCAGTGCTGCAGTGTATTGGTTTTTGAGATAGTCCCCTATTTATCTTTTAAAAAGGATGGTAACAACTGAGAGTAGGACCTGCAATTGGCCCATCCTTGTCAGTGATTCAGAAAATGGCAGATGCTTTGAAAATAGGGTGTCAGAAGTGTAGTAGGTTGATGCTGAATACAGCTTCAGTGTGGCATTGGTATCATTTTTTTTGCTCTATTTTCTGTAGGCTTTCCCCCACAGCCCTTCGTGCCTGGCTGATCTTCCTGTTAGGCTTTCATTTCAAGTACCCATTGGAGGGAGAGACAGCAGTTGCAGCATCAGGTTCTGTTTAGGATATGTGCCCATGAACTGTGATCTTTCATTAATATTTTTCTCTCGTGAAATCTAGTAATTTTATTAATGTTTTGTCTGGACTCCTGCTTAAATGTCCGTCTCCATGATGTCTTTCACTGATATTCATGATGACAAAGTTGGTGGTAGAATGTTGTGAGACCAAAGGACAGCTTGAATATGCTCTGCATACATGGTTGGGTGTGTGAAACAATATTTCATCATGCCAAATACGTTCTGTTTTTTCTCGTGGCACGTGTGAAGACAGAATTAGAGACCTCAGCTGCATGGAGTAGTTGTCCATCTGCCAGCTTTCCACAAAACAGGCAGGCAGAGGTTTGTGTGCTGCTGTCCATCACCAGCTGCTGCTGCATCTCTTCATGGCTCCAGAGGAAATCCATCAGCTGCTTCTTTGATGCAGATCATCAGATCCATAATGACCCTCCTGTGCTGCATTGTGAATTCGTCCCTGCCCTCAGAAATTGTTTCAGTATCTCAGGGAGTATTTTATTTGAAAATTAAAGCATATTGTGCCCAAAGGGTCACGTGAAATCCGTATTTGTGAAACCCTGTTGCCATTGCCAGCTGTCCTTACTTGCAGGTGAAAGCAGACAGAGTGACTTGAGGGGTCCTGATGCTGCTAACAGGCTTTGTAGGAGATGCCAAACTGATAATGCCCATGTTAGGCTTTACTGGAGTCCGATGAGATGTCTTTTCACACTTCATGAATCCAGAGTGGGATTCAGCTTCCTCAGCATTTTATTGTGCAGCTAGTTTGGATGTGCTTTTACAGAAAAGGTGTCTGTTTTCTGTGCTCTTGCTGGTTTTCCTCAGCACTCCCACCTGTGCTACTGGCAGAAGTCTCTGGGTTGGATTTTAGGACAGTGGTTGCATCCTAGAAAGAGGATTTTGCTCACAAGTTAGTTGTGGATTTTGACTGAGGGTAAATGTCTTGAGGCTTGAGTGGAGTGCAGGCTGCTTTACAACTTGCTGAGAGCTCCAGACTGGTATGCCCAATGGCTGGCTGGAGTAGAAGTGATGTTTGAAATTCCACCAGTTTGTGAGTGTAGGGCACGGAGTGTTCTGTCTTCTTGGAATCCTTAGCACTGAGTGACCTCTGTTGATAGTCTGTCACAGGCCATTCTGTTGATGACTTCCACAGAGGGGGGCGGAGAGGAATGAGGAAAAGCTTGCCCTTCTCTCTCTGCCTTGGCTCTTCAGGCAGATGGGGAATGTGCATGTATTGCTTGTGCCAGAGCCTGGTTATTAAACCCATTCCGAGGAAGCAGAATGCTTGAATTTAGTGGTGCTCCTTCATTATGGGATATAATCCTTGTTTTCCTCATGGTGTCCTGACCACCAAGCAGTGTGTTCACCTGACGTGTTTTGGGCTTCCTCTGCTCTCACTGAAGCCAGGCAACAATGCAGACAAAAAAGTAACTTCTAGGGGATAAAAGCAGGGGACTAGGGACCTTGTTGGGGAACAACTGTGTTCCAAGGTTATTTCATGGATTTGATGCCTTATCTCTTGTTCACTGCTTTGCTTACCAAAATTACCTCTTCTGCTTCGGTTTGCCTATAGAAGAGCCTCAAAAAAAGATCTTTCTGAAGCAGTATAAAAAGTGTGGGGAAGGATTGTCTGTAATTTCCCTTATCCAATGACTGAAGGAAGACACATAGCTGGGGACTGGAAGTAAACAATTGAAATGGTGCCTCCATTGATTTTTGTTTACAGTGTAGGAGAAGAAAATGGAGCCTGAAGTAAGGTTTTGAAACAAGAATGAATTTAGGAGTTAAACGGTGTTTAAATTACTACGTGCCACTTCTTGATTCTAAAACACAGGTAGCCTTTAGTTGGTCATTTGTAAGTTTGGAAGATGAGTGAAATAAATACAGATGTACTTAAGAAATAGAACCTAACAACATACTCTGTCTTATAGCTTACTTAATTCTTTTTAATATAATGATGTGATTGCCCGAAGAAGCCTAAAAAGCTGAGGCAGCATGGGTGTGTGGAAAATCCATATTGGCATCTAAGGGAAATGTGACATAAGAGCAAACGCTTACAAGTTCTTAATCTTGTCAGCAACAGCTCAAGTGCCTGCAAAAAAACCAAAAAGAAACCTGAAGCAAAAAACCTCATCCTATCTCGTGTGTGTGTAACTGTGAAACAAGTTAATTTGCAATTTTCTTTCTCCTTTACATCTCATTCTAATTTCTACTGCTTAAGCTAGCCCATCGTGAGAATTAGGCAGCGGATTCGTAAAGGTTCTAATTTTAATTCTCTTTGCTGCTAGTAGTAGCCTTTTTATGGAAATGTTTTGCTTAACACAGTAAAGATTTAGTTATGCTACCTGTGCCAGATGAGTTTGGAGTGTGACATGTCTCTAGCACTGCTAAGGCTCTAGCAGCTCAGATGTTGCTGAAATGTTGCTCCTCCCCTTAAACAGCATTAGCTGCAAATACGTCTTTGTTCCCTCCTATGTGTTTTACTTCAATTGTTTATTGTTTTCATGTATTTCCATTTATGCTTTTTTATTCCCATCAGCTAAGGTGCTGAATTTTCAGGGAAAATTCTCAGGCATTAATATTTTTTGTTTCAGGAGAGAACTGTTGAAAGAAATCCAGAGACGTGTTGTCTTGGCCCCTTGAACAGAAGAAAATATCCTACTAGTTTGGCTTAATTCTCTCTTTTTTTTTTTTTTTTCCTAGAATTGAGTGCCAGTTGTAGTGGTATTCTTAAAAAGAAAGAAGGTATAAAAAATGAGGGCTGTGGGATCACACTATCTGTTTATAGTTTTCAGTGAGTCATACACGTATCTGTTAATTTTTTTTCTTCCATTGCCTGACATCGACCCAGTTTTGTCAGAATGAAGTTTTTTTTTAAAATTATATGTCCGGGTGAGAGAGGCTTCGTTAGTTTTACAGTGAGAGAAGGGATCTGTTTAAGATGTATATTCTTAGAAAATCCATATAATAGAAACCTCTATAAATTCTTTCATAGCAGGAAAAGCTTCAATTGAGGGTCAGGAACTGTTACTAAATAGCAGGTTGTAGGCTACTTCAGTGCTTATGCTCATGGCATTATTTTCCTCATTGAGGCACTATTAATTAGGCTGGCTAAACTAAGCAGCATTAGAAGTGTTGCCAAGATACTCATAGAGGCATTGGGTCTGTAATCAAAACCAGCTATTAGAGCGTGCTGGGTGGATATGCTGCTCTGGCCAGCAACCCCACTGCACTTTGGATTCTGTTAGAGATGATCAAATAGAGGCAGAACTGTGTTAGATACATCAAATTAGGAACTTGTTTCTTGTTGGCATGTATTTAAAAAATTGCAGATATTCCTACACATATATATGTGTGTATATATAATATATTTACGTTTGTTGAACTCTCCTGAGTAAGCTTTTAATTCTCTTTGTTCCCTGTGGCCTTTTTGAAAGGTAAAACATATATGGCCAAAAGGAGTTGCTTGCCTCTCCAGCAGTGCTTCAGAGCACTAATGATGTGTCTTAGATAAAGGAAGAACACTTACTGCAATGGGAGTAGGATGCACTAAACATGCAAGAGTGATTGAGTTCTGTAGTTTAAAGGAAAAAAAAAGCAAACGAGAAGTTCAAAGAAATGCCATTCATGTAACTGCAGTTTGATTTTATCTAGGAAATGGTGTCATTCATTAAAAATTGTTATGCAGATGGAAAATAAAGCTTTCAGTTAATTTTTGTTTTAAGTAGTAGTCAGCTAAAGAAACAGGAATGTCTTTAAATATTGTGTAATACTGCTTGTTGCACAGGTGCTCTGCACATTTACTAAATATGTACTGCATTGATACATGGTACTGGAGGGCCCCTCAAACCTTCCTGGGAATATCCAGCTCTTAAAAGGCTTTTGATTTCTGTCTTTGCTCACTTGCCATTGAGTATGTGTCAGGGACAACTGTTGCTCAGGATAAGATTTGTAGTAGAACATCAATATTTATAACTGTCATATAGTTCAGCAGCTACACATTGCTTTGAGGAACACATTTTGGCAAGTATTTATTTTGGAGTGTTAGGACAGATTGGGATCTCTTCTGCAGAGCATACTCCTGCTATGTTTTCACAAAAGTGTCTTTAAGTGCTTTTCTAAGCTTCTGATGGATTCTTGGTTTAGTCATTAGTAAATATTTAGAGAAAGGACTACATTTGTTTTAAGGTAAGAATGGTAATGATATGAAAATGCACTTACGGATCTTTTGAGGACAATGAAGGATGAAAAAGCATTTATGACTATTTTAATTGGAATATAAGTTTTTAAGGAGCTAGAAATATGGAATTATAGAGTATTTTGCCTTCCTCTTAAGATTTCAACTCTGTTATAAAGCACTTTTAATATGGGGAGGGTGGAAGAGTGCCATTCTGACTCAAAAATGCCTTTGAAATTCCACATTCAGATCTGGTGCATCTTTTACTCTCGAGTGTTTATAAACTTTTTAAAGCTCTATCCTTCTTATCCCCTAAAAGGAGCCCATGTTTTTGAGGCAAACCACATTAGTTTCAGTTGTGTTTTATTTTTCTGTGACACAGTGTATATTGAAAGATTGATGCAGAAATGCAAAACTTTGCACTTAAAAACCTGATCTATGATCTTGACCACAAGACACTCAAAATAAGATTGAAAACCTGTACTGTAAAACAGATTCATGAAACTGCTTTTGTCTTGTGTCCTAGTAAGATGCCTTACTGCCCCTTTTAAAGTCATATCTGAATGACGTTTAGAGCACGTACTCTATCACGTAAATAAAATAAAAGCTCAAAGAGGTGCTAATTTCCTAGAAGAGACTGCAGGTGATTAAATGTAAGTGGCTGTCCCAAATTTACAAATATCTTCCAGTTATCCTAAGGGGGCAAAACCGTGGGGGTTCACACGTGCTGAGAGTGGGTGAGATGCACGCGTTTGTCTGCTGGGTAAAATTCCCTGTGCACTCTGGGGGCACAAAACTCACTCAAAATTGGAGGAGTCTGTTCAGTTTTGATCAAGATGACCTTTATGTAAAGTTATTTCATTCTGCACAAATCCTCACCCTTTGCAGTCACTCTCCTTGAAAGGCCTGCCTGGAAGAAAGTTGCAATAAAAGCTCCACAACTTTCTTAGGAGTGCCTACATCTCAAGAGGTTTTAAATGAGCATTTTTCTCTTTCAGTCACCAGCTGCTCCCAGTGCCTGGGGTTGACCTGACTTTCAGCTTGGCCTGTTTGATTGTTATTTTGTCTTGGGGGCTGCCAGACCCCCTGAGCCCTTAGCTGGGGTCAGGGAATGTTATCATCCTGTCTGCATTGTGTTCTCACGCTGGACAGGGCTGGGCTAGGTTTTTCCTCAAGCAAAGAAGACCTGAAATCCTGCCCAACTTTCATTAGTCCTTCTGAAACTGGGCCATAGAACAGAGGGTGTTTGAGGCTGGAAAGAAAGCCTTCCTGAGGGAGGCTGGTTCTGTAACCTACCTTGTGAGCCCCTCTTTGTCATTTTTCTGGATCTTGTTCTTTAGAAGTGTCCCTCTGCATTAACTTCCTAATGAGCCCTGGTGTGTAATTAGGATGCTTTTAATTACTCTGCTTGGTAGTCTTGCCCCATTAATGAATGACTTGAAGGTGGCACTCTGGATTTTGCTACTGTCTATCTGCAATGATCTAAAGATTGTAACAGCAAGCTTTACAGATTTTTTTTTTTAACATAAATTTTCATTATAGCTAAAGCACAGTTATAGTTTGTTTGCATGTGAAAATTAAAACAAAATGTTCATTCTGATACAGGTGTGAAGGAGATCTGCTTAACTAATGCCATGCAATAGCTTTAATTACCTCACATTTTGAAAGTGATTCCAGTTATTCCTCATCATTTATCATGCCTATATGTGAGTTATATGACTATTTTCTGAAATGTAATTTTTTCTTTCTTTCAGCCTTTCTTCCAGCTTGTGAAGTTACGGAAACTTGGACTTAGTGATAATGAAATCCAGCGGCTCCCTCCAGAAATAGCGAATTTCATGCAGCTGGTGGAACTTGATTTGTCTCGAAATGGTAAGCTCCAAAGTTAATTTGTTCAATTCTATACTGTCCTATGACATGGTCTAGAAAACTGGCTTAGTCGGGCTTTTCTGTCTCAGAAATTGTTATCTATGTCCTACAGACCACTTTTTTGTCTAATTCATGGATTTACCTCTAGTTCTCGATGGGAAGGAAGGAAAGAGCAGAGGGGAGCTTGTGGTGGAAATGCAGTAATAAAATAATGCTCGACTGTAGTTCCATGTTTCTGAGAGCCTGTTGTATTTTCCAATTTAAAAACTGCTTTATGTGGTAGTTTTATATGTGTATCTGCCACAATGTTGACTTCTTTTCCCAGGCTCTCTGAAATGCCTGACATTTAGAGATGGGGAAAAAAACAGAAAAAAAGAAAAAAAAAGAAGTTGAAAAAAATAAAGCTGCTTTCTGTCCTAAAAAAGGACTGCCTGTGGGTTAGAAGTCCAGTTTTTTATCTCTGCTCTGCTCTTTACCTGAGATTAGCAAGAGGCAGAGTGCTGGTATTTCTAGTTCTACTTTTGGAAGAAGAATCAGTCTGTCAGCTGCTGAGATAAATTCAGAAAAGAATGCTGGGAGAAACTATCTTCTAAAATGTGTTGTTGGAAACAACATGGGTTTATTATTTGCTTGCAATGCTTGCTGTGTATATTGTTGTGCACTGTGATGGAGTGAAAACACTCTTTTTTTCTGTGGCCTGGTGAACTTATTAGTTCTACAAGAAGTTCAGGGGCTGGTGGGTCACCTTTAAGCAGCCTTATGACCCAGTGATCTAAAAACAGTGAATCTGTGTTAGCAAATTAGAGCAACTGTCAGCTATTTTTGCCTCCTTATATGCAGTGGATGTGCACAAAATGCTCTCTCAGCTGTGATGGCAGGGGTGGGAGTGATCAAGATTGTGTAACCTTGTAAATAAATGAGGGTTGTAATTGACTATTCAAGAAAATAAACAGTGTAACATGGAGCTTTTTTTTTTCATGTTTAACTTCACATGGACTCTTTGTGACTGAAGAATATTGTTGGTACTTCACCTTTCTATAGTATATTTCCTGTATTTGTTTGGTGTTTTAAATTCTGTCTTTATCTGATAATATAATTGATGAAGCGTGACGAGTCTCCAGGCAATTGCTGGAAAATTTCTATGAACCATGTAATTTTATGCACATTTGGAAAACCTTTTAAGAGAAGAAGAATGGAAAAAAAACAGAGACTGAAGAGACAGATTAGTTAAAACATTTTAGAAATACATGAACATTAGTTGATGTGGTGTTTGGCTACTGAGTTTGGCCGAGTTGGGTACTGTCAGTGACAGACTATACAAAAAGAAACCCTCTGTTAGCTTAGTAATTCTCTTTGCAAATGAATAACTAGTTGGAAAAGAGCTGGTGGATCAGAGCCATGTGAGCTCTTGTCAGCCTGACTTGGAAGTTGGCTTGAGAGCTCAACTGTAACAAGAGCAGATGGTGTGAATGTTTATGGCTGGGGTAGATGTGTGTGTCATTAGAAGTTACTGCATAGGGAAGTATTTTTTCCAGTGATGTGTTGAACTAATGCAGGTGGCAGGGAGCAGTTGCTTTCCTGTATCCAAGGTTCAGTGTTAATTATCCATTTTATTGCATTGCTTTCTTTTCTCTGTGGTTCATTGCAGAAGGTGATTGATACCATTTCCCTCTGCTTAATTATGTCACGATTGTGTCTCTGCATGACTTGATTATTCAAATTAAAAATGCACCATGCAATGTGGTGCAGGTGGGGTGTGGCAGAAGATAACTAGTCTTACTTTCCAGATTTTGGCCATTTTATGATTTTCTCATGGTTCTCCGAATCAAAAGGCAAAACATGCACCATCTGGGATGCTGCAGGAAGAATTCTTGGAAAAGATTTTTTGAGATTTTCAGTATTTTAATTTATTAGCTTTGTATTTTGAACCCACCTTCCAGTATGTCTTATTCTAAACCTGCCACAGGTTTGTCCTATTCAGTGGTTTGCACTCCAAAAGGTTTTGTTTTTCTGACTGCCCAAAACTACTAAGGGAAAAAAAAGGGAACTCTTCGAATTCCTTTCAGGCAGAGAAAAACAGCCCTGCTTTTCAAAATGCAGTGTGCTGCATGAATAGGAAAGTATGATGGTGACATCTGGGCTTGGGAAATAAGAGATCATTGTTCTGTGTTTTTTGTTGTTCTAGTTGTCTGGTTTGGTGCACTAATTGCCTTCAGTTCTGGCCATTCTGTTTTCTCAAGAGCTTAAAAATGCAGATCTAAATTCATTTAATGTTCTCTGTATAGGAATACAGGAATCTCTCATCATAGAAGGAGGAAAGGATTTTGAATAAACAGAGTACTTCCATTTCTGCCATAATAAAATGGTAACATGTATTCCTTTCTCCTACTTTATAACCCTTTGGCCAGCATTTGATCTTTGAAGCCATGTGAGGTGGTGGGTATGTCATACAGGTGGACTTGGGTGCTCTTCCCAGCTGCAGTGGCCAGCTGGGCTTGGAGCAGCCATGAGGTTTGAATGTAGAGGAGGGATCAGTCTCTCCTGATCTTTGGAGGTAGCTCTCTGTGCCTGTGCCAGGCAGTGTTAAGCACTGTGTGAGTAGCCCTGTTTTGTAGATGCTTGGGAAGGGTCCATAGGGAAACTCTGAAATGTGTCTCTCTTAAATTCTAAGGTGTTTTAAAATGCCCGAAGACATGCTGGTATACATGTTAAAAATTTGCTACAGTAATTAATTCTTTAAGCAGTTTCTTGGTTAATGAATGAATCTAGAACTACAAAAAACCTTCAAAGAAATAAAACTAGAAAATCTTGAGCAGATGTAAATTTGATGCTCTCTGTGTATGTGAGAGAAGTCTGGGGAGGGTAAGGATAGCCTCAGTGGTGCAGAAGAAAAAGGATTTGGAAAGGCTAGCAGCCATACATTCTTAAACTTTTCCTGGAGTATTTGCATGTTGATGCTATTTCTCATTTCCTGGAAGGCCCATGTGTTCATGCAGATTTTCCTAGGAAGCATCCCTACTGTGCTTTTCTAGTCTGGCTGAGGCTGTTGTTTGCACTAAGGTTGAAAGGATGAATCAAGGACTGGAATATAAGAGGGCAGAGAAGCTGTGCTAAGAAAACAGCATAGTGATGGTGAGCACTTTGAAGGTTATTTGGTTATAATCCAGTTTATATCTGCCTCTTGGTATCAAGTTGTTCAAAAAGCTCATTTACTCATTCTAAGGCTAAAGGGAACAGACTCGTAGAATTTCAATAGTGGATGCCTGAGCTTTTGACTTGCTGGCAAAGCATGTCTGAAACTTAAGAGTGTTCCCTGAGGAATCTTCTGAGATAGATACTCACCTGCTGTGTGTCTGAAGCTACTGCTGGTTCCCTCAGACTCCCCAAGGTTGATTAAATCTTTTCTTATATGATAAAGAAATCTTTTCTCTATGATTCTCATATCATGGATGAATTCTGTGAAGATACTGAGTCAGTGAAGCATTCTTGCTTGATGACCTTAAAGTTTGGGCAGGGCTCAGGTGCTTTGCATTGAGCTCCAGTGCAAGTCTTTGCACTGCATGACAGAGGGGGAGATTCTGCTCTAAGCACAGTCAGAAGTGCCTGTGTGCCATTTTTTTTCCCCACAGCACTTGGGTATTCTCTCAGGTAAGTCCTGAAAGACCCATAAGTGATTCATAAAGTGCAGTCTCCAGTGATAGGAAGATGTGCTTAAATTTCTGCAGTTCTTTCCTGGTGTCTTGACTGGCACTTAATTAATTTTCCCGTTCTTCCAAAGGCATGCTCTGTGTTTCAGATCCCTGTGAGTTGTAGCAGGTTTGCTACCCATGCTGCTCATCCCTTAAGAGATTTCTTTCAGTGACTCCATCCCCCCTTTTCTTCTTGCACAACCCCTGGAGGCCAAATTCTTAAAGCTTAGGGCCCTGCCATCCCGGGTTCATAAAAATGTTAATGGTTTTCTTGTTCTGTAGCTTCTTCTAGACAGGAGGGGCAATGCATAAAGTTTCTGTAGTTAATTTAATGCATGCTGATATGCAGGATTATGTATACTATGTACATATGCTGTGTTCTTTTAGAGGTGGTGCAATCCTTTTTAGTATTCCTCTTCTCCAAGAAGAGGGGTTTTGTATGCCTTTGACAAATATTAAATGCTCTAAATTCCAGTGATGTGTTTTTGTCATGGTATTGCATGTTCCTTAAAGTGCCCTGAAGGTGTTAATTTAACTGTTGTATTCTTATTTGAAAGAAATTTCTATCCTGCACGCATTTTCTTTTAACAGGTGTGCTGTGGAAGCTGGTTTTATTATTCCTAACACCATACACCTTTCACAGCCATTGACAAATTGTCAGCAGCTTGTTTCATTCAGCTCTTTTAGCATAAAAGGAAAACCACTGTGAGATGGGATACTAGGCATTAGTACTGGCTTTCCTATCCTTCCCAGCTTCAGGAGTGCCATTTGAACTGTCCTGCTGTCCCCTCCTTTCTCTGATACTGCCTGACCCTGTTGCTTTTGTAGGAGAGGAGCTACTTGCACTGCTGTTATCTACCTGCTGTCTATTTGTTATCAAAGCCTAGCAGGCTTTTCTGCTGCTCCTCTTGCTTCCATTGAATGTGTGTACCAAGGACTTGGTCATGCAATCCCATAGCAGTGGTAGTTGTTCTGTGCTGGCAGTTTTGCATGGACTGTCTGTAGTGACTTTCCAGCTGGCAGCAGGTAATGGGACTCACATGTTGTGGAAGACTCAGATGTCCTTTGGAAATGGTCTGTGACCTTGCAGTTTGGTGTTTGTTATGTCCAAGTGCCGAGACTCAAAACTCTGGAAAAGATGCTGTGAGTGCAATGGCAGAATTAAATGGTTTTTTTATATTATTGGTAGATAGACTATTCCAGTTCTGTTTGCTGATTCAGCTCCCAGTGGAGCTAAGAGCCATTACTTTGTGATCTGAGGAGTGATGGATTTTGCTGTGGCATCTGTTGAGGAAATCTGTGTGTGGGCACATCTTGTTAAGCTATATTTGGCTCTGCATGATGCTTGATACCAAAATCTCAACAAGGTTCTTTACTATGATATCCAGTAAGAATAATACTGTTTGTTTAATGTGTACAATTCATATTTCATACCCACCATAGAGATGAATTCATGCTACATGATGTATTAGTTGCTACCCATTTTTGTAGTTTCTGGTTAAACTGACCTTATTGCTGTATTGATAATGTGGTTGTTCTGGATGGAAGTCTTGCTACATCAGGATATTCTTGTTTCAAAATCCTCTCTCCACACAGGTGCCATATCTGTCATTTATAGGAAAATAATTACAAATTTAAACAAAGATAAATATTCTGCTTTAGGATTACTGTAACAGTAGAGATGGTTCCTCACAAGCATGTCGACAGTCACTACACTATATAAGGAAAGACTATGCTGCTGCTATGCAAGGTCTGAGCAGGGTCCAAGACTTTGGAAGTCAGTCTCTAGAAGATTGGTGTCCCAAGTGCTCCATGAGCCTCATTCTTAAGTTTTCTTTGCCTCCAAAATGGATCACAGTTGAAAATTTAGAAACTTATATTTTCTTTTGTCTTCAGCTCTCAGAGTGCTTGAAGAACTCTACAACATTGGTATTGAACTGTTCTGCTTTCAGCTGCAGGTGGTTGGATATTTCTGCTTTTTATTTGAAGTGTTCATTCTTTTTAGCCACTTTACAACCTAATTGAAAGTCTCTTTAGAGATCTTGGTCATCCTCAGGACACCACATGCATCATGTGATAGGTAGATTTTATTCAACAAGTTCTTAGACGGCCAGGTGAGTAGGCGGAAGCTTTCCTGCAGTGTGCATCAGTCCATTCTGCTGAAGGGCAGTGTAGAATGTGCATTGCTCTCTGAGAGTCAGCTCACTTGTTCATATCAGTGCTTTCCCTTTTTAATTTAGCCATCTGCTCTCCAGGGTGTGCCTGTCATCTGTACTGTAGGATTGCTTCCCTTCTGCCCACAAAGTGAGAGAGTGTTCCCCTCTTCTTCTCCCCCGCTTGAAAGCAGGATAACCAGTATTTTTTCAAATGAGAAATTCTGACGGAGAAAAGGCTTCAACACTTGTTTCAGTTCAGCCTGGGCTGGTGATCCAGCTATTTTACAGAGAAGAGAGAAGCTAAGTAGGGAGAAGCCTACTCAGTTTGAGTCTTTTCCATCCCACAGCCTCCCATGGACTCTGCTGTCTTGTCTGGCAGCTGCTGCTGTTGCTTTATGCTCTTGCCTATCTGGCTGTCCACCTCTGCCTCTGCTGTACTTCCACAGCATCTGAGCAGAGCCTTCCTCCATGAAATCCTCTTCTCTGCCTGCCACCAGCTGCCTTGACATGAATGTGCTGATACAGGTCTGGTGCCAAATAGCAAAACTTAGAATGTTGAGAAATAGATGGAAATTGATGCTTTTTTGTTCAGTGGACAAGGAAAAAACCCCAAGCCAGCAACCTGTGCTGGAAGACAGTATAGTTGACAAGTGGATCTATCTTGTTAACATATGCAGTTTCTGGATCTTGCTTGTTTGCTTTCTGAACTGATTTGTGTCCAAGTGAGGGCTTACAGAGAAACAAGAATTGCTCTCCTGCTCATGTTTAGACATGTCTTATCTGATACGAGAAAGCATCCTGTGAATGCAGTTGCTGCAACCCTGGTGTGTACACCTGAAAGTGATGGAACATCCCACCAGAGACTTGTGTTTTGTACGGTGGTAGAGTAACTTAAACTTCAGTCTGTGTCTGAACAGTGACTGGTTTTTGGTTTTGTGGGAATTTTGGGAATTTTTTTTTGGTATAAATGAAAGAAAGCAGACTTGGAAATAAGAGAATTTTTTGCTCCTTTGGATGATTGCTTGCTAACAGTTGTGTTGCATGTTTGAGTTTTGATGTTTGGATTGGAGTTTTTTTGACACAACTAATTTCTTGTGACATATCTTTTCCTTTTCTTTGTATTATCTCCCATTTCTCCCTTAGTTTAAAATTTGTACTTAAAAACATTGTCACTTGAATGTCTTACATGTGAAGTTTAGGGGTCGATGTACAAAGGAGCATATTAAGGAAGAAAGAAACACTTACTGCAAGTTACTTTTGGACTCTGGAGCTATGCAGAGTGCCTCAGACATGTAGAAATTCTTACTTTCTTTTAAGAAGTGATGTAAAAGTGAATCTGATTTGTGAATCTATGTCACTAAAATTAACTTCATGTCAGTACATTGGAGGAAGAGGAGAGCCTTATATGCAGCAGGAGAAGTGAGGTGAGAAATTACTGGACCACGTCCTTGCACAGGGCTTCTCATCAAGAAGGAAGAAGCAGCAAGTGCTGACTGTGATTGAGAAAAGGAAGATTAATGAAATCTCATGATGGAATAATTTAATTTGAGAAGTCTAGAAGATGTTATTTTAAAATGGATTGCAGAAAAGTGGATTTTCCCATCATGGCATGTTCTGCCAGATTTAACTGTTCTTTCTGATGAGACTTTGCTAATGTACTTATGTGTGCATGTAGCAATAGTGTCTTCATGCAAATTCAAGGGAAAGCTATGGAGAGGAGCAGGCTAAGTTGGAGGCAGAAACCTTAGGCCTGCCTCAAGTCAGCTAGAGTGTTAAACATCAGACAGTACATATAGGAGTGGCATAAAATAAAGACTTAATTTTCTAGATAATCTAGAATAACGATCATAAAATGGTAATCTGCTGACAGAAATTACTAGCTCTTGTATTCACAGATTTGCTTGGGTTTTGGTTTCTATTTTACTGAGAATGAAAGATGACATGACAGTGAAGTTCCTGAAGAATTAATCTGGAATAAATCTGGAACTTTGCTGTTAAAACACTTCTCTCATCCACAGCTTTGTAGATAGAATACTAATTTTCACATTTTTTACCTTCTTACTTCTCTGACTGAAAGCTTTTAATTCTGTTATCCTTGAGGTCCAAGGTGGAAATTCTTATAAAAATATCTCCATTAACTCTTCTGTTTAACTCTTGACTGGCATGTATAAGTAAAAGGGAATACAGAAATTTGTTGTCGAATTTGGAGTCTTCCACTTAATTCACCTGGAACTATTATTTCCTTCTGATCTGGTCTTCCAGCTCTCCCCTCTCTCTTCCCCCCGCCCTTCTTTTTTCCTCCTGTTTCAAATTTACAGCTCCTGATGTCTGTTTCTGCTGCTTCCTGCAGCTGAGGATAATCTGTTGAATTACCTCATGCTATCTCTTAAAAAACCCAGCTTGTTCTTAGTCCCCGCACAGTTCTCTTTCAAGTAGCACATCTAATATATATGTAGGCATGAAATACTGTTTTGAGAGGACTTTTTTCCCTGCTGCTTTTGTCGTTTGGAAAAGAAATGTTTCCAGAAGCAGTGAGGACGAGAGATGAGACATGTCTCTTCGGTTTCTTGTTAATTATTCAGTAGGGGATTTACTTGAGAAAATGCAACCTGAACCTGTTGGTGAATTTTCCTTAAAGCTTTAAAGACAGGTCTTAAGAGAGCTTTATCTCTTCTTGTGTGTTGTATATCCTCAGCCTCAGAGCCTGAAGAGGAAAATGTTACAGCATGTTCGAGAGCCACTTAATAGACTTAGCAAGAACCGTGTGACTCCTGTCACACTGTGCCCCAAAAATTGCAGCACTTCATTGAAAGAGGTTGATGACTTCTGACTTTAGGGCTAGTGGCAAAACCTCCCGCTTTTAAAGAAAGGGAAACCCCTCTGATCATTGTGAATGTCACGATCTCAGTATGGAAATGGAGGGAGAGGATGAGTAACCTTCTTCCATCCCTTCCCCCCTGCAGGATCAGACCCTTGGGAGCCGCATTTGGCTGCTTTTGGAGGGTAGAGAGATATGGTGGGGACACCTGTGACACAGCAGCATGCTCAGCTGGGCTTTCCGTCTGGAGAGCCCGTCAAAAAAACAAACAAATGCTTGCAGCACAAATTCCTACTTAAAAGGTATTTGACAAAGTGGGCAGTTTCCTTCCATGTTTAGCAGGGGGAGAAGAGTTGGAGAGCAGGGCTGGAAAACTGAGCTTTTCCAAGGGCTCAGAGATCCCTCTGAGAAGGTGGCTGGCACAGACCAACTTCCCTGGAAGTGACAATAGAACCTTTAGGCTCCTAAATCACTTGAGCATTGCAGTGCTTAATGCTTCAATGGACCTTTTGTGTGTGTGGGTGTATGTGTACATACTGTAGTTGATAATGTATATTATATATGTGAAAAGAGGAGGATGAAATATAATCAGTGCATTGAATTGGATGAATGAGACCTGATTTGCTGCTGCTTATCTCTCCTGAGGGAGAATGCTGCATGGATTCACAGTTTTTGAGTCGACAACGGACTTCCTTGGCTTTAAATTCTGAGTGAACGAATCAACTGCTGAATTACACTTACGAATTACTACTAGTCACTAAGCAGTTAAAGGTGTTCTGTCTTATGTAAAAGTGCTGTATATACCTCTTGGTGGACTTTCCACTTTTTTCCAGGTAAATCAGGTCTGTTCAGCTGACTTTGGCTGAGGTGTATGCAGTGTGCCAGCTCCAGTGCTCTGTGCTGCCTTCATAGGTGGAAAATATGACTGCATCCAGTAGTTGCTGCCTGAAAGACTCTTGAGCATGGCAAACTCTCCCTTAGGAATGTGGTGCATCTCTCATATCTGAGACTTCATCAAAGTTCTTGCAAAAATGCTTTTTACTTTTATCTTTTACTTGAGAGTCACTGTTTGAGTAGCTCTGGTATGGCAGCCCTGTCACAGCCTAGTACTTTCCTGGCCATTGCTGTTGTGATATTGATTAGGTGTTGGAAATTATGCTCAATATTGCATGATGTATAAGGGATGCTGGCTGTACTGTAGCCTTTGTGTAGATGGAATATTATCCGGTCTTGAAATTTAATATAGAATGCTGGAAAAATGTGTGATACAAAAATTATATCAGTTTAAAAATTACCCTCCCAGCCATTAGAGGAGGGAAAGTGGGGGAATGTGGTTTGACTGATGTAACTGTTGTAAAAATCTTCTCCTCCAAGAAAACGGGGGGGGGGGTGGAGGGGGGGGTGGAGGGAAGAAAGGATTATAATCAAGCAGAAGGATTTTTAGAAGTAATTTCCTCATCTAAACAGTAGAGAATTCCTTAGTGTCAAACTCATTTCTAAAGTTACTTGTACATGGCTTGCTAAATTGTTAGCAATTTATTGTGCAAACTGTAACAATTAATACCTGAAGAGGTGTTTTGAATGGAGAAGGTGACACATGCCCTCCTGTATACATGACTGCTGAGCTTGATTTTGACTCAGTGCTGCTGCCACAATTTCTTTTCTACTGTCAGGGTATCTGTACTGTCAGACGTCACAGGGCTTATGTTTGGTTTATGGCTTTATTATTAGCAGTGCTGCACAATCTGCATGCCAGAACATCTGGGGCATCGTGTAAGTGCAAAGCATTCATCAGAGTGTAGCATTAGAAGAATCCTACATATTTAAGGAGGATTTGAGCTGGTTATCCAGCAGTGGCAAGAAAAGTATTCAACCTTACTGTTGCTGGTATTGGCAGGTATGTATATGTTAATGTCTCTAACAAAATTGAATAGTCAACACTAATGGTGAAAGCTCTTAATCCATCAAGAGACATAAGGACTTCTTGATATATTTTAATATCCTCTCCTGCATTCTAATTGATTATGTTAGTGGTTTTATTATGTACCATTATCTTCTCTGCTACAATTATCACTCCATTTTTTTGTCATCTAGTAAAATGCACCTCTTCTT
Organism: Sturnus vulgaris; assembly: GCF_052056855.1. Classification (NCBI taxonomy): domain Eukaryota; kingdom Metazoa; phylum Chordata; class Aves; order Passeriformes; family Sturnidae; genus Sturnus; species Sturnus vulgaris. Next base: position 91,754,921 of record NC_142245.1, on the reverse strand, counting down.
TTCTCTTCTGAATTAATTTATGCAATACAATGTTATACTAGTCTTCACATGTAGTGATAAAGTATCTTCTCATAACTTGTGTTTTGCTTGAGAAATCTTTGTAAGATTCTTGGCAATGAAAATGAGTTACATTTCAACCTTTTTGAATTCAGTAAATGTATAATGATCCTAAATTCAGAGAGCTGCACTGATTTTTGTCCATCCTTTGTCCAGATAGGCAGAGGAGAGAAATAAATAGTGAAAAAGTGCTAAACGAGGGGGAGGAAAACAGACTTTACAGAATCAGAGAATGGGTGATATTGGAAAGGATCACAGTGGGTCATTGATCCAACCTCCCTACTCAAGCAGCATTATCCTAGACCACATTGCCCAGACAGGTTGTGGAGTCTTCTCCCTGGAGATATACAAGAATCAGCTGGATGCAATCCTGTGTAATCTGTTTCAGTGCTTGGTCACCTGCACAGTAAAATGTTTTTCCTTATAGTCAGGTGGAACTTCCTGTGCATCAGTTTCCATCTGTTGCCTTTTGTCCTATTGCTTGGCACCACCAAGAAGAGACTGGAAACATCCTCTTGACACCCTCCCTTGAGATACTGATAGACATTGATGAGTTCCTGTCTCAGTTGTCTCTTCTTGAGGTGAACAGGGCCAGCTCCCTCAGCCTTTCCTGGTAAGAGAAGTGCTTCTATTCCTTAAATATCTTTGTTGCCCTCTGTTGGATCTGTTTTAGGAGCTCCCTGTCTCATACTGGGGAGCCCAGAATGTGACACAGCTCTCCAGGTGTGGACTTAGAGCTCAGTGAGTTCTCTGTCCACCTCACTGTCCATTCGGGATCAGTCTGCACCTCCTGAGTTTTCCTACAAGGTTATTGTGGAAGACAGTGTCAAAAGCCTTGCTAAAGTCCAAAGAGACAATATCCATTGCTCTTCCCTCATCCATCCAGATAGCTTTTTCATCATAGAAGGTGTTAAATTTGATCAGGTGTGAATCCATGCTGACTGTTCCTGCTCACCTTTGTGTCATCCATTTGGAGGGGTTGAGGTGAAGCTGGCAGGCCAATAGTGCCTTGGGTCTCCCTTCTTGCCTTTTTTGTAGACAGGGCTGGCATTTGCTTCTGTCCAGTCCTCAGACACTTCTCTTCATCCTGTGACCTTTGAGAGATGATGTTGAGTGGCCTGGCTGTGGTGTCCACCAGCTCCTTCAGCACATGTGAACGGGTACCAACAGGGCCATGGACTTGTGGAAGTCAACTCTGCCTAGGTGGTCTCTAACCCAGTCCTTCAACCATGGAAAAGTCTTCTGACATTGCTTTACTCCCATCTCCTTGGTCAGAGATTATGTGAAAAAAAACCCAAAAAAATGGAATTTCTCTTGTTTTCCCTGTGTCTGTTTGCATTTCTTATTGAAGTGTTTTGCTCATGGTGTGACTTCATAGTTTGGGAAAGCACATTTTATTTCCAGAACAGATTCAGTAATTTGCAAATGCATTCAAACTAAGCAGTGCCTGTTCTATGTTTTTGCAAATGGAATCATATATTGGAATATTTTTTTCTTAGCTTGGATACTTGTTGGCTTTTACAGATAGTATCCAAGACTGTTAAAACAGAAAAAGCATGTCAAAATAGTTTTGCTGAGAAGGCATATTTTCTGGTTTTGTAGTACATCATACAGACATACAAGAGAAACTATTTTGCAGTGTGGCAATGAAAATATATTTTGTTGGAGGAAATCAGTCACGTGGTTAGTTTTAGAAACTTCTGCATGAGGATTTATCTTCTGCTTTATGTGTTGTATTGTTATGTGTATGTATCTTTTTCCTCAAACAAATTGGGATAGTTCTTACTTCAGCTTTACTTTTTATTGTTTGCTTGTTGGCTTGTTTTTAATCAGTGAGAATGATTGTCATGCTAAAGCATGTGTCTCTGAAAGGGTTGTGTGTGATCATAAATGCATTTTAAAATTTGTGGATGCTGACTTTTTTGCAAAGAAATAAGTAATTCTCAGTCCTCAGAAGCTTTGAAATAGAGATGTCCCTTTAAGAATGTTTCCAGCTAGTTCCCAGGGAAGAATAGCAAGGATAGTGGATGACACAATCTTTACTTGCTGTTGGTTAGCCAAGTTCAGTGTCAGTATTTCCTGTAAGGCAAGATAAAAGTTCTGGTGTTTATTTGACTAGATTTAGATGAGATTTTAGGAAGAAATTAGCTGCTGTGAGGGTGATGAGGCACTGGAACAGATTGCCCAGAGAAGCTGTGGATGTCCCCCATTCCTGGAAGTCTTCAAAGTTGTGTTTGATGGGGCTTTGAGCAACCTGGTTTAGTGGAAGGTGTCCCTGCCCATGGCAGGGGGGTGGGACTTGGTGATGCTTCCCAACTCAGGACAAAATCACAGAATGGTTTGAGTTGGGAAGTATTCAAAATAGATGCTTTTGGTGAGATTAACTGGCAAGAGATGAGCCTGGTGAGCAGGTACACTTTCCTCTTTTCTACCCTTCTTTCTCCATCACATCTCTGTAGGGGAGAAAATCTGAACAAAACACGTAGGTAGTCAATTCTGAGTTACTCAGCTATGTAGGAAAATAACTAATTTCCCTATTTTTTTCAATATATTTAGATCATACATGGCTGCTGAGGTCAGTGGAAATAGCTGAAAACTTTGAAATAGAAGTCTGATCTTTCCTTAAAAATTTGCCTTTTTTTAAAAATTACTTTCAAAATCAATCATAAAGATTAATTTTGACATTCAAGAAAACCAAAATATTTGTTCAATTTTTGCTGGATCTCAGTGACAGCAAACAGGTACTTGATCAGAAGACTGACAATCTATTTGTGGATATTCAGTTTGCTGTAAGTGCCAGAAGACAATTTTATTTCTAAGACGTACTTGACTTGAGTAGATAAATGTGCTATATTGAAGTTCCTTGAAAAAAGCCCACCAGTTTTCATGAACAAATATCTGTTTTCTTCCTTGCAGTCTGAAATGGTGTAGCGGCACTTATTTGCAACCTGTCAGAGTGAATATAATTTCAGAATTGGCTATGGTGTAAGGGAGGATGTTTCTGCTCAATTGGTGTATGAAACAGGTGGAGAGACTTGCACATTCTCTTCTTCCTTCCACTGTTTTCCATTCTCATGTACTTTATTCCACTACAGAATGTGGACATGTATTGATAATTCACCAGAAGTTCAGATTATTATTGGCTCTTTAGGATAGCCCTAGCACATTGGTTGTCTTATTCTTTTGATGGGCAGAGTCTGATAAAGATCAGCCCAAGGACAGGTGAGTAGTAGGAACATGGAGCAGGAGGGGAAAATGAGGTGTGAAAAAGCACAAAATGGGTCTGCTTCTAAGTTCTGTACTACCGTCTTGCATGTTGAAATGTCGTGAAAGATACCAAGATAAGTCCTTGCAGTAGCGAGTTACTTACTGTCATTATGCAATAATTTCAGTGCAGATGCAGTACAATTGCTGACGATTTTTTCCTTTTTTTTTCTTCTGCAGATATTCCTGAGATACCAGAAAGCATCTCATTCTGCAGAGCACTACAGGTAGCAGATTTCAGTGGCAATCCACTGACTAGGTAACTTCACCTTCTTCTACTACATAGCAGAATTGCAATCTTGCTATAACAATTACAATTTTAAATAAGCCCTTAAAAATTGTGACCTAGACTCTGTGTAATATTGCCAACTGTGTTTGTGTCTGACAGAGACTGCAGCAAAAGTTCAGATTTAAAAAGTCATGTGCATCTTTCTTTGGGTGGGGATGAAATTTGTTAGCCAACCAGAAAAATCTGATTTGGTAAATCTGATTGTCTATAAAATTATTTTCATTCCTTTTCTGAAATGCTTAGGAAAACCATGTTCATCCTTGGGAAAGATACAGCAGTGGGTAGAGCGAATGAATTGGCACAAACCCAGGTGCCTGACGATTTGGAATAGACTTTAGATCAGCTGCTGCAGATAATGGCTTTTACTAATGATTAAAGCTTGGACTAGCATTTCATCACTCTCCTGTCAATTGGGACACCGTGACATGCAGTAACATGAGGCAGAAATGCACTGTGATTGTCGGTGGCTGCTGTGTCTGCTGCCAGCCTGTGTTCTGATGAGCTGAGATTTGGAGGTTACACATATTTTTAGTATGGAAGAGGAGTCTTACTTACGTTTCTCTGTTCAATTTGCTGAAGAATTTGGAATTTATCTAGTAAAGTGAGGGTGGAGATGGCAAGAGGTGATTTGCTAGTTAAAGTCTTTCCATACTATTTGGAGAACTATTTCTTGAACCAGCCATTGCTACAGAGCTCCATTGTGATGCTGAGCAAGTCGCACAAGCCAGAGTGCTCACAGTGGGTGCTCACTGACCTGCTTTGCTTTGTACTGAGATGGTCAGATACTCGCAGGGTTAGCTGGCTGGCTGGGCTGCTGCAGTGTAACAAACAGGACTCTGTAAGAGCTTAAGGCACTCCAGTGGTTTTGCAAGACTGCTTCTCCCACGTGTGCAGCTCAGATTCTTCAGAGGTGTGCTTTGAATATTGCCCATAGTGCCTCCTAAGTTCTCTGCAAGTCACATCGCTGAGCATTAAAGGGACACTTGTGATCTTAATCCCCGTGGCTCTGTAGCCTATTTATATAGTGAGGATAATAATACCACAAAAATCCAGCAAAGCAAACTGAGGCTGAACTGATGTTTAGATACACAAGTGGTGAGGGTCACTGAGCAGCTTTTTTCCAGGCATCAGTTGCAGTGTATAAAGCTCAGATCTGTGTCATGTGGTATTGAAATCAGAAGTGTCAGTAGTAGTGTTCTAGTTATCCTTCTTCATTCTATGTGCTCAATAAGGCCTGAGTAATGTGTTTCCTTAAACACTACCTGTAATGCACAGCCACAGCTTGGTGGAATACACAGAGTTTTTCTGTGGTGTTGAAATAGATCTCATAACTCTTCGTTGATAATTTAAGGGAATTCTAAAAACTCTTGATAAAGTGGTTCCAAAGCATATGCATGTCCTGGAAAATATCACTCCAAGCAGTTTAATAAGTTAGAAAGCACACATTCCAGGAACTGTTTATGTGTGGTTGCCAGGTATTTCTGCGATGAGATCCAGAATTTCAGTTTTACCTGTATAATAGCATGTAAGTTTTTGCAGAGATTTGCCCAGGCAGAGTGGGAAAGTCAAATAGTTATTTTTGTGTAATGTTCTCGAACTTTTTTTTAGCCATTGATTCTTTTCCTTATTTCCTCTAAGCTTAAAAGCCAGTTGGAGATCTTTGCAATCAATGTCCTACCACCAATACAGTATGTTGCCTCGTCAAACTTAAATCACTGATGAAACTGAGCATTAAAGGTAGCTGGCAGACCATTTTCCCAGCTGTTTTCAGATTATTTCAGGTTTATATATTACTTATATCAGTAAAAAGCAGATGCATTTATTTATAGATCTCTATACATATGTATAGATTTATTATAGATATGGTAGTCCTGCTGCCTGCTATAGAGAGAATAGAATAGTTCTAGTTGGAAGGGACCTACAATAATCATTGAGTTAGGGAAACATCAGGGCTGAGCAAAAGATAATCAAACCATTTAACTCCACTCTTAAACCTGTTAGAGTCTAAATGGTAATGAATGGTTCCAGTGAAGCTCACATTTTGAAGATATTGAGCATCTTCTGTTAATAAGGTCCAGAGTATGAAGCAGTGCAGTACAGAATTGGTCACACGAAAAATCCCTCTTGCCCCACACTGTAATTTGCCTTTTTCCTTCTCCTCATCCCCCCTGTGCAGAGTTGTATTTGCCTGCTGGTGTGTCTCCATTTGGCAAGTTGCCTGCAGGTCATACTGTGTGCCTTGAGCTGCGTGATGGGGAGAGCAGGAACCAAACCAAATGCTACAGCTTGATCTTAGGTTGCAGGCCCTGGGGGTCAAGCAGAAGTTGGGTGACTGGGCCAGTAGCTTCTGCTTCTTGACCTAATTGGCCACTTTACCTCATCCTGTCTCTTGTGCAACTGCAAACTGAGCTGCTTGGTGTTGCCAGTGAGCAGCAAGTGGCACAGGAGCCCCTCAGGGTGGGGGAATGAGGAGCCACGCCTTGCAGAAGACCAGCTGGGTGATGGACCTAAAGGCTTTGGGAACTTAGAAGTGTTCTGCATATGATTGCATTTTATAGTGTAAGAAGGGGAGATTAACATGCTGTTGTGTTGTGTTGTGAGCCAGTAAATGAAATGCTGTAACAGCAGAACATTGTCTTCATAGTGAACAGCATGTTTCTCCAAAAAAACAGCAGTTGAAGAGCAGACTGGCAGCTAATATAAAATGGCCTTGCTATTAGCATGTATGTAACTGGAGCCTGAATAAAAATAAAATTTAATCATTTTACCATTTGCTTATATGGAAAAATAATAATAAAAAAGTTTGTGGGTTTTTTTTTAAATGTGATTGATTTTGTTTTTCAGTTTTGTGAAAATGCTTAAAATGTTCTCAAGCCCTGTAGTGTTTTGAAGTTGCAAATTGGGTGTAGGGAAGAGAGTGGTATATCACCTGTTCTTTGACACAGAATAAACTTTAAAGACTCTAAATCATGGGTGTTTATTTAATGATTCTTAGAATTTTCTGAGTCATGCTGGAATCTGGGCATTCCTTCCTCTGTGTGTATTTGCTAAATAAAGTCTTGCTCACATGCATGAGAATACTTCTGGAAGTCCTTGATTTGAATTAATATCTTCACAGGTTGCCCGAAAGCTTTCCTGAATTGCAGAATCTAACGTGTCTTTCAGTAAATGATATCTCTCTGCAAGCACTACCTGAAAACATTGGGAAGTAAGTTCTTTGCACTTTATTACTTTTAATTTTTTTCTTTATTTTTGCACTTATTGTATGAATGACTCGCATAATGATATTTAATACACCTATAAAATTATTTACAAGTCTACCCTTACTTTTTTCTATTTTCCAAGTTGGAAGGATCTGTTTTAAAAAACCCTGAAACATGGCATTTTCACTTGACATTAGCAGGTTAATGCAAAAGCTCTAGTGTGTATGTGTGTAGTTCAATTCTCTTCTTTAGGATTTAAAATAACTTGGAATTTTAGGTGCAGAATTAATTCGATGTTTTGTCATGCTGATCTGACCTTTTGCTTTCCTAAGTAGACCATTGATCCATTATTGTGAACATGTCAGATGGCTTGCAGCTTAGCTCAAAACCAGGCAATTGCTGGCACAAGAACAGATGGGTAAAAGCTGGCTGTGATCAGGATGGAAATTTAGAAGCTTCCTAACGAGCTATGGGAGCAGCCTGGTTTTGAAAAAACTTCAGTGGGAGCTGTGGAGATGAAAACTCATGGAACAGCTCTTAAGATGACGTTTTATATGTTTTTAAGATGTTTGTTCACTCTGGAAGGTAGATCAGTGTTGCAAGGACAGACTTCCAAAGTGGAAACATGAAAAGTGAAGTGACCACCGTTTATGTGTCTCCTTTTGATTGAAATAAACATCCACACTTGCGGATGGGAAATCTCTTTCCCCCTTAGTGGAGAGATGGGTGTCTCTTCCAGTTTGAAGGAGAAGTAGTAGTTCCCTGTCTCCAGACTTAAATATATGAGTATCACTGTGCTGATTCAGCTCAAAAGCTCATCTAGCCCAGCTTCCTTCTGCCATTGCCATAAGTAGATGCCTGATGAGGGTTTAGAAGAGCAATGCGTGTGTGTGTTATGACTCTTTTTTCCATCCCCTGATTGTTTCTGGTTCAGAGGATTTCCTGAGCTTTGGATTTTGGTTTGTCTAATTGATAACCCATAATGAATTTCTGTTTTGTGTACTTGTCCATTTTCTCCTTGAGCACGTGTAAACATCTTCAGTATTCTACCCTGGCAAACAGCTGCGCACAACTATTACCATTTTTACTGGTTTGTTGTTCAGTAAAATCCAGGTGTTTCTAAACAGAGGAGTCCTGCAGAAAGGATCTTAAATCATAAGAGCTCCTGCAATGTAGTCAAGTTCAGACTGGCATTACTTTAGCCACTTCCCATGAAAGCTCTCAGCTGGCACCATGCCAGCTGCAACAGAAGTGGAAAATATCTTCTGAAACCTCCCACAAGCACTAACAGGTACAGATAGTGTGTGCCCAGTGACTAGGGAAGAGTCTTACCAAAAGAATTGCATGGGCCAGGAGTTCTGTGATATTCTTCCTTCACTGTAAAAGTTGACAAAACTTTTCATGCAGCTTTTTCAGCACTGGCAGCTAAGAAAAGGCTTGTTGAGGCTTGACATTTACTGAAAATCAAGGGCAAAAATTTGGGATCCTTCCTGATTCTGAAAATAAATACAAGAAACATGACAAGCATGATTCCCAAAAGCATGGTGTGGATTGCTGCTTTGCAGACAGTAGCTGTGGGAAGGTTGTTGGCTTCCCTGAGAGCTCACTGGCTGTGGTGGCTCTGGCTTATCATTCTTGTTCTGCCTCTCATTTGGTAGTGTGAGAGATGAGAGCCTCTGATTTGGAGCAGGTGGCTGCAAACAAGTACGGTTAAAATGGGGATACCAGAATTTGTAGAGATGTTGATATGTGGAGTCGTGCAAGAAAGAAAGGTAAAATTTTGCTTCCTACTGATCCTAAGCAGTTCATGGAAATGTTGTGATACTGTTTCAGCGTGAGCTCTTGCATAACAGAGCAATGCAACCCATCCTCTTTTAAAGTCAGTATCTGATCCTTGATATTGAAACTAAAAAGCTGTGGTCCTCACTTGTGTTAGGAAGAGCTACAAGCTTGTCTTGGTGAGTTCTTCTGGAAGGATAGACTTTTATTCAAGTCTGACAGGCCTGCTTTGATCTGGGCAGTATTGCCACATTAGCTGTTTGGAATATGAATATTGTATTTCTACAAAATCACTTTAATCTCATTAATACAATTTTTTATTACCAGGTTTATATTTTAAGAAGCAGAGACAGATGTGTGGGGCTGTTGGTTTTGCCTCATCAGGTATTCAAAATAGGTGGGAATATGTTGGGAAGTCAACAGGAAGTTGAACTGTTATGGATCATTTCTGAGAGTGAATTTTACTGATGTTTTTAGTATTAAATTTATAAGTAAGACTTTTTTTTTTCTGGCTATCAACAAGTGCAACTTTCCTATTTTAGTTGGCAAAATTTTCATCATTTACTGCAAGTGAATTTGATGGTGCTGCCACTCAACTTTTATTTGGTAAAAGCAGTGAAATGCTCTGTTGCTTTTCCAAAGGTAAAACCCACAAACTTGTTATGTTTTTCCCTCTTTTGTTCTTTTTATCTGCTGGGACCTCATTCCCCCAGTGCTGGGAGTTGAAAAATAATGCTAATTTTGTTTTTCTGGCTCAGCAGACTAAGTAAGATTGTATAAGGTGTTTGGATATGTTTGCAAATGCCATATTGGAGTTTCAAAATGCTTTGGATAATAATGCATGTTGTTATTTGATAGAATAGGCAGGACCAATGTGCTCTATATGAGATCTGCCAAATAGTGAGCAAACAAATATATACTGGTATTTATTCTTCTATAGTTGGACTTGTTTGTGGGAAAATTTCAAGTTCCTGTGCTTGCTGCAGATCTTCTGGCCACTAGAATATGTGGAACCTTGGGGAAGTGCATCTAATTGCTTACAGTCTTATAGTGCTGTCTAGGAAACTGCCTAATACAGCCAGTGAAATCTCTAACTCATTTTCACATAACACAGAGACCTACTTACAATCTTGTGATGATGGAGATTTGCCTTACTGTCTTAAATGGAGAAAGCAGCAAAAGCAGTGGCAAATCTTTTACAAACAGCAGTACTTTAATGTTCATAAGAAAGTTCTTACTAATGGCAGGTAATAGACTTGAGTTGAACCCTTAGTGGAAGTGTGTCTTCCTTGTGAAGTCAGATATCCAGTCTGTTTTTCCCATGGTCTGATGTAAGAGTGCCAGAGTTCAGCTTCACTGTTCCAGGCCAGTGTCTGTACTTGTTCAAACTACTAATATGTAGAGTTCCATCAGTACTTTTACTGTGCTGTTAAGCATTCTTCTGTGCAGATCTTTTATATTTTTATTTTCCTTTGTATTGCCAAAAAGAGTATTTTAAAGTGTTTTCAACTGGATGTTTGAAGAACATAGGCAGGGCCTTCTCTGGGCCTTTTGTCGTTCCTCTTGCTTATGCATAGCCATGCTCAGAGTATGTCAACTTTTCTTATGCTGTGTGACCACTTCAGTCTGCTTTTCTGGAGCTGTTACATGTGCTGTTTTTTCTTGCTGGATTAAACCTACTTCTTGTAAGCTCATGTATTGTTTCAGGGCTTTCTAGAAAGATATGTCACAGGATTAGATAACAGACTAGATATCCTAATATTACCAGTGCTGCTCTTTGCGTTTTTCTGTGATTTGTGTTCTCTTAACTCATGATTTGGTTGCTATCTAGAGTACAACCGTGAATGCTAATGCATGGGAGATACTTAAGCTGATAATTAGGTGGGTGCAGCTTGGAGCAGGACTTGTCCTGTTGGCTAGTTGAACCATTTGGAGAAACAAGTTACACCATTTAAGCTTTGAGTAGGAGTGTCTTTTACAGCCTTTCTCAGTCTAATGAGAGCAAGTCTAATTTCCTTGCCTATTCTACAGGGCCTCTGTGTCTAGAGCTGCCTAACAAGCAGGCATAACCTGTTCCTCCCAGCGTGGGTAACATTTAGGAATTTCTCCTTGCTTCTAGGATTATTTTTCTTCAATACTTCCTTGTTCATATAACACCCAAAAGACAGGGCATGACTTTTTCCTGAAATTGAAAAAGCAGAGTATTTGTACGTAAGGATATTTGAATAAATTAGGATGTTTGTGAGGCTTCCTAGGGCATGTCTTATAATAATAGCATGAATATTCTAATGCCCAGCACCTTTCTTGTCCATATGTGTTCATTCTGTAGTGTTGGCTTCAGGCACTGTAATTACCACTTACTGGTAAAAATGGCTTTTTACCAGTAAAGATTGATGATTTTAGACATGTTCATAGTGGTTTTATGGGTTAATGTCTAGAAAGAGAAGAGAGATTGTGTCAGTTTGTGTATTTATTTATTTGTGGTTCTTAGGCTTGAATAAGACCCAAGTACCTTCTTTGGAGAGCCTTTTATGTGTCTCTAATGTTTAATCTAGCATTGGACTCTCAGAGCAGTGCTTTATGAGGAGTTGGCCTTAGCTGAAAAAACAGTCCTTTCAGCATGAAATACATATGTGAAGAAGACAGTTATCCGTCATGTTCTGTAGGGGTAGCAAAATCGGCTAAATTCTTAAACACATGAAGCAAAAGGCAGAGCTTCACTAGTGTGCTTTAAATTATGATTTGAGACCTGGTGCCCACTGGCACACCAGATACCTAACTCATACCCAGCTTTCACCATTTTTTCAGCAGTCTTGTCTGTGCCTGGGAAAGATAAAGATTACCAGATTACCTTTTTTTTTTCTTTTTTTTTTTTTTTAATAAGCTTTAAAATAAGAGATTATTCATGACTGGCAGGTAGAGTATTTTGGAAGTTCCCTACATGGCAGATGAAAAAAGCTTTCCTCTGCCATATGCAATCTTTATTCCTCCCCTCAAAAATACACATATGGTCTCCTACTTGGACGTGATTTCAAAATCCTGAGGATTCAACAAAAGGTCACAGAAATACAATGATTTGTAGTATCCTCATCATTCACAGTTTCCGCCTCCCCCCAGCCCCTTTTTTTAAAGACAACTGCACAATCTGTGATGCAAGAAAGTAGCATAGCTTTATTTTAGCTTCAGGAACTTTTGATGTGGGGAGGGGTGAATTTCTTTAGATGTGAAGGATATTCTGATGCTGATGACTGATGAGTCTGGTTTACCCCCAAGCTGCAAGCAGGCTGAATGGATCTGTGGAACCTTACTACTGAAAGGGAATTACCAGGTAAGCAGAGATATTTTCCTCTTAACATTTGCAGCTAGCAGGTAGAATGCTGAAATAGGCGTTTCATTATGAAAGCAAACATAATGAAAAGAATAGAACAAACGTTGCTGTGCTTAGGAGCATTGTTTTGCAGAGAGATTTGTTACAGGCGTGTTTTTCAACAGTTATGGAACCACAAATACCCAGAGATTTTGTGTTAGTCACAGAGGGTCATGGTTTTGCATATATATATGTTTAATTCCAGAGGTTTCAAAGTTTCAGCAGCTTCTGAAACAAAATCTCTAATATTGATCATGGAAGAAGTAGCTGGAGAATAAAAGATCTTCAAAGGCGGGGGTGACCTGCTCCATATAGATGGTCCAGGAGCAGATCAGAATGGCATACTAATCCTTAGAATGGATTCCTGGGCCAGCCCATGGCTGGTTTTCTTTATGTATGCCTGGATGTTTCAAGTGCAGCTTATGCATTTGGTAGCATCACGAAGAACAGAAAATGTTCTTAATATTGTGTGGAACAAGACAATTTAATTCTCTTTTCAGGTTTAGCATAATAATGTCTCATTAACATAAGAGTCTTACATGATACAACAGAAGTGATGGGGAAGCTTATCTCACAAATACGTAGAAGGAGGACTATATGTAGGTGGTCTGCTGGGCTGATATAAATAGTATTAAAAACTCCTACTGTGGCTTAACTGAATTTAGCATGGCAAGAAATATTTACAGAGTTTGAGTAGGTAGAGCATTCAGTGTTAATCACAGCTGGTTGGTAAATGACAAAACTGAATGTGAAGAACTCGGAAGTTTATTTCAGGAACACTAGCAATGTAATAGTGAATGCAGTGCCATCTGGCCTTTAAATAAGAGATGTTGCATCCTATATGTTACACAAGAAAAATATATTTAGCAGTATTTTTAAAAAGTGAAATAATTCCATTTTTATTGAAGTCGTTGAAGATTGATGTTGCATGAGTGGAACAGGAGATGTTTTAAAAGCTACAATTTGCTGTAATAGTGAATTGGATTAGCCTTTCCAATCCGTTTCAGTAACCTTGATAAGCAAATAAGAACAACTTAGACTGTACTATCTCTGTAACACATTTAGGGAATTTTGTGGCCATAAAATGTAGAACTATATTTTTAAAACTTGAATGTGTGACTTGTGCTATTGGCCATCTATTGAGGGCCTTCCCTCAGTGACTGATAACATAATGCCTTTTTATCCTGTTTTTACTTGTGGAAGATACGTAGCTTTTTATGAGCCAATTAATGGTATTGACAATTCATTTCAATTAAATGACTATGCAAATGCACTTTCTCTGACTTTCAGTGTTCTTGCTGTTTCAATCCAGAATGAAAAAATCACCAACTTCAGTTTTTTTGGTCTCTATTTAAAATAAAAAAAAAAATTTCATCAAAACCAAATCTAGTTACTTTGCTTTCTTGTTGCTTTGCCAGCTTCTCTTACGTTCTGAGGTAGAACTGCAGGACTTCATGTATGTGAAGATGTGAAGATCAGTTTGTTTTAAAATAAGGAACTGTCCTTAATTAGGAAATTAATACTTCCTGTAATTTCTGGCTCATGTAAGAATTTCTGGCATTCAGTACCTAAGAGTTTGCATAAATCATTCTCCCCTGTTTCATGGTGTGGGCAGAAGGTCTCTTTCAGTTCTGTCAGATTAGTTTTACAAAAGTTCATCAGTGCTCTTTTTTATCATCCACTTTGTAAAACAAGTTTCTATGAGCAAAAGGTAACCAAGGCAAGACTATTGTACTATTTGTAGGTTACCATATAATGGATATGAATTCCAAGGTTCTTTCATGGTAACTTTGTCTAATTATATCCCAGTATTATGCAATCGTTGGAAGCAAAATAAGCATATAGTGTTGAACCTTTAAAAAAGGTGAGAAAAGTGCATGCCTGGAGCATATAGATGACCAAGTCTGTGGTTATGTATTAAGAGACTCTTAGTAATTTCTGGAAGCATAATCCTTCCTTATGCCACCGATACTGCTTTTGTCACATTGGAAATGTCATTACAGCAAAAATCCACATGGAGCTGGTTATTCAGACACAGGGAAGATAGGCTGCTGGCAGGTAGAGCAACTGGGTGAAATAAGGCAGATTCAGGGAAGAACTGGAGTGGTAGTTAACTCTGGAAAGGGGTACATGCTACAGGAGCTCTTGAAACAATCCAGTTTTAAGCACTTAATTTGATATAATGGTTTGGGTTGGTTGGAAGGGACCTTCAGAAATCATCTAATCCAACCCTTCCATTGTGGGCAGAAACATCTTTCATTAGATATGATTGCTCAAAAAGCCCTATTGTATCTGACTTCGGCTTCTAGGGAGAAGGCATCTGCAACTTCTCTGGGTGTCTTGTTACAGTGTCTCACTGCCCTCATTGTAAAAAATTTCTTCTCCAAACTGAAAAATGCCAACTCTCTTAGCCCTTCCTCACAGAATAGATACTCTCACCATTTTTGTGGCCCTCCTCTGGATCTGCTCCACAGGGCTGTGCCTTTCCTGTGCTGGGGCCCCTGGAACTGGATGCAGTGTTCCAGGTGGGGTCTCACTAGTGTGGAATAGAATCACTTCCCTCAACCTGCTGCCTGCACTTTTTTTATCCAGACCAGGATGATGTGGTTGATGTGGCCGTGGGAGTTTGGACATTTGGTCTTTTCAGAGTCTGTGTGTAGTTGAGGTAACAGTCAAGAGAGGAGAAGATGAAGGGTTTTTGGGACTCGGAATAGGAGCCTATTCCAAAGGTATATACTGTACCTTCAAATAGAGTCTGAGTAAGTGGTATTTTGAAAGCTGGCTGGTTATTGATTAACCCTGTCATTTTCTTGGGGAATAAAAGCTGCTGAACATCAGGCTCTCAGTGCATTGTTGATCTGCAGCTGGAAGCCTTGTGGGATGGGAATAGCTTACTCGGATCCTGTCACATGAGTGTGGCATCACCTCACTGGTGTGTCCTGGGCCAGGGTCATACACCTTACTGGTAGTTTCATTTGGCCAGTGGGGATGGGTGGTAATATATTTAAATATGGCTAGTTTCATCCAGTTTTATGCCATTGTCAGAGTAACACAGCTAACTTATCTCTTGGAAGACCCTTGAATAGACAGAAAAACCATGTGCTTTTCTGCACAAAAAAAAAAAAAAAAAAGACAGTAAATCACCTCGTTTAGACTCCTTTTCTTCCCAGTTTAGTGTCATGATGAATGTTTCAAAGTGTATGTGCTGTATACCTAGGCAGGGTGTCTAAGTACCAGTAATCTTCAGATGCTGGCCCAGTGAACTGAAGTCCTTTGGAACTGGTCCACTGGTCCAAATGTGGAATTAATCTCTCATTTCTGTGTGTTGGACTGTGTCCTTGGACTGTGTTCTGGAGTCATTGCTGCTGCTGCATGAAAAGTGTAATACCAGATCATATTCAGAATCTATACTGTGTTCTCACCTTACCTGTCTTTATTGTCCAGGACCTTCGGTTGTTCTGTCTAAATTCGGGGGCTATGCCCATTGTCCTGTCTTACCCTTCTTTTTGCAGTTTTACAGATATGAGGGAAAATTACATCTGGGATTTTGTATTCCCCTAACCAGCTGAAACTTGCTGGAAGGGATGCAGATTGGGCCATGGATTTCTGCAGATGCTTTAGATCTTCATCTCTTCCAACTTTGCTTCCTTATTTCCCAAGGCCTGTACTCTTGTCTTGCTGGCTCAGCTGTGTGCTGCTTTTGACATGAGGTCAAAAAGTGTAGCTTTTATTACTCAAGAGAAGGGCATTGTTCAGTTTCTATTGACTGAGCATCTTTAGCTTTTATATCAGTTCTTTTTGTCATCTATCTTTTGTTTTCTCCTAGCTTTTCCCACATTTCTCTTTCCACTTTTGTAATTTTAGCTCTTTCTTTTTTTTTCTTTTCTATCTTTTCTTCCCCTTCTTCCCCTTCTTCCCCATCTTCCCCTTCTTCCCCTTCTTCCCCTTCTTCCCTTCCCACAAGGAAATAGCATATGTCTTATCTTGCTTAGTGCTTCTCTCAGAAGCCTTTGCTGGTCTCTGCCAAGGGCTTGGAGCTCCTAGTCTTTTTGCAGGGACTGGATAGAAGTGGGGTGTATTATGTTGTCTATTGTTACTCTTGAGGCTGACTTTCTGTACTCATAGATAGAGGAATATGCTGCAACTGTCTCTGAAGGTTGAAGTTCTAGGATAAACTCATATCAGTTTTGTATTTTATAACTTAAAAAAATAAAATACATTTAATGTGTGCTGTACACTGAAAATAAAATTTCATCCAGAGTAACTAAGGAACGTCTGTCTTTTTTTCTTTTTTTTTTTTTTAACTTCAGTGATGCCTTTTAACCTACTGCAGTGAATCTCTGTTGTTTAGAGAGTCATCTATCTGTGAAAAGGTTGTTTTGTGGAACATGGTGGTGCTGATAATCTCGTTGTAATCAAGCCAAACTGACTTGCTGTGGAAGAAAAAGAATAACAGGCTTTGTTTCTGGTTTTAGTGGATGGTTCTAGTCTAACCTTTGTTTTAGAGTAGACTGCTGCAGTTGATGAAGGAATATTTGTGGTATTCCCTCTCTGTAGATTGTGTTGAATTGTGCATTTCTCTTTCAAAACCTGACGGGAATGATCAGGAAGGACACTTTCAGCATTTTTGTCTTCTTTGTCACTATTAGTTTTGTTCTCAGTTATTGATTTCACATTCTCTGTTCTTCTAGCTCACACAATGAATATCAATATCTACAGTTACTGTAGTTAGAGTGCTGAAAAAGTGTATCTGGTTTATACTGAAACTGACATTTTTAGCCGTGTTGTACCTTTAAATTCAACTTGGTTACAGCCGTACACCAGAAATCATCTGGAATGCTGAGTTGGAAAACTTGTAATTATTTCAGTTAATTTCATCCTCTGCCTGGTTTGTCTATTTCCTTGTGCTCAGTAATTTCCCACACATGCTCAGTATTTGAGGTCTATGTGGTAGCTTTTGTAGTGAGAATTATTACAGTATTAATTATTTCTATAAGCTGTGGTGAAATAGTATTTTTGATAGTGCTTTTTTTTTTGTATGTTTGCTTTTTGTTGGATTTTTTTTCTCTTTTTGCTGTTGTTTTGTTTTCTTTCTCCTTTAGAATATAAATTACATTTGCTTGTGCATTTTCTGTTGGATTTTTCTGTTTGTTGTAAAGCAGCCTGCGATGCTCTGTGGTGCGTTTGTATTTCTCCATGCAGTTGGTGAACAGCTGCTGATGGATCTTTCTTTAGTCTAAGTAAATTAGATTGCTATTGCCTTTGTGTTTTATGATAACTTCCCATGACTGATTTTTCTCTACAACATGTAGACTATAATTAGGGGAAGATTCTGAAATCAGTAAGGTATGGCTTGCTTTATTTCTTTTCAGGGACTTTAGAAATACTGGACTGACAGTGCACCTGAAAAATTGAGGGCATAGGGAAAAAAGAAATTATTCCATTTAGTATATTGTGAATAATAGCTATTTGTAGCTGAGAAGAGGAAGGATTGCACTTTCTGGAGAGAGTGTTATTAAATCAGAAAAGATAGTTGAAAAATAACAAGTCATATAATTTTTCTTACAAAAGACTTTAAATTGTGTTTCTTAACAAAACTTAAAATCAGAAAAATGTTAGCACATACACAATTTGTCAAGAACCTGCTGGTAAATGTAAGGATGAGCTATACCTCTGCTTTTTAATGTATTGGAGAGTAGTGGTTCAGTACATTAGCATGTTTTTTATATGATACTATTTTATTTGATAGCTGTCACATTTTAGGTTGCAGCACGTATGTTTGCTGAGAGCCATTTCTGTAACTAGTCAAGACTTAAGAATAATAATTCACAAATTTCTTTTCATTTTCTGACCTTTCTATCAAATGGGTCCATCTTAAACATAGTATTTCACTATAATGATGCAGCTTTGCTGGTTTAAACTTCATAGACTTAGGTCTCTGTATTGGTGGGAAGCTTAATTTTGATTATTGGGGTCTGCTTATAAGGATTTGGACTCAAGACCTTGGAAGAAGTAGAAAGGATAAAGGAGTGTGGGGCAGTACATATTCTTTTGTTCCTGGGTAGAGTTAGGGTTGTGAGCATGCTGTGGGTGAGAATAACTGTAGAATAAATAAAGCATTTCTCCCTCAGAGAGCTCTGTCCTTAGAGATGAAAACATGATCTGGCAGGTAGCTGACTGCCACAAGAAAGGTACCTAGGCTGGGACTGTGGTGGGCCAAGTCACTCTGCAAAGATGCTCACAAGGGCACAGCTGCCAGTGAGTGCTCACAGTGCTGCAGCACTGCTGCCTTCCTTGCTCCTTCTTGGCAGCTGTACCTGCCCAGGTGTTTTAAGGGGATTTATTGTGTTGGATTGGGGATCTGTATTACTCTGCTTGCCAGGTTATTTTTAAGCAGGATCAGTTTCTTGAGCTGATTCACTGTCCTGCCCCAGTCTAATGATATGGTGGTGGTTAAGATGGTGGTTCCAAAGTTTTTGCTATTGAATGCGCTTTTCTGACAAAGATTTGTTCAGCCACAGCCAAAGTGGTGACTGAGGTAAGAAAAGAAATTAAGAGATTGCACCATTTTACTCTTCAACACTTCAACATGATGGAGAGGGAGATAAGTAGATGCAGGCTGATGTGTAAACACAAGATTACAAAGCAGCTTGGAGATGTCTGCACCCCTTTTCTATTCTCCTGATAAAAATGAATCATGGACCTCACCTAATATAAGCTTGAAGAGAAAGTGGAACACTCAAAGGAAGGTTGAAATATGTTTCTAGAAAACCTGTAAACACAAACATAATGGCAGTCTGTGGGTGGCAATGTGAGCAAGATCAGACTCACATTCCTTTTGAAGAGGAGCGTTTCTCATCACCCCTTTCCTCTCCCGCTCCACTTGTTTGGCTTCCGTGAGGATGTTGGATACCATGTCCCATCTTGTTTTATACAGTGTTAAAATTTTCATGTGTGTGTTTTCTTTTGTGTTACGGGAGTGATGGCTTGCTTATTTCTGACAGTGATTTTGAGTAGCAGTAGCAGAGTTATTCTGACTTATCTTTTAATTGAATTTGTAATTGACTTCTTCTAAAGTATCTTGGCCTATATGATATATTTAAACTATACTTCTGGAGGAATACAGAACCCGTTTTGTAAAATGGTTATTTTAAATGTCCTTTAAGTGTGTTTTAAATAGAAAATGTGCTTATTTTAAAAGCTGGAAAGGGCTGCTAAGACCATAATCAAAGCTCCTGTGAGATTTCATTCACTGTTTTTTGAACACAGTATGAAACAGGTGCATGAGATAAGGGTTTATTTTTCAGCTGCCATCAAAAGTCAGTCCATTAAAAAACTTCTTTTTAATTAGTCATTACATCAGTTCTGTTGATTTTCTCTGCTTAGATAACTGTATTGAAATTGCAATGTGAAGATTTTTATTTTTTTGTGCGGTTTAAGTTTTATCAGCTGCTTTTTTACTGGAGCTAACTAATTATTCTGTAATTTGGTAAGCTGGTATTGGTTGAGATGAGAAAATATTTCAATTTATGTAGTTTGAATGCATGGACTTCTTTGTTTGGGTTTTTTCCCCTAAAGTGTACAATTTAGAATTAACATCTATTTCAGATTCAGTGGAATTCTTGTTTTATATCTAGATTTTATTCAAGGCCTGGTACACTGTCCCCCTTCCCTGCACACCAGGACAGAACATAATTCTGTTGTCAAAAACTTACTTGCAGTCACTGTATCTGATTTTCATTTTTCCCTGGGATGGTGGAGGATTAGAGCAGATTATAGTGTTGGGATAATGTCTGGCTCCTTGTGCTCCATTTAGTCATAAATAAACCCCTGAGAAATCTGAATGTTGCTATGGTGATGCGAGTAAAAGCCTGGGATATGGAGTAAGTGAGCCGCTTAGCAGCATAATGTCACTTAGAGTAATGAGCACGCTGTCATTAGCACAGTGATGGGTTTACCTGGTGCTCTGTAACTTTGGTAGCCCATGCCAGATTCCAAAGGCAAGTAAATAAAAGCAGTTCAGATGTAATATAATATAATATACTCTGTTTAGTAACTTGCATCTACAAACCCTTTAACAAATGGAAATTTGTGTTTTGTCTATTTACTTTCTAGCTTTCATCTGTTGAAGTATCACCGAGAGACAAGCAAAAACTTAGTCTTTCTATTCTGCCTTTCACAGGATCATCTGCTCTAACTAAAACAACAAAAAATCAGTTTATAGCAACTGTTTTTAAACTGTGTAAATGCACACTTTTCTTCTTAAAATGTGGAGTATAAAAAGTAAGATGTATTAAAATGTGGTTTTTTGGTTTCTTTTTTTTTTTTTTCAGTCTTTATAACCTGGCTTCACTGGAACTGAGAGAAAATTTGCTGACATATTTACCTGAGTAAGTCATATTTGCATGTGTTTCATTATATTAGCGTAAAGTGTTCTTATTCTTAAAAGCTGCTAACATGAAACTGAGTGACAGCTACAAAAAGTAATCAAAGCCATCTGACAGCATGAGATACAGCCTTCCTTTAGCAACATCTAGTTGTATTTATTACCTCTAGTTGTACTTGTTCAGTAGCAGGAGCCTGCAGTCTGCATGGATTGGCTTTGTTCTATAAAAATTATTCTGTATGAAATACAGCAGCACCAAACATGTCCTGCATGCATTGGACAAGCCCATCTGCAGTGGGAGTGGTGATTTGGGTTGTTGATGAAATTTTGTAACTGTGAAAGTAAGGCACTAAGATCTCCAAGATTTTCACTCTAGACCTTTATAGCATTTAAATAAGTGTTTGTATTCAGGGCTGGGTAACCAAAAGCTTCTAAATCCTGGAGATGAAACCCTTGTTAGCAAACTAGGCCTACTGATATCTGAAGTCTGACTTCGCCCACTGGGATTTTTGGAGAAAAACTTTATCTAGATGTCTCTGCACTGTCTGTATTGTGGCAGAGGAATTGGTGGTCTTTTGTTAGACCAGTTTGGTATTTTTTACTTTGGCGATCCTTTCTGTCTGCCTAGAAGCAGCCTCTTCTTTCTCTAGTGAAGGAGTTTCCTTCCTTCACTATTGGGTTGCTTCTTGTAAGAGTTTTGGTGACTTCTGTTCTGCTTATTGAGATAATATAATACTGTAAAAGAATTACTGTACTGTAAAAGAATTAACCTGTTTTAATCAGAATCTCTTCCACAGTTGCTTTGGGGTAATTTTTTCCTGTCAGTCTACCCAGTGCCTTGGTTGTGGCTATTCATAGCAGTGAGCCACAAGACACTTTAATGTCAGTGGTCAGAAGATAGGAATTGCCAGTAAAGTTTGGCCATGCAGTGTCAGTATGAAGCTATCAAAAATGTTGACAGTTTTATTGCTCCTGGAAAATTCTGGCTGTCAGTAATGTAGCTGACAATTCTAATTCTCTCTGGTTTTTGTGCTACTGAAGCTTTGGGGTAACTAAGCAAGAGCTCTATGACAGCCTGATTTTGAAGGATGGCCCTCTCTTGTCTGTTGGTTCAAACTTTTTTTTACATCATTTTGTGCTTCCCTCTGTTAGCAGCCTCAAAAACTTAAGTGTTGCAGAAATTGATGGATTGTATTGTGAAGATAAGTGATGGATATTGAGTCTTGAGTTGCATAGTTATCACTATGGGGAATTTTTATCCAGTTTGCATAACTAAATTTCCCCTAAAAATAAATCTAACTAACTGTACTAAAGTATGTGGCATTTGCTACCCCCGAGGACTTTTATTTTTATTTAAAAAGAAAAGAAAAGTAATTATTTGTATGTCTATACTAAGCTTTAAGTTTCAAGGGCATAGAGTTACACTGACAAACCAAGGTATTTTTTCAGTAAGATATTACTGCAAACAGTCTGTGCCTGGTAAAATAACTGTCTGTCTATAGTACATTGTAATTTGAAATTCAAGTTTCAGTAAAATGAGCTTATTCAAATACATGGGGTTTCTGTTGCTTTAGTCTAATGTGGTTTTGTTTTGATTTATCTCATCTCACAGATCACTTGCCCAGCTGCAGCGACTAGAAGAACTTGATTTAGGAAACAATGAACTTTATCATTTGGTAAGAGAACATACCACTGAAACTGCACATTGGTGTTTTATGCATCATTTAGATTAAATAGGTTGTAGGATGTCCAAAATAGAAGAAAGAAAAATGTTTGGAGGAAGAGTCTTTTTATAGGTACAGATGAATTTTGACAATGAGCTGGTGCTTTCGTATCTGCTCAGTCTTGTTCAGTACAGTATCACTTTATTCAAAAACTGCAGTTGATCTCTAGAAAATGAGAATGCAGCACAGCTTTTTTTATGGAAATAAAGAGGAGTGGAAGGACACGAAATCTTGTCTGTGCTTGCAGTTACAATGACCATGTGGACTTTTGTCAGGAGCTGGATGGGCTAATAAGCACAGGTGAAAGTTCATGGTGAGAGTAGGAATCTTTGGGAAAGGGCTTAGGCAAAACTGTTGAAGACTAAGAGGTCTACCAAAAATATATCTGTCATCTTCCTTAAGGTGATTCAGGTAAATGTTGGATGGATATTCAGTAGATCAAGTGTGTGCAGTCAATTTGTTAGTGCATTCCAGGAAAGAATGGTAGCTTATTAAACTATAGCAATTAATTTGTATGATGGAGTTCCCAAATGCTTACAGTCACCCTTGCTACTTCTAGCCAAGGTACCTCTAAATAGTGCTTGCAGTAAGAATTAGTTTACTTAGACTGTAATTGTGGGGTGGCCATTTTTTTTACTTGAAGCTCCTATGCTACTTAACTTTACTGCTTTTTGTGTTGTAGCCAGAAACGATTGGTGCACTTTTCAATCTTAAAGACCTTTGGTTGGATGGAAACCAATTAGCTGAAATACCTCAGGTAAAAATGAGCTCTACTGATACTGTTTTGAAGACGTTTTTGAAAGAAAACATTTTCATTCATTTCTACAGGGAAGTGCTTTTAAATGGCATATTTTTCTCAATATACTTTGCCTGGGTTTGGTTTTGGGTGTGTATGGGTTTTCTCTTAATAAATTCCTCTGCAAGGGATTGGCCATGATATTGTATGTTGTCAGAAATTTTCTTTTAAGCATTTTGACAGAGGAATTGTTTCCTAATAGGCACATTGTTCCTATTTGTTTTGTTTGTAGGATGACACATCCTGTGTTTATAGTTCTTGCCCTAAGATCAGGGAGCCATTAGTTGTCTGAGTTAACCCTCACCTTGTGTATCTATCTGAATTGCAGTTTTGAATATGAATCCTTTTTTTTTTCATTTTTAGTAGTCGTCTTCATCCATTTAAGTGTGGTGTTTGGAAGAAGTACAATATGGAAGTGTTACCATAAATAGAAATTTTGATTTATGCAGGCAAATCCCCATCTGACATCAGTCACGGAATGATGGAACTTAGCATTTAAAGCTTATAACACTCTAAATTCCCTTTCTTAAGAACTTTGTAACATGTAGGATGGTTCCTCTTCCTTTTCCCTTACAGCCAAGTCAAAATCTGTTTTCTTCTGTTCCTCCTGCAGTTTGCTGTTACTTGCTATATGGATCTCATTGTCAACTGCATGTCTTGTAAATCAGTTACAGTGTAGTGGGTTTAATTGGCTTTGTTTTTTGTTGGTTTGACTAATAAGTAGAGATGATCATTCATAAAAGGTCAAGTATGACTTTAGCAGCCATTTTTATTGAAACTGGTCATTATTGTCCAATGTCCAAAGGATGAACTTGTAGGATAAAGGGTTTGTGTTTAATGAAAGATCGTTTTGAGAGGCAGACATGTCAAAAGTTAAAGAACTGATCTTGTAAGTTAGTATCAAGGCCATTGCTGTATGAAAATTTCATATATTTAAAAGTAAAAGGCACTTCTTCCTCAGCTGTTCTGTTCTCTGAAAGATGATTTGGATGACTAAAACGAAATCTGTCCCCAGGTGTGTATAGAGATGTCTTTGTGCATGGGAAATGGGGGGGTGCTCTGTTAGCTAACAGAGGCAAAGGTGTTTCTCTGTGTAGTGATTGGATTGCCATGATAAAAACTTAAGTAGTCATTAATAATAGTAGATGATGGCAGTATAGCTTGGCAGTTCAAATATACTTGCTAGAGCAACACCCCCAATTCCTATTTCTACATTTGTTGTAGTTGGGAGATGTGAAGATATGAAATCCCTAGATGTCGTGGCATGTTGCTGTAGCAGCCAGGAGAGACTAATCCTAATTTGCCTAGGGTTGATTGGGAGGGGTAGACTTTAATTATGCAGTGGTTGATAATCTGCCATTCTGAACAAAACAGCTCTGCAGTCTTTACTTAAGGAGAACTCCAAGTTTGGCTGGTGCTTGCCTGGGTGTGCTCAGCACAGCTTGCCTGACTGCTGAAGCCAGTTTAATATTTAAAATAAGAAACCGTGACTGAATCACTTGGTTAGTTTATATATGTAAAATGTAATAATTATGTACCTTTTTTCTGCTTTTAGAGGTCATACAAAGAATGGCCAATTAAGAGGTCATACAGATAATTGTTTTTCTTTGTGGAATTTCATTGTGATGGTACATTTTTCAAAGTGCTTTCTTACGTGTATGGGCATGACTTAAATTTTTTTCCTTGTATCGCAGGAAGTAGGAAACCTGAAAAACCTGCTTTGTCTGGATGTTTCTGAAAATAAATTGGAATGCCTTCCTGAAGAAATTAGTGGTCTGACTTCTTTAACAGACTTGCTTGTTTCTCAGAATTTACTTCAGGTCTTACCTGATGGCATTGGTGAGTACAAAGTGAATGCTATCACACAAAACTATTTAATCCACTGTAACTGGAAGTCATTTGAGTTTTTGAAGTTTTTTGTGCAAGTGATGAGCTTGTCTCATGTTGGTTTTTATTCCTTTTACTTAGTAACAAATGCATAGCTCTATTAATGCTGCATTTTAATTGTCTGCATAATGACTCCCTCATCATCCTATTTCAGTCTTCACTTGATACCTCCCAAACAGCATAAGTTAATATGTGCCTTCAGTTCCCAATGTATCTATTTCACCATCAGAACTCTTTAACATTGTAAAATTTTAGCTTGTAACATGCTGTGGGTCACTTGATAAGACTGGCTGAAAGTATCACTACAAAAAAATACAGAATTTTGAATGACAATGTGCATTTATCTTTAACTGGACAATGTGATTAATCCTCTGCTGAGCATAGTGGAAGACTATTTGCCTTGCAGCCCATTAGTCCTTGCCTTGAGGATTTAAACTACAACCTGTCTGTGTCTGGCCCCTTAGATTGGGTTCAGTAACTGAAGAATGTTTCCTGAAGCATTACCAATGCCTTTTTTAAGGTGTATGATTTTTACCCATGCAGTAGTTGTGACAAGTAGACAAACAAGCATTTTTTTTTTCTACTCATCAGCTGTTTTTATGGAAAGTTCCGTGTTGTAGGAGTGTGCCTTCTCCATGAGAGGACTTTTTTTTTTTCTTTAACCATCCCCCCCAAAATAAAGGTGTAGGGGAAGGAGGACTCGTGAATATGATTTAACTATATCTAACATTTGGAAAAGAGTGGTCAGATCTTCCCCCTTCCTATATATTCTATATAAGACTAAGAAAAGTTTATCTAGAACTAAGACTTGGGAGAGTGGGGTGACAGCTGTGGGTCCTACAGCTGCCTAATATGTGCTTGACAGGGAATTGTAGTAGCCTTCTCTGACCTGTGCTGGCCAGTACAGTTGTTGTACATCAGAAACAGCTGTAGCTTCTGAAAGTCAGCAGCCTGTGCACCTTGTTGGCAGAAGTGAACCTTGCTGGTCCCTGTGGATGCTCCTGGGCATTGCCCAGCTGATCACTGAACCCTTGGTGGGGTTGGTGGATCTGTAGAGCTCTTGAAGCAGGGCTCTCATCAGCACCAGAGGCTCAGCTCAGCTGTGGCCGTGTCTCACCCAGTCTCCAGAGCTCTGATGGGGCTCCAGCACCCCCGGGCAGGCTGTGCCACTGCTGCACCACCTCCCACTGGGGAAGCTGCCTCTGATGTCCAGATGGGATCTCCCACACTGCGATTCAGCCATTGCTGCCTCACCTGCCCCTGCAGAGAAGAGTTTGGCTCTGTCATGTCTGTAACTGCCCTGCAAGTGGTTCTGGGCAGTTCCTAGATGCCTCCTCAGGTGTCTCTTGGTGGGAGTCAACAAAGCCAGCTCCTTCAGCCTCAGCTCCCATGTGCTCTGGCCACTTTGATAGCTTCCTACTGGAAGCTGGAAGAGGGGAGTTGAGGAGGAAGACAGAACATCACATGAAACTGAGAATGATTTTACAGGTGTGGTTTCACTAATTGCAGATTGATAGGCTATAGCAACTTCCATTGATCTGTTAGCTATAATTCTAATGGAGTCTAGTTGGTGTTTGTTTCTGATGAGGGCTCACTGCTATTTAGTATTCAACCTAGTGCTCACCATGGTATCCATGTCCTTTCCAGCAGGGCTCTTGTCTAGCTGTATATTTCATTTCCCAGCCTGTGCTGGTGCACAAGTTTATTCTGTCTGGGTGCAGAGCTCTGCACTTCTCTGTGCTAAACCTCAGGTTCCTGTTTAGGTTGCTGTCCTTTGGTATATCAGACATCTCTTCATGGTTTAGCATCATCAGTGAATTTGATACTCCAGTCTATTACAACTGTTTTGGACCACACAGGGATGGCAGGGAGGTATCAGCAGCTAGTGTTGTCTCCTGAATTCTCCATCTTGGGCTCTGCCTGAGTCAACTTTTGCACCAAAGACCATTGTGATACGAAGGAATAGAACAAAGTGAGTCTTCTGCCCTGAAACGGTATTTTGTTCTTCATGAGAAAATCACCTTCAAAGAAGTTTGATTTTCATCTAAAGAATAAACTTGGATTTCATGTCTGACTAATTAGGTCTTTGTTAAAAAAAAAGAGACCTTGATCCTGTTTTGCTTTGAGCTATCACTTCAGTGCAAGAAGTTCTCACTGTGGCTGATTAGGTGTAGGTGATCTTCTGAACATTCCTGTATTAATAAACATTGTATAATTGAGGAATAAACTGGTAATTTTCACTTTTTTATAGGCATTTGGGTAGACACATCCTTGATATTTATGTGGGACATCATTCAGATTGTAACTTTACTACAATTTATTATGCTTAAATGTTGGAAATGAATATTTATATTGAGTATGAATTCAGTGATATTAAAACTTGCAAAAATAGTGCAAGCACTAAGTGAAGCAGTGCTTGGGTTCTTTTATTTTACCTAAAAAATTATTTCATTATTTTAGACAATTTCTGGAAGTTTTGCAGCAGTAAAAATTTATATAATTAAAGGTATTGGAGGATACTAGACTAAAAATCCATGTTGCTTTTTCTGTGCAGGAAAATTGCGGAGGCTCTCCATTTTGAAAGTTGATCAGAACAAACTAATTCAGCTAACTGATTCCATTGGAGACTGTGAAAGCCTTACTGAACTAGTTCTCACAGAAAACCAACTGCAGGTATGCATGGTCATGGCTGCTCAAATGGCAGGCAGTAATAAGACCTGCTGTTAAGTGCTGAATCACTTAGCTCATTAGGTTACTCACCCTTGCCACTGCTAAGTAGTGCATTTTCTTTAAATGCATCTTATTTCTTACCTGTTAAATGAATGCTGGAGATCAAGTTGTGTGTAGTAACAATCCGCCCTTCAAATGCTTAAGCAATTACATGTTCACTCTTGAGTCTTTCATGATCAGTAATAGAACTGGAGCGTGTGCAGCTATCACTTACTTCATTGTGTTTTTTATGCTGGGGTTTGTGCTGTATTGCATTATTGCCAGTTTTTGCTGTGTATTATCTGGATCAGTCTTGCTCAAACTGAATAAAAATCTTGAGCACTGCAGAACTTGTACTGTTCCTTGCTCTGCTGATCTGCTCTAGCCAGGTATTGAATATGCTATGTGGTCAATTAAAATAAAATCTCAGAATTCCTTCTGTTAGGTGTTTCCTTCCATTATTTTGAATCTTCATGTGACGCTGACACTTGAAGAGTAGCTGTTTGTAAATAAACTAAGTTTGAGCATTTCTTAAGCTCAGTTGGTACTTGGTTGAGTTAGAAACTTAAAACTGTTAAGAGGATGCCTCTTCAACAGTCAATTCATAGCACCTGAGTTAGGTGATATCTAACTGAGAAGCAATTTTGGGAGTGTAAAGTTAGCTTATACATCCTACCTACATGCATTCTGTCCACAACTGTTGTGTGTCTATTGTCCTAGTGCAGAGATAATTAATGACTGAATTTGTGTTAGAAACTGACATTCCTAGACACTTGTTCTGCAATATAAACTTTTGGATCTTCTTTGGAAAGTCTGGTAGTAAATGAGGATTAACTACACCTCAGTTTTGAAAGTGGATCAGACTGTTAATTAATTTTAAAGTGAGTTAAGTGGTGTTCCCTGACTGTGTATTTATGAATTCTGTTTGTATATTATTTTTGTTGTCACAGTCATTGCCGAAGAGCATTGGAAGACTAAAGAAGCTGAACAATTTGAATGCTGATAGAAACAAATTAACATCTTTGCCCAAAGAGGTAAGTTTTGTGCAGATGAGATTGTAGAAACAGAAAACTCTTGATTTCAAATGCCTACAAGAAACAGCAGGCAACTTCGGTCCAGTGGGTGTTCTTTCCAAACTGATCACAACCAGAAACTTGTCCACTAGATCTAAACTATAGTAATTTGGTGGCTTGGAAGTGCAAAACATCTTTGTAGTTGAACAGAAAAGCTTTTATCTACTTAGCTTTTAACTAACTTGAGTCTAATTAGCTTTTAACTGGTAATTCCAAGTGTAGATGTCAGGTCCTGCACTATTTGAAGACACAGTGCTCTGGTAGGCTGAATGCAGCACCAGTGTGTCTCTTCTGCGTGTAGTATGAAAGTGCTGCCACTCTCTTCCTCACCTTACTCTTGTGACCAATATCAAAGGGAAAGTTTCATATTCTGAAAAGTGGCTCAGTGACTGTCTTGACAGTCTTTTTGGTTTTGGAGATCTCTGGACTGCTTTTGCCCTTAAATATAAGGTCCTGATGTGACCAAGATACCTCAAATTTTGCAGCTATGAACACTAGAACTTCTTGTCTATTGAAACAGTACGTGGAATGAAATGAGGCTAGAGCTTGTGTTGTGCAACTAAATATAATGAAGGCATTATAAGTTTAGTTCAGCAATAAATTGAGGAAAGAAGTCGGGAAAGCAGCATCCTGTGATTAGAACATGGGGCTATGAGTTGGTTCTGTTTGTACTACTTTTTCTCTGTAATTTTTATCCAAGTAATTCTACCTCTTAGTTTTCCTATCTAACATGTGGGTCTGAGCTTTTGTTCTCCACTTTCAGTCACCTAAGGAGCAGGAGGGTTATGTACTCAAGTGACAGCCAATGGATGGAAATTGAGAGGAGTATCAGCTCTGGCTCACTTCCTTATGGAGCTTGGACAGCTCAGGAAGGAGGTATGAGAAGGAAGTGAAGTGGCAAGGAGATGGGGGAGAGCTGATTGTCTGAAGAAGAGGGATCAAGCAGGGGCAGAGGATGCTGCTGTGGCACTGGCAGCAACAATTCCAGTGTCTTGGGTCTGAGCTGCCACAGGCCAGTCACCTAATCGAGGGAAGGTGAGGGGGGGAGACATGTGAGTACTGCAGCTTTTCTAGCAAAACAATGTCTTCTCTGCTGTGGTGCTTCTGGTTCTGAACAGAGAATTGTGACAGGGCTTACCCAGACAAGTTGTGTGATGCAACCTAGCAAGAGGCAAGACCCGGGGAAAACTATTCAGATTGGTATTTGATAGCAGCTTTCATCATCAGATATGCTGAGTTGGAAGGAACCCATCAGGAATCCACCTCCTGGCCCTGCACAGGACACCTCAAGAGTCACCCCGTGTACCTGAGAGCACTGTACAAACACTTGTGAACTTAGGCTGGTGCTGTGACCACTTTCCTGGAGAGCCTGTTCCAATGCCCAACAACCCTCAGTGGAAAATCTTCTTCTAATATCCAGCCTAAACCTCCCCTGGCACAACTTCAGGCCATTCCCTCAGGTCCTGTCACTGTCAGCACAGAGAAGAGATCAAGGTCTGTCCTTCCTCTTCCCCTCACAAGAAGCTGTAACTGCACTGAGGTCTCCCCTCAGTCTCCTCCAGGCTGAACAGACCAAGTGCCCTCAGCTGCTCCTCATGCAGCTTCCCCTCAAGGCCCTTCACCGTCTTTGTTACCCTCTTTTAGATGCTCTCTAATAGCTTAATATCTTTCTGATCTTGTGCTCATTCAGCAGAAGACTTTCTTTGCTGAAATACCTGTTCTTGAGACTTGTGCAATTTTATGCCTGCTCCACCTTTGAGCAGAATTGTTCTGAGTTTTGCATGGAAGGTTTTACTGTTACAGTTTATTTCCAGATTGGCCATTAATAGCTTGTCTAGTGTGTAAGCACTTTTCTCAGTTATTGGAGGTGGTGCATAAGGGAAGTCAGTGTGGCTTGGAAGAAGCCAGGACAGGAGCAGGCAAGAGGAGAAGGCTCAGCTGCAGAAGCTGGTAAAGCAGAGTGAATATGGAGCGTGTCTGTTTTGGGGTATAGTGGGGTCAGGAGCTCAGTGCAGAACAATAGAGGGATTAATACTGAGCAGGATACTGAAGACTTGGAACCAGCAACATTTTTCAGAGGTGGAATGTGTTGTTAAGTCAGTGAAGGTGTTGGGGGATATCCAAGGGTGAAGTGAAAAATGAGAATGTGTCTAGAGAGCATCAGTGCACATGAGAGAGGGAGTGGGACACCTGCACAGAAGTGAAAGGAAGACAGGGATGAGCCTGTTTGGAGAAGGCAAAGAATGAGGAAATGGAAGGTAGTGTCTGGAGTGAGGTGAGCTGGAGAGTTGTAAAAGTCCAGGAAATAAAAATGGGAGAGGATGGTTCCCAAGGGAACTTGCAGGGAAACAGAGGAATCAGAGCTCTTTGGCTTCCTATCAATTGACTTTGAAATATAATTTTAAT
Organism: Sturnus vulgaris; assembly: GCF_052056855.1. NCBI lineage: Eukaryota > Metazoa > Chordata > Aves > Passeriformes > Sturnidae > Sturnus > Sturnus vulgaris. The sequence goes on along the minus strand of NC_142245.1, from coordinate 91,723,981 downwards.
TTTTCCTTTAAAGGTGTCTACACCAATGTGTCTGTCTCATTAGAACAAATGCTTTGAAATTACATGTAATGTAACATTTTATGTTCTGCTCTGCAGATATTTTATTTTTTATTATTTAATTTTAAAGAAAGTCAGCCCTTCTGTTACTGCAGGGTCATCTCACCCTAGACCGGTGCATTTGAATTCCAATCTGGTAATGTTACAATTTGAAGGCATAAACAACTGATGGCAATGGTATGCCTCAAAAATACTGTTAATATGCATATATTGCAGAAACTACTGTCTAGCTAACAAGACTTCTCAATTTCAGTTTTTCAAATTTCTGTTTGTATTCCCTGGGCTTAGGCTGTGCAGTATACATTTTTCCCTGAGTTTTTTTAGAGTGCCTTCTTACATTGCTGAAGTGGTAGTTTCAAAAACAAGGGAATCTGTTGCTCTCTGCCCATGTTCCATCTGTTGCTGGAGCTTTATTTTCTTGGTATAGTATTTTTCTTAACCAGCAGCATTTTGCTTTAAACCAAACATGAAGATTTCCTAGTACAGGTTTTCTGTTTAAAATTCAGAGGAATTAAGTGAACAGTTGCATTTCACAGCTCTAAAAGAAAATTATTCTACATAAACAGAGTGCACAGGTGTAACAAGTACTGTTTGCTGTTATGCAAAGCATCCACAGGAGCCATTTTAGGGGGCTGATAATGGCAAAGATTCCAATTCTGAGTTTCTCTTTGGATGGCAGGGAGGAACAATGTGGCATCTTGGGTGAAATGTTCGATTTCCATTTTTGTTCTCATTGTTACTGACTTGATAAAAAAAATACAAAATGCATTGGTAGTGCACTTAGGGAAGACAGAAAAATGTGTCACCCTTTTTCTGTGCTGGAAGGCTCTGCTTGACACTGAGAAAGCATACTATGTTTTCTGTTTATTTTCATTCTAAATTGGCTAACTAAGTTTCAAAGCCAGGCACAAGCTTCTGACAGAAGTAATTTTCAACACCCTTCCTGTTTTGTGTTGCTTAGAGATATTTCTTGAGACAGTATGGCCAAGACTGGAGTCTTGGATGCATCAAAATTAGTGCTTGAACACTGGTTCCCCCTTCACAGAAGCCAAGTTAGATGCAGCAGTATCACTGCAGATATTTTTCCTCAGTATCTTTCCCCCTTTTCCTTTACATGTTTTTCTTACCTCTTCCATTCTTTCTCTGCCTTACAAAGTGCTAAAGCAGCTGTGCATATGTGGTCTTCATCCTGACAAAAAATGGATGTGGGAGAGGCTGTTACTGGTTTCTGCTGGAGAGGGATAAAAAACCAGTTTTGTAATGTGTGTAGAAAAAAGTGGAATTCAGTTAGGGAGAAGAGTACACGTACTCAATACTGTATCTGCTTGGTGTCACTGTCGTTTCACCCAGAATTATTCCCATAGCAGAGACCACTTTTATAGATAGGATGCTGGAAATTATGTGCCTGCTCTAACGTAGCCTAGTTAGATAATCTCTGAGTTTTAGCTTTTCTGTGGTGATGTGTGGGTTTTTTGGTGTTTTTTGGGGAAGGGGGTATAGAAGGATGTTGATTTGGTTTTGATTTGTCAACAGTTTAAGAGAATTGGATTTTGAGTCAGTGTGTTAAACCATTACATTGCAAGATTGCTTCAAGGCACACTTGTAAAACCATTCTTTATCTTTTGGTGTAAAATTTCTTTGCTTGGGATTATTGAGGAGTTTGTATGCAAATATACCTTCAAAGTTTCCTGGTTCAAAGGTTCTATTGTGTGCTGATAAAGGTAAAATGTGGAAGAACTGAATGTATGACCAAGGCTTGAGTCACTGACAGATTTAATCTTCAGTATCTCGTTTTGCAGCTTAGTCCCTCTCTGACTGAAGTGGTGAAACAAACTTCAGCAAGAACTGAGAATGTCTAAACCTGTTCATAGTTAGAAATGTTTTTCCCCTTAAACTTGAAAGACCTGTCTGGTGACTCTTTGGTATTGAAATCCCACCCTGGCACAGGAACGCTGATGAAACTGGTGTGTTGATTTTGGCACTTGCATAAATAACCTCCTTGGAATGTTTTCCAGTTTATATGCTTTTGTTAATGAGTCTTTACAACCTGCAGAGATCTGGCAATGTGTCCTTTCTGTCTCTGAGGTATACTGTGAGAATTATTACTCCATTAGATAAAACTACAGGGATTTTTTTTGGCAATAACTGTGCTTTTTAAATTTTATTTTGTTAAAACAAGTTGGGACCACTTAATTCTTTCTGTTTTTAACTTTTGATATCCTGTCCCTTTTCTCATTTGTGTAGAAGTATGTGTGTCTCAGAGGAAAGGAAAGGGCACTAAGGAAAAGTACAGGAAAACTTGTCTTGAGTCAGAGGGCTGAGAAGCTGTTTTGGTGAGCTCCTCTCCTACTATTCACCAGTGGTGCAGGAGGTGTTGAAGTGAGTTTGCTGAAGATTTTCCTAGCCAATTTAAAGTTAATAATAACAACAGAATAATAGTTAATGAGTTGGGTGGTTTTTTTCCACCTCTAAAAGTATTCTGTGCTTGCAGTTAAAGAATTAGTATACTTTATTTGGACCCAAGGAAAATTCTGAAAATTTATTTACTTTGAAAACCCAAGCAGAATTTTGGATATGACACGCTGGAAAAGATTTTACAACACAAGAGGAACTGTGTTTAAATTGCCACTATATTTTTCAGGCTTGTATAATAAGTCTGTGAGAGTTCTTGACGCTGTTTTTGAGAGTTGAATAAAAGAGACACGTCACTGGACTTTTAGCTATTGACATGACAACTGAAGACTAATCATTACAGTATTTGTCATAATGTCATCTTTTTGCATTGCTTATAGCTGTGTGAAAGATGCTAACTGATAAAGGACAGCAGAATTGATTCATAGCTTTTGAGTAGTAAACAGATCTGCTTTAGAGTCATTAGAAACACCAGTAGAGAAGCATTCTGATAAGACTTGCAGTTCTGGAGGACTGTCTAAAATGGATTAGTAGTGGGTATATGAATGGTGAAAAATCAGGAGGGTGAAGTGCTAAATGCTGGTGCTAAGTGCTAAATGATGAGAACATAGAGGGGAGTTTCAGCAGCCAATCTGGCATCCTGTCTATGTTTGTCCAAGCCTTACTGCTTCTCCAGAATGAGGAAGCTGTTAGAAAAATGAGCCTCAGAGTGAGATAGAAGAAAAGAGCTATAAGAACATCCATTAAAGGGTTTAAAGGGTTAAAGTTTGGTGTGGAATCCAGAGGCAGCCTAGTGACAATCATACTCTGTCAAGCCCACCTGAATGCAAATACACAGTTTTGTTCCATCTTCATAGTATCAATGGTCTTAAAATTAGCACTTCATAGTTATGACCGTTTATTGTCTGAGTGTGGGCTTTGTTTTTGTGGTTTTCCTTTTGGTTTTTATCTAGGCTCACTGTTCTTTGGACTTGGTGTGATGTGACAAGTCAATAACCCTTAAGTTAAAAGCTGCTAAAATGAACTTACTTTCAGGAGTATGACTTAGCCGTGCACAACTCATGTGAGATCTTGTCCTGATGTCCTGCTCGATACAGAGGAGTGTGAGGACTTCTTTAAGCCTCCAGTCCTTGGAACAGTTACTCCCGTGCCTAGAACTAAGCACATGCTTGTCCTCATTAAGTGAAGTCTGTGCTGGAAATGAAGTGTGTGCCCATCTGGTGAATGGGCTTGTGGTCTCAGCCGTGTCCTTGGTGCATATGTGCAGGTTTGGCAGTTTGTTGTGAGCATGTGACCCGTGGAAAGCATGGATGGCTCTTCCTCGGTTGACCACTCTGAGCCAAACCAGTGATGTTCTGGTACCGTGTGGTGGCCACAGCAGTGTTTTCCTTTCCACGTGCCATGTAGTGTGTGCACTTTGCCTCTGTGGTACAGCTTCGTGCTTAGGTTTTCAAACATTGGATCTGATGTCTTTCTGTACTGCTGGAGGGGTGCCATCTTCATTTGAAATTACAAAGATTTTAGTTGATTCCTAACTGTCATCTTGTCCTTTTTTTCTTTGTGGTATCTCACTTGATGCTGCTCATTAAATGCTGTCTGCATTTTTCTAAAAACAGTTTCATTAAAAAAATTCAGTGTGTCTTTTTTATCTACCCTACTACCCTATTAAAATAAAAGGTGTTCACTACCTTTGAATGAAACAAAACCTTTGAACAGCAGCCTGTTGACTGATAGAGAGCAAAGTTAAATTAACAGAAGTTTAAATGATTTAAGAATTCCAACCCTCTTTGGCAGAAGAAGAATGCATGTTATGTCTCCATTTGTTGGCATGCTGTTGTCCAGTATGGATAAAGAAAAATAAATTGAACATCTCTTGTATTTTCTTAATTGTTAGCCGCTTGGAAAATTATGGGTCAGGTAAATTGATAACCCTGTAAGTATTCTTCTGTCCATGGTTCTACTATTACCTTCCATTAAACTGCTTTAAATGCATGATGACTCAGGCTGTCCCTGTTCCACTGCTGCATTTTTCCATTGTCAAAAGTAGAGAAGTTTTGGTCTCATCAGGGCTGCATGGCTTGACTTTGTTTGTTTGGCTAACCTGTTTGGATCTCCATGCTCCAAGACTGAGTAAAGCAAACTTCATTCATGGAAAGGGAACACTTTATGTACACTGAGGACATCACTTGCCAGCTCATCAGCATTCCCTAATTGTAATTTTTGCTTTTCACAGCTCCTCACCTTAGAAACACCAATTAGACACTTAGTGTGTATATATTTTTTTTAATATCACACTGTGTTCTGTGAATATGTGAAGGCACATTATTTAAGAATTTATACACGCTTTAAAAGGAATAACAGAATTCTTGACTCAAGAAATGTTTGCTTACTATTTGAGTCTGTTTTCTAAGGGCTTTGATTCACAAGCTAAAATGGCTTGCTAGGTTTGTGCTTCTGTTGTACACACAGGGCTGGGAAAACTGATGATCTTGTGAAATAGCTGCATCTTAAGAGTGCAGTGATTAAAGGGAAATACCACAGATTTTATTTTGTCAAGAATGTAGCACTTTAACTTTCTGCTGTAAACAGCTTGTGAATCAGAAGCCTTGAGCAGCTGATTCCTGTTTTCTTCCATTAAAAAGCATTTGTGATACAAAGGAAGGTGAGTGGGATGTAAATGCTCCATTTGTTTTATTTTGTGAGTCATAGTTGTATCATTTAAAAGTGGCTTTTTCCTTAGTAAATAATGTAGGTTAAATCAACACTGTTTTTCCTTTGACTAGTTAAAATATTTTGTGCTATTTGTCTGTAATCTCAGTCCTGGGTTTGGACTGAATTGGGGGTTTTGCAAAGACACAACTGACAGTTAGCAAGAACATAATAATTTCATCTTAAATTTTGGGGACTACAAGGTATAGTTATTCTGGCTATAGTGTGAGAGGAGAACCTTCTTAGATGTATGTCACTATAGACGTCCTCTAATTTTGGAACTGAGATTTTCCACTGTGTTTAGTTTGGACTTCATCATTAGATTCTAAGTCCAGTTAACTCGAAAGCTTCAAATGGCACTGGGATATTTTGCCTCTATTATTTGGAGTAAGAAAAGAAAAATGTTTTTTTCCCTTCTAACGGTGAGTTTTGTAACTGGCAAACAAACAACAGTGCTTTTTGAAACTGTACAATAAGCGAACAAAGGTAAGTTTCCTTTGTTAATAGGAACAAAGAATGACTTGAAGCAGCTTTTGAGTTGCTACAACTAATAATCTTCCTGTTTATAGAAGTTCCCTCTGGAACATAAAGTTGGAATGAGTTTTTTTTAAATCAAATGTGGGGGATTTATTTTTTGAAAGCAACTACTTTTGGTGCAAAATGTAAATTTTTCAAGGTAAAACTGAAAAATCCCATCTCTGCACCAAAAAACTAATTAGCTTGAGAATGCAAATGCTTATATTTGGGTAAATTGATAGAGAGAGAGGATATTAGATTAAAATAGATTAAAGAAGGCCAGTTCATGTGGGAATTGTGTTTAAATGAAGTGCTTCTAATGAATCAAGGTATCAAACATTTTACTCAGTCTTCTGCTTCTAGGGAACTCTTCATTAATCTTTGTGGACTCAACAAATTTTGGGATTTGATTGGTGTATTTAGCATTTTGCCTTGCTTCGAGCCCCATTGCACTTGCTTGGCTGTAAAGTTGCCATGAGGAAATAATGAATTAATATGTAAAATGTAGAGCTAGAAAAAATTAGTGTAGGGGTTTTTTTTGTGAATGTTGGGCACAGCATAGCTTCTGTTTGGTTATTGGTTTCTTCCAGGTGTGGAAGGCTCTGAAAGATAGCTAGAAAGTGACCTATATGTAAAGATCTCCATTATTTGCAGATATAGATGGTCAAGAGACTGTTCCTTGCTTCAGGTCAGACTTCTTCTAAGCTAACACTTGTTTGCAGTCTGTACCTCTGGGGGAAGTGTGTGGCAGGCATTGTAGCTTGGATGTGCTGTGACACACTCTGTGACCCGTACTGCATGCCTTTGTTACACTGTGGTACTGCAACAAAACCAGACTTGCTTTTTCTTTATCCCCTCTTCTCAAATGTAGGTTGGGGGCTGCTGCAGTCTTAACGTCTTTTCTGTACGTGACAACAGATTATCTCGAATTCCCTCTGAGATTTCACAGGCCACTGAACTTCATGTCCTGGATGTTGCTGGAAACAGGCAAGAGATTTTTGTATTTTCATGTTCTTTTGCTGTATTTGCTTAATTCTTTCTGATAGCAAAAGATACTATGTCTAAGAACAGAGTAATAAAAAAACAGTTTTGACATTTGTGTTAGTGTTACTGTTGAAATTGTCAAAGTAGTCTTCTCCCTGGGCCAAAAGTAGCATAAATTGTGTGTTGTCAGGAGTGTGGTTTTTGGATTACTTTGACCCGGAGGAAGAGATTGGATTTTATAAAAAAAACCCTCTGGATTCATGTATTTTTGAATTAAAACTGAGAATCTAGGCAATAAATAGAGCTTCAGGTGAAGCTACCGAGCTGTAATGTCAAGTGCCACCAATACGGAGTGTTTTATGTTCACAGTACAATGTGAGTAACAAGGAAACCCACTTTGAGACCTTGCAGCTTCTCATGAATCTTAGTGCTTCAAACATCAGCGTGGAAAAATGAGCAGATTAAAGCATAAACCAGCAAATTGTTCAGTTTCTTAGTAGGAAGTTAAATTAAAAAAAAAAAAAAACAAAATGGAAGAAAAGTGAATGGCATCTCATCTATGCAATATAATTATCTCACAGGAACTTATGTATTTCTGTTCTGGCCACTGTTTACATGTAAAGCTCCTGATGGGAAGCAGCTGCCTGCCTTCCAGGGCACTTTACTGCAGTAGAGAAAACTTAGCATAGTTCTACCTGTTATTCAGCTTCAGAGGATTATAAAGTTAGAATGAAGATAAGCTGCAGATTGGTTGGGGGTTTTTTTGTTGTTGTTTTGGTTTGTTTTGGTTTTGTTTTTTTTTTTAAAGAACGGAGTAGTTGGAATTGATGACTTCTATTAGAGGCATTAATTTCAATCCTGTTTGTTCCAACTGAGTGATGTACAGTTGAGATGACTTTATGACCATCTATTAAGTCTCCCAGGGATTGCCCTGACTTTTTTACTTTGCTTTTTTGAACTAGGCTGACGTATCTTCCCATTTCACTGACTACCTTAAAGCTGAAGGCTTTGTGGTTGTCTGATAACCAGTCCCAACCTCTGCTGACATTTCAGACTGACACAGACCCTGAAACAGGAGAAAAGATTTTAACATGTGTATTGCTTCCTCAAATGCCTTCTGAGCCTGGTTGCCAAGGTAAGTGCCTAGAGTCAACTTTTCATTATGTATAGAAGTATTACTTCATTGTTTACTGAGCTGTCCCATAAAGGTTTATAGAACATACATAAGCTATAGTGAGCAAAGTAACAAAGTTCTGGTTGAATTTTCAAAATTAAACTTTTTTTTTTTTCTATTATCCTATTAGTCTTCAGAAGACTTGGCACTGAGTGTTATTGAAAATGCAGCGACAGCAGCTGCAATAAATAAAATACAGATCTGGAAGAAAAGAAATTACTCATTACACTATTTTGAGGCTTGCCAGTGGGCCACCGTAGTGGTGTCGATATTTGTGTACATTGATTATACAACTTATATATATATATATATATATATGGAAAAATGGTGGTATTCCAACTGTAGTCTCTTTACCAACAAAATAAATTGCATAGCAAATAGTAAACAGTGGAATTTTTAGCAAGCTAATTTTCTTTCAGGCAAAGGTGCCATACAGTAACTTTATTATATTCATTATCTAGTGTAGAATTGCAGTATAAGTTGCTTTTACCTTTTGTGATGAAACTTGCCTCTGGGCCAGGTGGAACCATAAACTCTTTTGTTGGCTGTGTTGCTACTCCAGTAACTTCTGGGTGGTTTTTTGTCCTCAAGATTTTAGAGCTGTGTGTGAGTATTCAAGGGTATTCATCTGAGCTAATATTTAAATTTCTGCTGTAATGACTGGAGAGTAATTTATCCCATCTAAGAATGGACTTTTATAAGGAAATCACGTGGATTCTTCTCCACTTAATACAAAGGGGCCTGAGGAGAAAAGTTCAGCTTTTCTGTGGCTGTCTGTATTCTGTGTACCCAGACTTAATTCCAGTGCTTCAATGATATATGGCTGAAGCAAATAGAAGCCATTAAAACAGCAGGAGTGTAGAAATGTCTCTGTTTTCAGCTCCTGGATTTTAAGAATAGTTAAGAATTAAAATAAATATATTAATTAACCCCTTTAGAATTGAAGAGGATTAAGCTAGCTCAAGAAGAGTAACAGATGTTGACTTTCTCTAAAGGCCTTACTACTAGAAATTAGATTTCCTCCTCTCCACAAGAATCTCACAGCTTCAAGGGTAGAAGGCTTGGAATTTAGATTGTTGGATGTGTATACCTAGCAATACTGAAAGGATGAGGTTAGTAAAAGCAAATGATCCTATGTTATGGAATGCTACTTAGGGAACTGTCAGCTGACAGCCATGTTCCACAAGAAAAGTGTGTATAATGGCAAGTATATTGAATTATGTAGCCAGTACTCCAAAACTCTGAAACAGTTCCAAGTACAGAAATACCTAATTTATACAGAAACCATTTAGTGCATGTACTTGGTAACAGAAAACGAATCCAAGTTCTGTTTTCTTGCAAAAACAGTAGAAATAGCTGCTTGTAAGTATTGGATGAATGATTCTTCAGATAGTGCAATTATGAACAATATAGCATGTTGATTGTCTGATTTCATGGCAAGTTGCTGGGAATCTTGAGTTACATTTTCCTGTTCTAACAGATAACCTGCCACGATGTGGTGCATTGGAGAGTTTGGTAAATGAAATGTCAGATGAAACTTGGAATGAGCGGGCAGTGAACAGAGTCAGTGCAATTCGCTTCTTAGAAGATGAAAAAGATGAAGAAGAAAATGAAATGGTATGTTTCCCGAGCCTTTGGATACCTCCAAACACTGTGACATTATTAAAGAAGTATAAAAAGTCTCTGAGCATTCTTGCTGTAAATATTTCAGCTTGGATTGCATGCTTTGTGTGTACATCTGGAGAAGAAACTGTTTGTGTTGGCTGCTGCAGCTTTTTATGTTGACTTTAAATGCCTTTGTTTTTCTGCTTTGAGTATAACTTTTATATTCTGATGCAGGACAGTCTTCTGTTTTGATTTGTTTTCCTCTGTCTTCTCAAGATGTTTTCTTTCCAGAAAGAAGATAGGATCTTTCTCTGCATCTGTGAAGCTTTACTGCCTGAAAATATATAGAGTCTAATTTAGGATTCCAACACTCTAGCATGTGTCTCCATGAAGTTTGCTATTGTTTGTCTCTTTAATTTCTTTTTCCAATCTCTTTCATGCTCTCTCATTATTTTTTTTTTAACTCCACCATTTGCATTGAACCAACCATAGTGTCCATAAAAAGTAGGAATGTTGCTCATTAGTTTCCCACTTAAACAAAGGATGTGGGAACATCTGTCACTGTACTTATAAGACCTCTCCATTAAGTTGGGCTCTGCATATCCTGAAGATCAATACACAACATGATCTGTAGTTTTACTAGCTTTTATTAACAATTAAAACTCCTGGTAAAGTTTAACACTGCTTCAGTCACGTTTTCAATGTGCTCCTCTGATGCTCTAAAACATTGCTGGTGGTCCTCATTAGATCTCAGCTTGAGATACTTCAGGGCACTGTCAGGATTGTTGTAGTTTAAAAAGTTACCATAAAAACTCTTACTTAGTTTGGAAATGAACAAGTAAGGTAGTTGCTTACTCCAAAGCAGCAGAAACAAAATGTTTCTTACCAGGCATGATTCACTGACTGATGGGGAGTTCAGAATGATGCTGCTGAACAACCGTGCCATCCCAAGAATGTCCACAGAGTAATAAGGGCTCAGGTATTGAAGATAAATGCTTGATTTGCCTGATTTGAGGCAAGAACCTTCCTAGGGGAAAAAAGCTCATGATCTTACTGAAGAAGAAGAAAGGCAGATTTGTGAAGCAGTCTTGACCAAAGCACCCACTTGTGGGTCGTCAGTTCTGCTGTGCTCTGCACAGTTTACATGCATGTCACTAAAAAGTAATTGCATGTATATTTGTATTATGGATATATTGTATTTGTGGTGTTCTGTTGGTCTCCAGCCTGGATGCTAACTGGAGTTTTTGTGAATCCTATTTCTCTTGTAAAGGTTTCAGCACAATGATATACATTCTTCTGTCTAAGTTGGGACAGAAGTACTCCCTCTTCCACTCAAGGTGCTTGTTCTCAATTAACTGGAGAACCAGACTGTGTGGTGGGGCTGAAAGGCAAATGGAGCTCCACACAAACACTCTTTAAAACTGTAGAGAGATCTTATGGGATTCTTTGAAAATCAGATGAATGTTTTAAGTGTGATCTTAAATCACTTGTATGGTTCTGGGGAGAAAAAAATCCCCAAGTATAGTTATGAAAGAATCTTCACTTCATAACTTGTAATTGTACTTCACTTGAGTGGCTTTCAGATTAGTAGTCCAAAAGAGGAGAAAATTTGTTCTTAGAGAACTTCTTGAAACCTCTTTCCCTATCTTCATAAACAAACAGCTTTTAAAGTCATGCTCAGCACAGAGCATGGTAGTTTGAAAAGGAAAGGGGGGGAAAAAAGGAAAAGAATTGATACTTAATATCTGGTATATGAATGCTGAAGCCTTGAAAGTGTATGTTGTTTTTGCAGAGAGACAAAGGCAAAACCACTCATTGCGCTGTTTATTTTTAGAGAACACTTCTAAGGCGAGCCACTCCACACCCTGGAGAATTAAAGAACATGAAAAAGACAGTGGAGAATTTACGGAATGATATGAATGCTGCTAAAGGACTGGATTCAAACAAAAACGAGGTCAATAATGCCATTGACAGAGTGACCACTTCCGTGTAGAGTTTCATCTCCAGGTTTTACCTCCTGTGTCTTCCCCTGCTGTTGAAATGTTCCTGTCGTCTCCTGGGACCTCACTGAGCCCCTTTTTGTTTTTAACCAGAACCTGATTCATCGTCTCCATACACATGAAAAGTGCGGCCTGCTGGAAGAAAGTGCCTTATTTCATCCAGGCAGTGAACCAATAATTTCCAAATCAATATTGTAATTTTAATAGTCCTAGGCTTTTTTAAGTGTAATACACTACTGTATGCAGAATACAATATTTTTGTCTTAAACACAGGGGAAATAATGCTTTTCTTTTCCAGAGTGCTGGGATATCATCTTCCCAGTGGCTGGATGTGCTGGTGAGAAATATAGTTTTGTGGGAAATCGATACACTTTTTTATTTTTTTGGCAGCTCAGATGGTGTAAATTTTAAATTTTTGTATAGGACTTTCATAACAAGATGATGTATTTCATTTTTAAGAGAAAATTTATCTAGAGCGGTACATATTTTAGTATTTGTGGATGAGAACAAGTTTCATGGACAACTGTATTCATTTGTTTGTACCACCCATTGTGCCTTATTGTGTCTGGTATATCATATTAGTCTTAAATATAGCAATTCTCAAGGAAAGTGAGTAGATTTGATCTCCTGCTTTAGATATGTTTTTCTTTTTGGACAGTAATTTGTTGGGAATTTTACAGCAGAGAACTTATGTTTATATTATGGGATCTTAGGTTGTGAAGCACAAATGTTAGTTTTGTTGTAAACAGAATTAAGATTAAATGACCAAACAGCTATTGTTTATTACATAATGCACTCACACTTTAACTTAGTTGTAATGAAACATCTTGGTTTGGATGCCTTGTTGCATTGCAGTCACTAGAAGTTCATGCTTCCATTGTTTTTTTTTTAATGTGCCATCTGTAAAATAACTTGAAAAACAGCACGATAGACTTTCAGAAGCACAGTATGAAATTAGTTTTATGTATTACACGAGAAAGCATGATTCTTTAAAGTGCTTTGGTGGTTTTATAAAACTTTATAAAACCATAATAAAAACATCTTTAAAAGCTTCAGTAGATGTGATGTATCATTAAAACAGCAATTAAAGTATTTATGCATCAATGCTATCATTGTTACTGTGTTGCACTTCACTTGTCCAATGCTGATTTCAAGGCCTTACTAAATCTGTGGATTCTGGTTTGTTTATAAAGGTAAGTGTTAACTGAGTTGAATTCAGTAAATAACAATTTTGCAAAAGCCCGTAAAGACTGATGTTGATGTCTCTGGGTTCTGTATGTTCTGTATGAGCTTATAAAGACCACTGGCTGGTTCAGTGCAGGGACTTAAGGTGCAGATCAAAAATGTCACATGTTTAGTGTTATATAATGCAATAAACCCAAATTTCAACAAAATGAAAGCCCTGAAGTTCTATGTGGCTAACCATGGCCCTTCTACTGAACATTTTTTTCCAGTAAGGGTTCGTTGTATGAGGCTGTCTGGGAGAAGATAGAAAAGGAGGAGATCTGCAAAGTCATAATAACTTGTGTTCAAATTAATACCTACGATATGTGATAATATTTTTAGTTTAACTCTTAAATTTTTAATCAACTCTTTTACAAAAGAGACTGCTGTCTTTTTTATACTGAGCAAGTAGGTGTTTCAAGCCACCTACAAGTATTCAAATCTAACTTGGCAAAACACATTAGTTTTCATTTCTCTTCCCAAAGATTCCTCATTTAAACGTCAAGACATGGTTTTGCAGGAAGGTGCTGGAGGTTTCTAGGTGTTAAGTTAGTTCAGTAGTAGTACAGTTTTATTGTTTCCAGGGAAGAGTTGTCCTGGTTATTCTTGGTAAGCTGCTGTTAAAATAAAACCAAAAATAAAATCAGGTTTTGGTACAGCTGACTCTGGCTTTGGGTAGAATTTTCTTTTTAAAATACTTACTGGAATCGACACAAGAAAAGTTTAAAAATATAGGAAACCCTGTACCCAGAGTCTAAGTAAACAGCAGCAAACCCATTTGAGATGAAAAGAAGTTCCTAAAAAAGACAGTTCCTAAAAAAGCCAAAGGCAGCAAGACTCTGTGATGCCAGTTTTTCATTTGGAGGCTGTGGCATGTTTTGTTTTTAATGTCTGCTCCATCAGCAAGATGAATATGTAAAGCCTGGATTTAGGTCTTCCCTCACCTGCCACCAGATGAAAATAATTAATTACCCTTGTGCACCTCCTGCTTCAGTCAGAACAAGATGTAAATCTTGTTTCAGCTCTGTGATACGTGCTGTGTCACTTGGCCCTTGCTTGTCGTGCATTCCAGCAGGCTCGTGGACACTGCTGCAGCCCACAAACTCACCACAAGGCAAGCACTACTTGCTGCATCCACTTTGGCACAAAGTAACTGGTCAGCAGTCAGTATTTTTTACTTTGGTGATTTGAATTTTTTTTTTCTTTTTGTAATAGTGGAAGGAATATTTGTTGTTCTCTGGCTACAGATAAATAAGTGGGTGATCCAGGCTGGTTGCCTTCATTTGGGACAGTTTCACATTCTTGCACCCAAGGGTGGCTGGTATTGTCTCCTTGTGGTCATCTCAGTCAAAGATGGGTGATATGAATTGCATATTGAAGGTGTTTGCCTCCACTCAGTTGTCAAAGAAAATTAATTGAGCTCAGACTAGAATCCAACAGTTGCTTAATGAGAGTTTATAGAAGCTGAAGTCCATCATCAGACCAACCTGCTACTGTCCGCAGAGGAGTGTTGGCATTCCTTGCTTTTCACTGCCATCTCTCTTCACTTTGTTAACCTGTGTAGTGGAAATCTGGATTTTTGCTATGTTTTTTCATCCAGTGTCTGGGGAGAGATAAAGGAGGAGGTGTATTTTTCAGGCTTCTACAGTAATACTGTGTAGCACTGTATCTCATTAAGGTCTTTTGTTTATGCTTCTTGGTGGGGCAGTATGAGGTTCTGCTCTGCTGCAGGTGGTTCAGCAGTGTATGTGAGGTAGTGTAGTGTTGGAGTCTGGCAATAAGTGTAATTTCCAGGGTACACCTTGGGGTATGGCAACAACTGCTGGTGGTATGGATTAAGAGCAGATTAAGTGTTGTTTTTCGGGGCTGAACAAGATGCTTGGATTTGTGCTGTGCAGACAGAGACAAGTGGCTCCTCTCTCTCTCCTCCTAATGCTGGTTCAGATCGACTTGCATGCCATTCTGTTTGATCAAACCTCCATCAGCCTAGACCTCAGAAATCCCTCTCATCTCCTGAGTGATCCACGTGTGTGCCATTTTATAGAGTGGTTGAAGTACCCTTCTCCTCCCAACAGCATTGATAACATTGCAGCCAGTTTTAACTGTTTTATAGCCAGAGTTGATGACACACATTCTGATGAAGCAGTGTCTGTCCTTGAAAGCAGGAGCCCTGTCTTCCCAGTCTCTTTTTTTTCTCTTGCTGATGCTGTGAGGAGCCTGAGTAGGGAATACGATTATGACTTTTTACTCTATAAACTTCTCCTAGTTTGTCTTTTGAGGGGTGAGTTTAATGCAAAGAGGCTATAAAATTTGCATGCTGTTTTATTAGCTATAAACAGGTAACCAGGGAAAATCAACTGACCATAATGGTGGAGTGGGTTTAATATTAACCTGCCAGTTACTGCATACAAGTTCTCTTTATCCAAAGTCACAATTCGTAGTCTTAAAAGAACAAGAAGAAAAAAGGCACTCTTGTGCATCCATAGTTATTGTAGCAATGGATTTTTCCATCCCCTTTGTGTTGCTTCAGACTTTTCCCACAACTTCCATGTAATTTATGTGCTGAGATTATTTTTCTGGCTTAAGTTCCATATATTTGATAATCAGCATATTGCAGGAAAGTGTGTACTGAAAGCTTGCATAATGCTGTTCATCCCAGCAAGTGACTTGTTTGTGTCCTGCTCAGCCTGCTTCTGGTCTAGCACTGATGCTTTACTAGTGCTGGGTGAGCAGCTTTTTGCTGATTAGCTACTCAACAGGTTTCACTACTTGGAACTTGTTACTTCAGCTTTTAAGAGAGAGTGATGCTAGAAATTTAATTTTATTGGAAGTGCATCTTTTAGTATATTGTTTGATACTATTCAGGTTTGCTGTAAATGTCTGCCTGCCACTGAGACAGAAGCACACAATTTATCAGAAATGTCTAGACCTTTTGCTAATGGAAAATTCACCATCATTCTTTGCCTTGACTCCAGAAAATAAAATTACTTTAGTTTTTCAATTGACTTGATAAGAGTGTTTCCCTTCTTCAGTTTCTGACAAATACACAGATCTGTTTCTGTGCTTGAGTGGCTATCAGGGAATATGACAAAAGCTGGTCTTGACTATCAGTAATTGTTTTGTGTGGTCCCTTTCTCCTGAAGCAATTGTGAAATTTTCAGAGGGACAGTGCCTCTGTCTTTTATTTTCAAGTCAGGACTATAATCATTATTCCACCAGCTGAATGAAGAATGTGTTGTTTTTTTTCAAAGTGAGTAGCACATGCCTGGTTTGAGGAGAACTCTATGAGATGCTTTGCAGGAGCCATCTTGTCTCCTCTTCTGGTGGGTATTGGAGACACTGTTTTATTCCCTCTTGTGCAGTTCTTGTGGGCTGGTCAGTCATGGGTTCCACCAGAGCAGAATACTTGGAGGAAGGAGCTCAGTGAGTGTAGCTGGACTGTGTGCTAACTTCAGGTGTGAGGGTTCATGGCAGTCTGATTTTGAATTTGTAACCTGTTCAGGGTGTTTGCCTCTAAATACTGTTGTTATTAGTCCATGAACTCTGAGATCTTAACAAGTAGCTTATCTTTTTTCAGGAGAAAACCTCCCCTGAAAATACAGCATCACTATTGTCCTTGGAGAGAACTGTGTGTGGCTCCTCAATGGTGTTTCAGAGAAGGGTTTTAGCAAACCTTCCTTGACATTAAAACCAGGAAGTGGACACCTGATGTACAGTAACCTTTGACACTGTTTCTCTGATGTGCTCATCTGTTGCTGGGGAATGTTGTCTTGGCTGAAATCTCTGATGTGCAGCTGGTGGTAGCAGCCAAACACAAAATGTTAGCAACATTCACTGCAGAAGACCAGTGCTGACTGCAGTAACTTTCCTCAAGATCCACAGATGCACAGAGCTTGGAAATACCACTGAAACATCAGCAGCTTGGATATCAGTTTGTAAGCATCCCCAGTATAATGCAGAGAAAGTTTTAGTTAGACACAAAACTAATTAAATGCTTCAAAGTCCTATCTTCTTTTCTTCCTGAAGCAAACTTGGGCAAGTTGTGGGAATGTGCTTGTGCTGGAAACAGTGTGATTCTATGATCACTCTGAGTAACTTGCCAGTTTTACTCAATTCCAAAATAAATGGGCTGCTTTAAATCATTCTAAAGTTGCTCATAGGCGATAGGGTTGTCCCATATTTCTGGAACATTAAACATCATGATTATAAACATGAGTGAATTTCTTTATAGTTTGTTAATGGCATCCTGGACTTCCACTAAGCAACTTAAAACCAAAATCCAAACAAACTAATAAAACCGGTTTGTTTGAATATTACTGATGACTTTTCTTCATTTTCTTCATTCAGAAGGGGAGAAAACTTCAACTCTGAAGAGCATTTGCATAGTGGATGTTTTTAGGATAGGCTACAGCAATTTTTTAAAATTGTGCTTTCAGGAAGTTTTTAAAGTTCTATCTGGGTAGTCAATACTTGAGTATCTGAGTTTGAAATTAAGTAGTGTGTTTACTGCCAGCAAAGTATATGAAGCTTGCTTCCATAGTCGGTTCAGGCAGCTTTTACACTGCCTCTTCTCTAGTGGAAGCCTTTGTTTCAGCAGCAATTTGTTCAGCTTTTGTTTCATGTGAATTGCACACTTTCTTCTAAGCTTTTTCAGAAACAGTCTTCTGTACTTTAAAAAGAGAATGAGTCTGAGATGATTTTTGATTAGTAGAATGTGTTATGTATAGTTGTACTTTGAAGCAGAAAAGTGTGTATGTTATAGGAAATGCATCTTTAAAACCATTTTTCTCTCCCATAATTGTGCTATTTAAGCAAATCATCTTTTAAGTAGGAAAATAGGTGAGAATGTGTGTTTGGGGTTTTGAGTTGAATTGTAGTAGCAGGTGTATAACCATTGAAATGTTCTAGGTAACTGGATTCTACTTGCCCGTGGAGACCAGCCTGTGGCTGTAAGCAGGGTGTTTCACTGTCACTGGGATTTCAGTATGGTCCTTCAGAGACACGAGTGGCTTTCATATCTTGGCTTTTATTGTTTATTGTTTTGGAGTTTCTTTCACTTACCAGCATGTTTTAGGGTGATACCTAGCATTTGCACACCTTTGTTTCCTGAGGAAATTCATTCTCTAGGGCACTTATTAGTGAGATCTTATCAGAATAGATACCTTGTGCTTTATGAGAACAATTCGTCCTCTTGACTGCAGGGGTATGATACAGAGCAGTAGTTCTGTTCTGGAGAGGCTGCCTTTGAAAAGATGAAAAACATGTTGAAAGGAGGTAAAAACGTCACTTGACTTGCTGGTGAATAACTGAAGCAAAATGATCTGTTACCAATCCGTTAGGCTCATTAACAGTGAAGGGAGAAGAAAAATGTGTTTCCATGGAACATAATAACTGCTAGGCTGATAAATATTTTCTCTATCCAAACACTTCTGCTTTTACAAAACAGCGGTGTTACACCGCCCACATACCCATGGAGCTTAAAGCCCTAAATCCAGAATTTGCCTTCTTTATTTCATTGCAGTTACTTTTAAGAAAATATAAAACTATGTGTATCTCACTTTGTGTTTGCTGATAATGACTGAAACCAATAACGTTTTTAGTCTTTTTGGGTCTTAGCTTCCCCACATATGAAACACAAGGGTTTCCAAACTCTGCCTATGTAGTAAGACCAATTATAATCTGTAAAATTCTCTTAAGGAGAACTGATTCTTTTTTCCTCATATAGGATATTTACCTGTAGCCTCCTATCTCAAAGCATGGTCCTATAATATTTAATATAATGAGAATGAGCTAATTAATTACTGGAAGTTTTTTAAGAGAGCTTCATTTATGAAATCTACCATCTGTTACCTGAATGACCTTGAGGGGTAATGGAAGCTTCTTGCCTATCTAAAGCAATTTCCATTAATACATCAGAATAAGGGATTGGTTTTATTTTTGGCAGGGAAAAAAATCCAGTAAAAAAAACCAGACTGAGAGGTTTAATTCACTGTCTTATTTCCACCCCTCTTTCTTTTCTTTCATCAAAAATGATCAAGTTGTGAAAAACAATTGATGACTAAGATTTGTTTGCAAAATAATTTTAGCATGCACTCACATCAGTGGCATTCACTAGCTTGGTTTCTCCATTTACTTTGTGGAAGTATAATTCATGTGGTGTTTTTCATATAGCAGGTACATGCAAATGTAGACTTGAAGGCATTTCTAGTTGTTTCATTTTGTTTCATCTTTTGCTCTTGATACAACCAAATCATGAAACTGCTTTCATAAAAATAATGCTATCCACAGTACTGTGTAGACCTGGTGAAAATTCTCTGCTAGAATTGTTCTGTTGTTTCTATTTTACTTTGTAGTACTGTAGATCATGACTATTAAAGACTAAATTTTCTTGGGTTACAGGTGTTAAACAGGTAAAGCACCCTGCCATAGGGGAAGGCAGACAGGGAGCAGGGGTGCCCTGTAGCTCTGTGTTCCCAGCGGAACTGCAGGGGACACAGGTATGTAAAATGTACTGATGTTCATCACCGTGCTCCTTTGCATACAGGAGGCTGCCACTGCAGCTGAGTGTATGCCTAAAATGATGAAGGGATTGTCAGCATAAGCCTAATTTGAAATCTCTGTTACTTTGAGAGAATAGACTTTTACTGGTTTTACAGAATTTGGCAGGCTGAGTTTGAGAAGCTGTTGTTTAGGATTAGGGATCAGGGTCAAACAAGGATGAGATGTTTTCTTGGAAGAAGTTAAATGCTTCACTGTACCCAAATTTATTTTTAGAGTGAAATTGCTTTATGACTTCCTAATGGCCTTAAAAGTTGTCAAGGATTTAAGCTGTCTCTCGAAATACCCTGAACATTAAGAAATGTCACATTAGTTATTCTGAAATACCACAGTCCAAGCCAATAGCAAACAATTTCACTTAGTGTGCTGTTTATCTGTCTAATTAGAATTGCTATCCCCCTAGTTAATATTCACAGAAAGCAGAGTGCCTGTTTAAGGGTATCACATTTTCTTATTCAAGGATATCTGGAGATATCTTGCCTTGCATTTTGAATTGCCAGGAGGAAAGGGAGCCACTGCTGTGTTGTGATTGTTTGTACTGCTTTCCCATTGATCAACTAAATTGACAATCAACTCCAGTTTCCTGAGCAATGTGGTTTAGAATAATCAGAGATCAGGCTATTTATCAGCAAATAGCAATATCACCAAGTGTCAGTGCAGTTCAAAATGTGGTTTAACAGGAAATTTCCTGCAGGAAAAGGCAAATCACGCCTTCCTTGTATAATACAAATAATCTTGTGATGGGGTTATCATCTTTTCAAGGCTCACAGAAAGGTCTACAGTGTTTTCCAATGAGATGCTGGGATGCTGTCCATTTCCATTTCCTAGTGTTTCCAGCCGTCCTAAAACTGAAAGCAAATGAAGAATCCCAAGGGAATGACCTTCTTTGGCAGCTGCAGATGAATCAGTGTGTCCAGCATGAACAGTCTTCTCCTATTTCCTTGTCTTTATCCACCTTAGATCTAATAGAGATGGTGACATCTGGGTTGTTGGTGTGTTGCAGCATATCTCTGTGTGTTTGTGAACATAACCATTCTGCATTTAAAGAGGAAAATGGAAACTTAAAGAACTGTTAAATCTGAATCAAATACCTGTTAAAACATGTGAAAGTCACCATGTGCTTCTGACTGCTCCACCATAAGCTTGTTGAAAATTTTTTTTGTAAGCTCATTTTCTCCGTTGATGTATCTTATTTGTGGTGTCAGGCTGCTTTTTGCCATTGGATTTGTATGACTGTAATAAAATGCAGAAGTGAAATTTAAAGAAAGCTTCAAAGAAAGAAAAAGGTTACTTTGAAAAATTAGTTTTAAAATTCAGTGAAATTTAGTTATGTAGGGAGCTTTGACACAACTTGTCATGTATAATCTTCTGAGTGAGAAAGGTGGAGTATTTTCGATACAAATAAGTAATGGACATTTTGGGGTAACTGAACTATAATCACTTTGTAAATCAGCAATCCTTACAGGGTCAATTAAGTGTTGTGCTTTCTATTGGAACTATTCAACAAATGAAACATTTTATTTAATGAATAATGAAGAGAGGAATGACTCAATAGATTTTTTTAACTCCGGTCATGGGATGAGATGGTCACTAAAGGTCTAAGTACTCTTGTTTGTTTTCTTAATAGTACACTTTATTGAAGACTGTTGTTGATCATTAATTCTTCCTTACAATGCTGAAGGTAGGCTTGGTCCCATGCCCTTATAAGTCCTTAAAGGTTTCCACTATTCTCAGCAGCCTTTGCTTGCTCTTTGTATCACCAGTAGTGCCCATCAACTGGCAAAGTGTCTCTGTGGGGCTGAAGGTACTTTTAAAGGAAAAAAGGGAAACAAGTATTTGCAAGAATCTAAAATGCCTGACAGAACTTGCCAGGCAGCTTCTGTGCATACATACCTCAATCACTGTCTTAAAATCTATTCATTGCCTTTTTTTTAATGTCCTCTTTCTCTCAGGACTCTATTAAGTGGCTTCCCAAGTCTCCTAAACTGTACAGTGGCCATAACTGGAGCTCCCAGGGCTCTCGCTGGGCCTCGTTGAAAGGAAAGGAAGGTTTTCATGGTGGTAACCTGTACAAATTCAGCTCTGCTAATGGAAAATGGAGAGAAGGAAGGATCAGTCCTGAGCAAGAAGCAGAGGAACTCGAGGATCCTGATGATGTAAGTAGTCTTGAAACTGGGAGAGACAAAGTGTATCTATGAAGAGGTTTTAGCTGCTCACGCTGCTGTGCAGCAGAGCACTTTGGGTTTGTAGGACCTACACTGCTTATACTCTCATGTCCCTGCTTGTACAGAGCTAGGTTCAACGTTTTATTCCAATTAATCCATCCAACCCTCAAGCCTACGGTTCATCCTGCAGTTTGAGTAACCTGAGCAATGGTGAAACACATTTTTTACTTTACTCCTACTTATATCCCGTTACCAAGCTCCCTCCATCTTTTTCGGGTAAGTAGGTTGTTAGCAGCACTCAGAGCTCAGCACCTCCCTAGGCCTGGATGGTAGAAAAGTGAGGTTGCAGTGCTCCTCCACTGCATGTTAATTTTGGGTGGTGCTCTTCCAGGATCTGATGTCAGTGGGCCCCTGCCTGCTGTACTTCCTCCAGCCTGAGCCTGCCAGGTGTCTGTCACCTGTGCTGCAGCCTGGCTGTCCTCTTGGTCCTAGCCTGGGAAAAGCAGGTGGTGATTGCACTCTTGCAGCCTTTCCCTTTCAGGGCATTGCTCACTGTTCTTCCTGATGTTTGCTGGGATATGAGTGAGGAATCTGGGCTCCTGCTCCTTTTCCAGGACCTCTGCTTACTTCCTAGCCCCTGTGAGTGCTGCTGGTGTGCCCCTTCCTCCATCCACAGTCCTGGCTCTTGCTCATGGCCTTCTTCCCTGGCAGCCACAGCACTGCAGGTGTGTCCAGGTTAGTCAGCCTGGCACTGCAAAGAGAAATCTCTCTCAAGAGAAGAAAGGTAGTGAATGTTTTATATGAGTCAAAGCTAAGCTAATTCCCTTTTAAGTGAAAATGGGAAGCAATCATGCCTTATATGCTTTCTCTGGGATTGGCAGTGCTTCTTTCAATCCCAACCAAAAAGAGATTGTGGGAAAGCACCAATACAGATTGAAAAATAAAGTGTCCAGTGGGGTTCTGCACAGCTGTTCAAGGTAATGGCACTGCTTTTTATTTTGGTATTAAACTTCCAAGCTTAGGTAAACACTTACGGAGTTTATTTTCAGAGATGTTGATGTGTGTTTGCTGCATCCTTTTACTGCCAGCTGAAGATAGAAGGATTTGGGCAATATGAAGATTTTATTTTACCTTAACCCATCAAATTAAGGAGCAAAAATCAGCTAAATATAAATAAAGCATTCCTAAGATGTGAACAGAATTTGAGCATCATGTCTGAATTTAATTTAACCCTTTGCCAGGAATAACTGATAGCTGGAAAACATCATTACATTTTGCAGTCAAACTTGTCTGAAGCTTTAATTATTAGGTGGATGGATGTATTTTGATTGTGTAATTCTCTTTTCAAGCCCTTGTGGTTTAGCTAAACATAGGGTGACATTGTGAGCTCCCCAACTACATCTCAAATTAAGTTCACCCTAGAGCCAGGGCTTCAGAGTGGGCTTTAGTATGCATCACCTTTGAGGCTCCATTTCCAGAGAACTCCTAAATCACTTAAGTTTGCAGGTCTCCACTCCTTCCATTTGCAACTAAAGTCAATCGAAAGACTGAAGTGAAGTCTTAGATATGTAGATGTAAGGTAGGGGCTTGCCTTCCCTCTCCTCTCACACCTATGCTCCCAAAAATGGAATGTGAGTTTTGAGGAACTATGAGAAATGTTTTATTTTCTGTGCAGAAATATCTTTGCCTTGTGTGTGTGGTTCCTTCCCCCAGAACAGTGGATTCAGTGCTGCAGAGCTGGCAGAGGCTGCCCAAAATAGTCTTGTTCTCATGCTCTGCTATTGTCACGGGCATTGCAGGATTTGTGCACATATGGATATGTTGTGTTACACGTGCTTGTGAGTGCCAGAGAATCTAGTGAAAGGCTATACAAATCCCAGTCCTCTCCCTGAAAGTTCCAGTTTTGTCTTCAGTGAAATAAATTCTATCATACAGCAATGTGAGCGTGAGGAACAAATTCTTCTTAGCACGGGTAAGGTCTCTGTTTCAGATTTTCCTTGCTGTTTCTTTGTTTACCTTTTTTATCTTTAACCCTCAGGAACCTATTTCCAAGTTTTCTGGCAGCCTTTTTGGTAGCAATGATAGCATGAGAGATCAAAGAAGTACCAGAGCAACGCTACAAGAAAAGCACAAGCTGGCAATGAAAGGGAAGACTCTCCCAGGATCTATCCCCAAGGGGCAGCCACCAGTGTCAGCAGCAGGCAGCTTCCCCAGCGAGAGCGGCCGGGGCGCGGAGGAGCTGCGGGTGCTGGATGTGCCACAGCCCCCACTGAAGGTTTGGAGCTGCTGCAGGGGCTGGGCTTGCTGCTGGGGGGGCTCTGCATGTCTGTGGGACAGTCCCTGTGTCTCTGGGGAGCTCCTCTTGGGTGAGGCAGTTTATAAAAGATGCAAAGAAGGGGGGACACTGCATGGCAGATGTCATGAGGCTTACCTTAAAGGCAGTAAGCTGATGGTTGTCATTGCTCCCCATGACTTCTATGGAAAAAGAATTTAACTTTAAAACACCCCAACAAGGCCCACTTTCCTTGTAGCCATGCATCTCACTGTGTCTATCCAGCTTTGGTATTGTGAGGTCAAGTCAAAGGTACGTGCAGTTGAGCACTGAGCTGAGTCTTCGTTCAGTCCATGGTTTCAAAGCAGTGGTGGCAAGTCTTTGCATGTGCCAGTGTTGAAGTGTAGCACCATTTTCCTTTGGCCTGGACTCTCCAGGGGCATGTCTGCTGGTGTTCAGAATGGGAGGAAGATTTTCAATGCTCATATAATTAATAGGCAATATTTTTGATTAATCAGGTCACTTATCCATTATAATTCTTTTCCAGGTAACCATTACTGTGTGCAGTCAAATGGGGAGTCTTGGTATTAGCATTGCTGGTGGAAAGGGCTCATCTTCATGTAAAGAAAGTGATGAGGTGCATTTCATTATTCAAAATGTATCTAGTGATCATTAGGAGTAAACTGATGAGTAGTTCCTTGAGTTACTGTGTTTTGTTGTTTGCTTTCTGAGATTGTCTTTCATGTAACATTTCCATCTTTGTAAAGCTAACGAGGGTAAACATAGGTAGCTTATTTCCCAGATCTGGCATTAGATTTTGATGGGAAGCTCCAGAAGGGATGATTTGGGAGAGATACCCAAATGTAAACCAATGATTTTGAAGAGTCAACCTGATGGCTGAAACACTGTTGTTTAATTATGATTTTCTGCCTCAATATGGGAACACTCCCTTGGCAATCCACATGCCTCTCCCATCTCATTTGTTTATTCCCAGGAGCTAACTTGATCTAGAAGAAATATTTTGCACATCTTATCTATCTTTTAAATAAATCTTTGTTTTCCAGTCTGTTCCCCGTGGCACAGTGTAAACAATTACTGACTTTTATTCATTGTTTTATGTGTCAGCCATGGAGGTTTATTTTTTTTTTGTCTTCCTAATGTGCTAAGGCATTTAGTTTTTACTTTTATGGAGGCAACAGAACAATAAGTCTTGAAAATTAATTGCTTCCCATTTGCTTTTTGCATCTAAGAACAATGGGAGAAACTGTCACTTCTGAAACCTATGTTTTGTGTTACCAGGGGATCGTGATTGCACGGCTGCCAAAAGATGGTCCACCAGACCTGGCTGGGGTACAAGCAGGAGACAGAGTGGCTGAGGTAGCTGGGTTATTTGTCACTGTAGAGTGTGTTCTCTTGTTGTTGTCTTTAAATCAAATCACTTAGAGCTGTGGAACTTGAGATCCAGACCTAGGCTTGCCTCAGCTTTTTAGATACTTGCCATTATGAAGAAATGATAATAACATTAAATTGTTGTATTCCTTCTTATGTTCTGGTTGTCAGATCTTTATGTTCAAAGTGCTTAACAAAATACTATTCACTTAAATGAATGATTTACAAAGGTCTTAGTAAGTTGTTATGTAAGCATAAATGCAGTTGTACTTGATCCAAGACACTTCCTTGTGACATGGTATTAGATTTACTAGATGAGTTCATTGCAATTTTAACAAAGAAATATAAACTAAATGAGCTTGTTTCCCCAAGGTGATTTTTGGTAGGAAGAGAAAAGCTCAAAATAACTCCCCTGATAGAGGCTTACAGTGCCAAGTGCCAAGGGATAAATGTGTCTCTTGGGCTGCTCCACCTCAAGCCTCATCCTTCTTAGCAGAAGCCACTTTCTTGAGCTTCAGAATTTCCCAAGAACAATGGGGAAAAAATGGTCACATACCGTTTTGTGTTACACACTTTAGATGTACTGTTTGGTTTCTACGTACTGGGAATTTTGGAGTAGGAAGAGAGCCTCTACAAAATTATTTTGAGGTGAAACTGGTCCATATTTCTTTCAGCTCTTGTTCTCTTAAACTTTCATTTATACTTGGTTAAATTAATAGCTTTTACTCCAACATGGTCCATGCTGAATTAAGGTGGGATAGGGCAAGCAATATTGTATGTCTATTAAATTGTCAGGAATAATGATACAACCTGTACCAGCCAAAGACTTTAATGATAAATTAATCTACTAATTTTATAAAACTATGGTATGGAATTATTAATAGAGAGTGGTGTTCCATAATATGTAAATACTGTGTTAGTTTGACAGTTATTAAAAGGTTAATTGTAGATAAAAATGTGTTAATTTTACATATTTCTCTTTTATGAAAGGTATTGTAATAAATGGGAGAGAATGTAAATAATTCTCTACATATTTCACATTATGAGATCATTGGGGAAAAAACCTCAGGATTTTTAGTTGCTGTACCTTTACCTTCTGAGCAGATTTTTCTGGTCAAGTTAGTGTCTTAAAAGTCAACCCTATTGCTCAGCTTCCTCCATGAGACTATAATTAATTATTTATTTGGGGGAGTATTTGGAATATACTAGGTGTTAATGTCTGTTCACTTAATCAATAGTGAAACAAGTGAAAAAGAAGTTGTTTCTGTTACATCCTGTTCTGCCCTGCTGTTATTGTACAAGTTAGGATTTCTCCTTCTCCCACAAGATGGCAGAATCATTCATCTGTTTAAAGAATATAGAAAACAACTCTCTGCTTTTTGAATGTGTGTGTGACGAGAAGGAATTAATGAGGTGTGCTGTAGAAATAGCTGTTTTGACCACAGGACTAAGCTGTGTACAAAATAACATTTTTCTCTTGACACTATGTGTTACAACTTCTTATTCTTGAACTGATATTTTCAACAGTTCAAATATAAAATTCACCGAAAATGGGAAACAGCAAGAATTGCAATTTTATTTGCTTTTGTTTTACAACCACACGTAACAATAGGGCCAGGTGTTTGTACACTAACTTGAGAGGGAGGGGAACTCCTCTTCTTAAACAGCATTCTGAATAAAAATATATTTCTGGTGTTTTCTTTTAAAGGCAACCTTTGTTTCAGAGCCTGCTGCCCCTGATGCTGGTTCTACTGAAGCTTCCCCCAAGGGCAGCCCCTTACCGACAGTCAACCATGTCATAACAGTAAGTAGGATGGCCCCAGAAAATTACAAGTCACTCTTACCTAAGAATCTGGTGTTGTCTGTCATTAATGCTGGTAAAGACTGGCACAGAACTCCACACATATCAGAGACCCTACCAAGCATTTTCATGGCTGTCAGTGCTGCTGGGAAGTGGCTTCTGGAGGAGCTCTGCTCCTGGGTGAGCACCCACACAGCAGAGTGGAGCTTTTGAAGCACTGTGGTTTGGGGATTTTAGGTGGTGTCCATTCCCCCCAGTTTGAGTCATTATTCTGTTTCTGGACTCTGTCTCTAGCTAGTGGAAGGAACAGCATTTCCAGGATCCCTCTTTTAGAAGGGAGAGGGTGAACTGCAACCGGGATGTGACCATTTTCATGTTTTGGCTGGAGGGGAGCACTTGTGTCACAGGCTAAGACATGCCTGTATTTTAGGTGACTGATGAGAGTAAGCCTACTGCACATGTCACAGAAGGCAACAGCTGAGCCTGCAGGGGGCTTTTAGAAATCCGTTTTTTTAACTTCTCTAGCAAGTTCAGCTTTCTGAAGACCTGCCCTAATCTTGGTCATCTATGTGCACAACTGAAACTATGGCTTTACTAAGAAGATACAATAAGATCAAGATATCTGAATAATTAAGGTCAAAAAGCATCTTACGTGTATGGATCTTGAAGTATTAGGAAGCAACAACTGTTTCTCCTACAGCAAATGCCATGGGAATGCTTTGTTTGATTCCTCTTCTTTCAGTCTGTTTAAAATCTTTCTCTATGAATACCATTCACAACCGGGCTAATGGCAAACAAGGAAAGTATGTATAATATATAAAAGACTGTAATCAAAGACCATATCAGTTTTTATATGCCATTTAAAGAAGTAATGTGATTTGTTAGTTGACTGGAAAAGTCAGCAGATGGATCATGCAACTGTTTTTCTCTGATTTCCGGTGTTAGTCACTGTTTGACATGTTGAGCTAGAGTTTTTGTCCATGAGATAGACTAAGAAAGATTTTCCCTTCTACTAATTGCTTAAAGAAAATTATTTTGAGGCCTTTGGCCTCCAACATCATCTTATGAAACATTTAGACCGGTTTTATTTTCCAACTGAAAACACTTTCATCAATTTGTTTTTTTTTTTTTTGTCCAGTTTTACCTGGTAGCTGTTTCTTACAGTCTTTGTCAGCATTGCAGGAAGCACAAGGCTTCCTGTTAGAGGAACCACTGTTGAAAGGGTTTATTCATACATTGGTGGTGGCCTGGATCTATTGCAGTAGTATCTGACTTTCAGTATTTTCATCCAAAAAGAAGAAATTGCTGTATTTTTGTGTTGTATGCCTCCCTTTAAAGTTCTTCAGGTGTAGTGGGGGGAGGAGGCAGATTAGATTGAGATACTTAATTTAGAGCAGAGTACTCAGAGGGAGTCAACTGGCTGAATATGTTCCGAGTGTCAAAATCAACCAAGTTCTTTTGTGAAGAAACATTTGTATTTCTGGTTTTGTTTCTTTTTTGAAATCAAAATCTTTGTGCTGTAGGAAATGATACATGTTATTGCCTGTAACCTGGAGCAGCAGTCACCAGTTTTAGGGATTATGGGCTTGTGGGGAGTATTCTGCTGACATGGGACTGCTCAATTTCTCATCTGTTCTCACTTTGAAGTCCCTCTTATTCCTCAGTAACTGAAGAAAATCTTATTATCTGAAAAATGTTTAGAGCCTGGCTTGCCATGGAGGACTTGCTTTGCATGTTCAGATAAGCAGGTGGCAGTAGGACCTTAATGCAGAATCTTCTCCTGTGCTAGGAATATAGGAAGGTTCATTTCCTTTGTGTTTCTGGTCAGGTTTCAATAGAAGATGGTTGTGTCTAAACAAGGGAGGGAAGGATTGAAGTGTAATAACAGAGAGACCAGAGACTCCTATTACTATTCTGCAAAAACTGAGTATGTTCCAGATGGTGTCATCTTTCTTTTCCCTCTCTTCCATGTCATTATCCTGCCTTCCAGCAGATACTGTCTTCATCTGTTTATTTTTATTGAATTTTAAAAAACATCCTCTTTGCATATGCTCTCTGTGATAATATTTGTCTCATTCTTGCTAGCCACAGCCCACCCCACCTCTGAGCCTGCTGCTCTGGCATTACAACAGGCAACTCTGCTGCCAGGTTCAGGTTTCCTCTGTTTTCCACAGGCTTGCTCTAACTGCTTCTAAAATTCATTTAGAACTGCATTCTAACTGCTTCATTTAATTGTTAGCTCATGCAGCCAAACTCAATTTCAAACCCTTTGTGCCAGCTTTAAGATTTCATGACAGTGTGAATGACCAGCAATTAATTGGACAAACGAAATGTTCTTTCACAGTGAGTCATTGTTTTGCAAAGGAAAAATGAGAATCTTCCTTGGTTTTAATTATGATTGAGTATTTTGCTGACACATAGATAGAACTTTAATTATAGTAGATAGTTTTTATATACAGTATTTTATAGACTAGCCTCAGTTATGCTAATCATACCTCAAAAATATGAAAACATATTTTACTTTGTTTAATAGATATGGATATAGATATAGATATAAATATTTGAATTGAACTTAACAAAAAAAATCAGAGATATAAAAACATGTCCTTGCTGACTTTAACAGAAGGAACTTTAACTTGGATTCTGGAGTCTTCATTTCCAGTTCAGTTATTGTTTCCTATCCATCCTCTCAACATAGAGCCAACTCTTCACAACCTTTCTTCATCATAAATATTTTCATTCAGCCTCTGACTGAAATTCCCAGAGGATTTTGTCTGACTGAATGGAGAGAGTTGACAGGTTTCAGCATCTTTTATTATTTTATAACATGCATCATCATGCCATCTTCTTTGACTCATTTTTGGGGCTATCAACATAATAAGAATATTAGATACTTTGTAATATCAAGCCTTCAAAATATTTTAATCTAGTATTGTTAAATTGTTAGCATATTATTTGATTTAATTTTATGCCTTTTCCCTGGGAATTTGCTCAATTATATTTTTTCATGTAGTTCACCAGGAGTACAAGTGTCATTGATACTGGGATTTTCAAGACAGGCTAAAGTAAGAGCTACCAGTTAAAAGTGATTGTTCAAATAAATAAATAAATAAATAAATAAATAAATAAATGGTGAAGCTTACAGTACTGAAAAAATCTGAAGAACTTCTTCAGGCTAAAAAAGCCAAGTTTTTTGGCTGCTCTCTTAAAAATGCAGAGATACCAAGCATTCCCAAATCTGCCGAGAAAACAGACAAGTGTACTAGAACCTGTAAGGTATCAAAATGAAATCCTCTTGTGCCTCCAGAAAATTCATAAGCAGATACACCATCTTCCACACTATGCAGTTTCTGGTCTTCTGCCTTTGTCTCATATTGTTCATATGCAAGTCTTGAAAAATCTTACATGGATGAGAATCCCAGCAGATCTACCTTCTTCATTTCCAGCTGATAAAGACTTTTCAGGAAAAAAACTTGATCCACTTACATTAGTTAAAAATCCTCAAAAAACTTATTATCAAACCCTTTCTTTATTCATCTGAGCATGTTCTAAACATATCAGAAAATGGAAATCGTACAACATAAAATAAAACTTTTGTTTCTTTAGTCATTGTCTTACTTTGTTCAATTTTAAAAGCAAAGCCAGTGGAGTACTCAGGTCAGAGAAGCAGTGTAAAAGGAGATAACTAAAGTAAGATTCAGAATGCTCTTATCATGAACAAAGGCAGGTTTCTTCTTAAGTTTGTTTCAAACAGTAAAGACCTTGCTCACATCACAGTGTTTGACTGACCTATAGCACCATAAGATCTACTACTTCAAGTTTCTTATGAGGAACTGCTTTATCCCTTCTCCAAAACATTTTCATGACTCTTTTAATCTTGTCAGGTAAGGGTGTTGGTGTTTTTATGTTATTTTGTTTTCTATTCTGACAAGCTAAGTTAGTTTTAGAAGTCAGGAATCTAAGTCTCCAATGCCTTGCATCTTATGCAGGTTTACATGTTTGCAAAAGAGCCTGTGAGCCTTGTTGGTTTAGCTAACCTTAGTCATTGTGTGAGCTTCAGTGGAGTGTGAGCACCCATGTTCTGTGTGATTGCCTTCTCCATTTCATCTCCTCGTTTGCTTCTGCTTTTATCTGAGCAACTGAGTATTTCTGAGTCACGATGAAAGATGGAAGATAAAAGGTGTGTTTTGTAGACACTCTGTTTGCCTCCATAGTGTAGTGGTTAGGAAACTTATTTTGTGAATTTGAAATTAAGTTCCTGTTCTCAACAAATGTTTCTGTTTGCACAGTGTATCTTTTCCCACTCTTCCTTTTAAGTAGTTTTCTCACAGCATTCAGTCAAAACTGACTCATTTCAACCTCTAAGTTCTTGGATTTTTCAAAGCTTATAATTAACCCTGCTAAATAGGAAAAACCTTTTAAAAAGACAGGACATTAATTGATATTTCCAAGTTACCATATTAAAATACCTCCAAGTTAGAGAAAATCTACAAAGTGAGCCCATTGTATGGTAGGCAATATAAGCACTGCAGACAATACAAGCAAAAACATACAAAAGACAGAATCAAGCAAGGCACCTTGAACTGTGCTGTAGGATATTATTTGTACATATTATTTGAGAATAAAAGAGAGTAAGTATTTAAAGAGCTACACAAATGATAAGCAATGTGTCCCCTTGTGAAAGGCATCCTCGTGGACTCTGGGAGTACTGCAGGGGAAGAGACTGTGCTGAATTCCTGCAAGCTTTCAGACAGCCACTGCCTTTCACAGGGCTGATGAGTTTTCTTCAAAAAATCAAAGGGTTGGCAACTTGGACCATGGGTAGCACTGTTTATGGGGGCAATGCCTTTTAGTTCTCCCAATGTGGTCAGAGCAATGCATTTTCTTCAATGTTTTCATAGCATCAGGCCATGAATGATTACACACTTATATGAAAATCTGTAAATCAGGTTCCAGTGTCAGGGAAGTCACTGAGTGGAAGTCATCCAGTGGTACATTAGAAGATGAAAGAAATGGAGCAAGGACGATTTTTCATACACAATTTGAGTCGTACAAAAGCCTTTTGTGCTTGACAGCATTGCAGATATGACATGATGAGGATTGATCTTCCATTTTTGTTGTGAATTTGACAGAGCTCCATCTTTCTTGCCTTGTGCATTGCCCTTGGGAGGCACTTGGCAGAAAGCAACAACAGAAAGGAGCTTTGCTCTAAATGCAACATGACCAAATGTTATATATACTGCATGCTGAAAGACAGATGAAACATGCAAGATGTTCTATTGCTATTCCAAGAAGTAGAGAAAATACTCAGTTTTAAAACCAAGCTGTAAAATACATCAATATCTGGAAAATTCACACAGAGGAAATTTCCATAGAATCATAGAGTGGTTTGGGTCGGAATGGACCTTTAAAGGCCATCTTGTACTCCACTTGTAGTGACCAGGGACATCTTCCACTAGACCAGATTGCTCAGAGCCCTGTCCAACCTGTCCTTGAATATTTCCAGGAATAGGCATCCACACCTCTCTGAGCAACCTATTCCAGTATTTTACTGCTTGTCTGGTCTGTTGATTTCCAGGAAATCATACTGAGCTGAATTAGATTTTGGAGTAAATCACTGTGCACAGTGTGGGAAGAGGAACAGGGAAGAGGGATGGGCTGGTGGGGTAGCCCCAGGTCAGGGCCCACACCAGGCTGCTGCACACAAAACTCAGGCAGCATTTTCAAAAGCATGGTGCCAGAGCTCCTCTGTCAGTGCTTGAGAGTAGTGTGGCTGTTCAAAGGGCAAGGAGGAGCTGAATTATGTGCTGCCCTCTTCCAACTCCTAGTAATAAAAGATGTCATGAGCTGGTTGCTCCCTGAGTGTAGCAGCACAGGTCACATAGATTTCCTTGTGCAGAGATCTGTAGCCAAGTGTAAATGAGTTGCTTCATCCATGCCTCACCAAAGATTTATCTTCCCCAGAGTGTAGGAGAGGTTTATCCCTCTCTCCATCCAACATCACAATTTCTGGAGTTTGGCCAGAGGTCAAATACAGCAGTAAAACAGCATTGTAAAGTGCTGGGGAAAGGGATGCAGCCAGGGATTTCCATGACCAGGAGAGCTGAGGGTGCACCATTAAACCCATGCTTGTTGAAACGTCCCCGATGTGCTATAAAGGGGGAGCTGTGCTCAATGCCTAGATGGGGTTTCCAGATTTGTGTGTGTTCAGGCACACAGCTGTGCATCAGCTGGTTTCTGTCCCACAGCCCTCGACCCTGCCCCAGCTGCTGTCCCGGCTGCACCCTGGCTTCTGTGCCCACTCCTGCCTGGAGGTGGGATTGCTTGTGAGTAGAACTCACAAGGAACTAATTTGATCTCTTTCTCTGTCTTTGACTTGTATTTCCTTGATTCCTATTGGGGAAAGTTGCTTTTATCTATTGTTGCTGACATCTCTTCAATTAAGAATGCCATTGGATGCCAGTTTGTTGTGAATTGTGCAGCAACAGATCTGCCCCTTCTCTGCTGTTCTGATGAATGCATTTTTACATCCTCTTTTTAAAATTTTTGTTTAAAATTCCAGCAGTGCAATATTTTTTAGGCATGAGTAATTACCCTACTTTGTTAGATTCGATTTAGACAGCTTCTTCTCTGAATACAGCCATTATCCAATGTGATCTTTTGCATCTAGCAAAGGACTGTTTTCATTGTTTAGTGAGAAATCTACATTTCCTGCTCAGGTCTAAAAAATTACTTCCATCTCCAGTGATGACAAAACAGGTAAGACTAAGTATGAAATCATAACATTATTCATGAGGTTTACATAATCCCTGCACATGCTCTCAACTGTGTTGATAATTTTGTTTTCCCCTGTTTTCCCCAATTAAGGGTACCATCCTTAGCACTGGAGTCAGTGAAGATCAGCTGTAAAGTCAGATTTTAAAAATATGCATTATTTAGATATACAGAGCTGAGCTAGGCAGGCATTCCTATTACAGGTATTTTCTAGCTGAAGAATATTTTCTTTAAAAATTTACCTGTTGGAACTAGAGTTAAAAGTATGTCTGGTTTTCATCCTAAAAAAGGTCAATCCAAATTCTTTTTGCCTGCCCTTATTCCATCAAACTTTGGCCTTTCATGTGTTGTTTCATCTTCTGATTTGCAGCCTCTGTGCCCAGCAGCTGGCCTTGCTGCCAGCTGTGATTTGCCCTGTTGCTGCTGGTTATGCCTTTGATGTGAAGCTTGGGTTGTAGCTGTGACTGTTGCCTTGAGAACTTCCCTCTCCAGCTAATATTGGAGTATGGACCTGTGGGCTGGGAGAGGCCAGGGAAAGGGAATGGCTTATAAAAGAAAAAAAAAAGATGATGGGGTTTGATCTGTTCAGTTTTAGTTTTGAAAAAATTATAAAAAGACATAAGGAACTGTCTTTTATGAAGTGTTCTGCAATGTTTTGGACAAACATTTTGATTAGAAGTAGGTAAGGAAAGCATATGTGCACATCTGGAAGTTAAAAATTATTGGATGGTGACCTGTTGGCAAGACATCTCATTTATCATGTTTTCTTTTAAAAACTGCTTTCAAGCATCACAGCTAGTTGTGGGTTTGTTCCTATCCTGTTTCAGTATGAAAGAATTTTTGCAGCCAACACTGCAGCTGAATTGCCCAAAGTTGTTTAGATGGCTTTATTTTACTTCTTCCTGCAGAGGACCAGGAGTGCACAGGCAGCCCCCTGTCTGTGCTCCAGCTGAAGGACTCCAAGCTTCAATGTAGGCTGTTAATCCCATTAAATGAGAGTGTCTGAAATAATCTGATTTTTAGTTATGAGTGATTAAAATAAAACTGAATTTTATTTGGTGTAGAAAGTCTTAGTGGTTATGTTAAAAAAAGTGACACAACCAAGGTAATGGAAGAAGTTTCCACAGTGAATCCGCTGGTTTTAATACAGGACATCTCCATTTTAAAGTTTACTTTTTAGGCACTGAAAATATAATTTCAGGGGAAAATGGATAAACAGTAACTTTTTTCAAGTAATTAATTATGCATTTTTCTGAAAAAGTATTCTATGTATTTTGACAATTTGAGATTGAATAGTAGTTCCCCTATTATTTAAATAATGATATTTAAAGCATGATGATGGAAATTGAGTAGGAGGACTTTGCAATTTCAGCATAAGTATTTTGAACAAGTTCAAACACTGCTGAGTAACACCCAGTGGAGAAAACAATGGAATAATAGAAAATCTAGATAATTTGTCCCCCTGGCATCAATTTTGTTTGGAGAATTACCTACAGAAGATGGAAGTTTCACACTTTCCCACATACCTTAGACAAGCAACTCAGATGCCTGTACTGGAAGGGTTTTCCTTATTGCCATCCTAAATGTCTCTGTCTTGCCCTGTCTGTAATGGGCAGTGGAAGTAGTTTGCTTTCTCTTTGCTGTGCCATTTTTACACATAGGAAATCTGTTTTCCTATCTTTCCTCGATCATGCTGCACCAGGAAATGTACATTCAAATATAAATAGTAAAGAAAATAGTAAAGAAAAGCTCCAAGAGCAAGACTTGCCTATTTAATAGGGTAATGCTGAGGTCAGTGAAGATAAGCAGGGAAATATGAAAATGAAAATAAAATCTTTCCAGGATTCTGGGAAGAGAAACACTGGGTTTGAGAAAAGGATGTAACAAAACATGATGCAAGTTTAGAGTTGGTGAGTTTTGTTAGTTTCTTTTGTTTGTGGCTTGTTTGTTTGTTTGTTTTTATTGTTTTTGGTTTGTTTTGTTTTTAACAAAACTGAAAGAGTAAAGGAAGCTGAAAAAGCTTATATTATGGTGTTCCTGAAGCTTGGGTGAATGTGAAGGCAGTGATAGAGAGTGCTGGGTTCTTAGGGGATGATTTAGGTGAAATGGTTAGGCCACTGTGGTTAGAAATCTGATGTGTGTTTCTTACATCTATTTTTTGTTGGTTTTGGTTTATAGAGGAGCTTAATTGATAACTTTTACTGCAAGGAGAGGCAGACTAGAGGCCCAAGCCTCTTTTCATTGAATTTGATCTTGTACAAAATGCATGCTCTATTGCTTAGTTGCGTGTGCAATTGCATAATTGGCACAAGCCTCAACTGAGAGTTGTTCTTTCATTGGTACCTATGATTCAGATTTGAGGAAATCAGCTCCTCAGCATCCCATCATGGAGAGAGGCACAGAGGAGGATGACTGGTTGCAGGAGAAGGAGCAGTGATGGTTTAGGAACAGTAGTGGCATGGATTCACATGGAGTTTCAGAGGGAGAGTGGGCAGGGAGATGTGTGGAAAGCAGAGGGACAGAGAATACAGCTGGACTTGGACCAGGACATTTGATTTGATAGAAAGACTCAACAGTTTGTCTCCAAATCAGCATGAGTTGGTGTGTGTGTGTGTGCTTTCACCTGCCTGGAGAGGGTACAGAGGGGCTGCTTTCCTTTTACCTGCAGCAACATGAAAGATTAGATGTAAGATTTCCCCAACACCATGTATTTTCTGTAGCAGTTAACACAATTACCACAGAAATGCTGAAGGAGCACTTTTCATCAATTAAATTTACTTTATAATTTTTAGACCTAGTTCCATCATAATATTTGAAAGATAGTATGCCAGCAATCATGAAATGTTTGAAGAAAATCTCTTTTAGAGAATTAGTTTTGGTTTTTGGGAACTGGGGAGTAGGAGCCATGCTGAAAAAGAGTACTTAAAAAGCTGACATTCAAAATGGCTAAGGTCTTTCCTTCAAAAGGACAAATAGATACTGGTGACTCTGCATTGCTAATGAAATACATGTCAGTCATGGGAAGGTGTGCACATGTCTATTCCAGAACAGCACACTACACAAAGAAAGGTCTTCCTTGAGCTTTGAACTGACAGCTCAATGAAATGCAAAGCCTGGTCCTGGATGTGACTGTAGGTAACTTAGGGCATAGACCTCTGCAGTAGCTCTTGAGGTGTCAGAATTTCATTATGTGACCCAGTAAACCACCTGTATGTATAGATGTGCATTTGCTGTACTGCAAAGCAGCTGGCTGCTGGCTGGTGTTAAGCAAGAAGCATCTTTCAGCAAAGAACAGAACTGTCCAGTGCAAGGAAAGTTATAAATAATGCCATCTGTGAGTGACCAAAGCAAATCTTCCTCAGAGTTGTAGCTTGGCCAGTGCTTAGGATCTCTATAGGTTATTTAAAGCTAGCAAATGTGTCCTTCTTAGTTTAAGCAGAACAAAAAGAAGGGGGGAAAAAGGTGTATAATTGGGTGCTCAGTACACCAGGGTATACACTAAATTTACACATGGTTTTAAGATTAGTTTACATCTACCAGGGGTGAGATTCAGCTCTGCACTTTGGTGTCTATGTGTAGTGTGCTGTGAGCCAGGGGGAGTCGGAGCTAATCTCAGGGGAGCCTGGGGAATAATTCATTTTACTTCAATGCAGAAACCTGGCTGAAAGTGCAACAGCCACAAAGCATCTATATGCTTGTATCATTTCCTAAATCAAATAATGTACAGCAGGGAAATAATATATAAACAATTGAATTGTGTGGTGTCAACATTAAATGTTCTCAAGAAGTAGAAGTAGCTGATAAATAAGAAGTACTAACTAAAATTCTCACACTGCTTGTAGAAGATGGCCACTTTATTTATTGCACATTATCATCTTGCCTGTTTGTTAGATATATTGACTCACCCTTACATGTTTTCATTACATGTTAAACCATTTTTGGAAAGCAGTAAAAAGGAGGATGATTTTGTGCATCAGAGTAAAATTTGTAATAATCCATTCATTGATAAAAACAATTACTGATACATTATTTGACTATACATAAGAGCCTGCCACTGTGTTTTTCCCTCAGTTACAGCATTTAAATTAATTTTAAAGCATTGCAATATAATTCTCAAAGAACACAAAGTTATTGTCCAAAAAATATGAATCAAATCTATGTATGCATATTTTACTGACAAATTTAAACATTGATATTTTCTCTTAATGTTTCTCTTAAATATATTTTGTCAGTAAAGAAGCCCAAATATGCAATTTTTCAAAGATCAATAATTGATATGATTTATGCTTCCTAATTAATCCTTTATTGCTTTCAGGGGGTGAATTGAATGAATAATGATTACTTGTCTTTATTTTTAAAAAATATTTTAATCTT
Organism: Sturnus vulgaris; assembly: GCF_052056855.1. Classification (NCBI taxonomy): domain Eukaryota; kingdom Metazoa; phylum Chordata; class Aves; order Passeriformes; family Sturnidae; genus Sturnus; species Sturnus vulgaris. The sequence goes on along the minus strand of NC_142245.1, from coordinate 91,685,967 downwards.
TTTTTTCACCTATAGAATATAGAAGGTTCTTTAAAAGATTAGCTAATGAGAGGAAAGGGCAATTTATCTTAATTTTGCTTTATCAATAGCTTTTTAGCATAAAATAAAAAATGAAAGGAAGGCCAAGGGGAATAATCTTTTCTTTATTGGATGTGGTAAGAAACATAGAGGCAAAGGATAAGGAAAATTCTGAGTTACTTAAAGCCTTCTTTGCCTCAGTCTAAAGACTGTTCTCTGGGTGCCAGTCCCCTAAGCTGTAACACAATGATAGGGAGTAGAATGAACCCCCCTAATCCAAGGGGAAATGTTCAACACCTACTGCACACCTGAGACACACACAGGTCCATGGGGCCAGGTGGAATCCAGCCAAGGTGCTGAGAGAGCTGCTGAAGTGCTCACCAAGGCTCTTTCATCATCTGTTGGCAGCCATGGCTAACTGGGAAGGTCCCAGTTGATGGAAGTTGGCAAATGTGATTCCCATCTAGAAGAGGGGCTGGAAGGAGGATCCAGGGAACTTCAGCTTGACTGACCTAATCTTCCATGACAAAGTGACCCACTTAGATGTTGTCTACCCAGAATTTAGTAAAGCCTTTGAGTTAATTTCCCAGTGCATTCTCCTGGAGAACCTGGCTGCTCATGGTTTGGACAGGGACACTTTTGCTGGGTGAAAAACTGTCTGGATGGCCAGGCCCAGAGGATGGTGGTGAATGGTGCTGCATTCAGCTGGTGGCTGGTCACTGGTGGTGTTTCCCAGGACTCAGTACTGGGGCCAGTCCTCCTTCATATCTTTAGCAATGGTCTGGATGAGGGGACTAAGTGCACCCTCAATAGGTTTGCTGGTGACACCAGGCTAGGTGTGAATGTTGATCTGCTGGAGGGTAGGAAGCTCTGCAGAGGAATTTGGACAGGCTGGATTGATGGTCCAAGGGCAACTGTGTGATGTTCAGTGAGGCCAGGTGTCAGGTTCTGCCCTTCAGTCACAACAACCCCACACAGAGCTACAGGCTGGGGACAGAGTGTCTGGAAAGCTGCCTGGTGGAAAAGGACCCTGGGGTCTTGGTTTACATTTGGCTGAACATGAGCCAGTGTGTGTGCCCAGGTGGCCAGGAAGGCTCATAGATCCTGGCCTGTGTCAGCAATAGTGTGGCCAGCAGGAGCAGGGCAGGGATTGTCCCCCTGTACTCAGCACTGCTGAGGCCACAGCTCGAGTGCTGTGTCCAGTTCTGGGCCCTCACTGTGAGAAAGACACTGAGGGGCTGGAGCGAGTCCAGGGAAGGGCAATGGAGCTGGGGAAGGGTCTGGAGCACAAGTCCTGTGAGGAGCAGCTGAGGGAGCTGGGGGTGTTCAGCCTGGAGAAAAGGAGGCTCAGGGGAGACCTCATCACTCTCTACAAGTGCCTGAAAGGAGGTTATACCCAGGTGAGGGTTGGTCTTTTCTGCCATGTAACAAGGGACAGGGCAAGAGCAAATGGTCTGAACTTGTGCCAGGGTAGGTTTATATTGGATATTAGAAAAAAATTCTTTATAGGAAGAGTGTTCAAGCATGGGAACACATTGCCCAGGGAAGTGGCTGAGTCATCATCCTGGAGGTATTTAAAATACATGTAGTTGTGGCACTTAGGGACATGGTTTAGTGGTGGACTTGGCAGTGCTGGGTTAGTAGTTGGACTTGATGATGTTAAAGATCTTTTCCAACCTAAACAATTCTGCAATTCTCTATGCTGTTATATCTCTTACATACTTTTTCTCATCACCTGTTACCCCTGTCCCTTTAAAATATTCCCATTAAACACTTCCCTGCTTTGACCTGATTCTTTTCTCTGAAATCTTTCACATCTTGCTGAAGATACCTCGGATAATCCTCACACGCCCCTCCACTTCTGATGAAGATGCTGACCAGCTGCCCCCAGACCCTGATGACTTTGAGCCCGAGGAGCCTGACAGCACAGAAGGCCATGCCTATTCAGACTGTCTGAGCAGTGCTTTTTATCCTCCCTAATAAAGTACTTGTCTGGCAGGAGTTCATGGGTGGTTTTCTTTCCCATTGTTTGATTACATTTAATGTAGTACTTGAACCGCTATGCCTTATTTATAGTGAAAACCATTACATGGAGGATGGATTTGAGAGCAGAAACCTGTTTGTGTTTCTTTGCCTTGAACTTTCCTTTGGCAAGAACTTGTGAACCTGAAATGAAATGCACTGGATCAAGTTATGTGAATGTCACCACATGTTTCAGTAGCCACTTGTAAAGGTGCCCTGCAACACCTAAATGTAGTGGAGAAAAAAGCAGGTGATTTTTATTCAGAAGGTATTTTACCCATTTGGAAACACACTGAAAACAATTGTATAGTTGGGTGGGATTTTTTAAATCTTGTGTCCATGTTTTGTCTATACAGCTCATCCTTCTATCTTTCCCCAGGTTCCTTTGATTTGTCCCTTTAAATGTCATTTTCTATGAGAATTAAAGAGAAAATTCTGTCTTTAAATAGTGCTGGGTTTTTTTTACCCACTAAGAAATGTTATCTGTGTTGGAATTCTGTATCTAATTCTATTGTAATAAAGAACAGTTTCTCCAGTTATAGCAGTAATGTCAATGTATATTGGATTTGAAAAGGACCTGTAAATTGTATTTTATTAGGTCTAAATGCAGGAGGCAGCTTATGCAACTGTGTACCTGAGAGTGAAGCAAGAAGCAATTCCTAATGCATGAGGAACTGTCTGAAACATATTTTTTTCGTGACTTGCATATAAGTGGAACACTTTTAATTTGCCTTACTGCAGTATGCCTGTATTTCACATGTATATGTGTGTGTGTGTGGGGTAAGCATTCAAGAGCAAATTGTCCTGTACAATAGTTTTTGATCCTTTAATTCTCTTCACTGCTATTCAGGCTTCTAATGCATTTTAAACTGTTTAAGAAGAACTGTTTGGGAATGTTCTTTATTTGAGATTCCATAGTGCTGCCTTAATTCAGAGGTGGGGTTTTCTGGCCCTGCTAGACTTGAGTGCCATGACTTTCTTTTCATGTACATTAAGTGTGCATTGATGTTTTTTTACGATGTTTATAAATTTATTTTCTTCTAAGTGTAATGTAGCACAACCCAGTGACCTGGTAAATCCTCATCTTTTATTCACATTCTTGAGAAAGATTTCTCAGGTGATCATTCATATATAACTTCAATGAATGCTTGCAGCTGGCTTTTACAGAATTAGAAAGTTCCCAGGAGGGTATGGCTGTCACAAGGTAAACAATATCTCCTTGTCCAAAGTAAACAAAAGGGATATTTTATTTTGAAAAGATGGATTTGTACTAACACTATGATATCAAGTCAATGGCATCCACTTTTATTTTTAATTGTCTTGTACATCTGCATTTTAATTGATGATAGCAATAGGAATATGAAGCTAAATTCATTCATTTGCAAAATGAACATTATCTTAGAATCTGCTATGACTAATACTAAAATCTATATAATGTGCTTAAACATAGGCTTAAATTATATTGATAAATGAAATGATATTTAAAATATTTGTTTCCCATCTCTTTTCTTCCTCCAAAATATATAGGGTTCTTCCACCATGGCTTAATGTTTGATCAATGCATGTTGCAAAAATATCAGTCTCAGAACCCACAAATGTTTTGGCACTCTGGCTAGTAATGTACTATTTACTACTAGTTTGTGTCTTACTAGACTGCAGAAAAACCAAACCAACAAACCCTCAGCTGTTATAAATCAGCCCTAGATTGAAGAACAAGTTGCAGTTGAAAGCTAGTAAAATAAGAATTCTGTTGAGAACTTGGTATTTTCTTCCTTTTTACTTCCCATGCACAAGTGTTTGTTTTAGATTTTTCATTCGATCTTGGAAATCGAAACATTTGCTATCAAAATGACAAGCTTTTAACCAAATGCTGTCACCATTCAGATAACTTTTAAGCACTGAGATTTTTATCTCTCCTTTTTCACGGATTTTCAACAAGGCAAATTTCGTATTGCAGTGTTGAGAATTTTGCTGTGAGTATAAACTTAAGATGGCAACACTATGGACATGCAGCTATACAAAATATATTAGTCAAAGCCTATGCTTATTTGAGTTTTCATTAAGAAAAAAAAGTGGCAGTTGATTATGTTTTGCTTTTGCTCTGTGAAACAGAGGCAGAAGTAAAGGTCAGATGCTGGTGTCTTTATCAGCACTGAGTAATGTCTATTTTGAGGTTTGGCTGTTTGATAAGAATGGGCAGAGACAGAAGGTGGAGAGGCTCAGTGGGAGTTGGTTTGTTCATGACAGCTCATATCCTGTGCCCTCACTTCCTGCTGACCTGGGAGGTGACTAGAAAAAGCTACTGCCTGGCTATGGAGCAGTCACTTGTTTTCTGTGGGGAACGGGCTTCTCCTCATTCTCAGCTGCCACATTATTTAAAAGACAGCTACAAAGGTATATAATGCTGTATTAATGTATTTCATTAGCCCCATCCCATCACTGTTACATCCATTGTTGTGGAGGAAGGCATGGCAAACAGTAGCAATCAATATGGGGTGGAAGATTTTTTTTTTTTTTTGGTATAACTAATCTATTGATGTATATTTTACAGCCCAGGATAATTTGGTTTGCTGGGATATAGCAGTAATATTCAGGGACATCATGTATACAGCTGGAACGATGGATATCTGACAGAAAAGAAGTCTGTTTTTCCATTCCTATCTGTACTCCTGGGAGACAGTAAATGTAGGACATTGCCAGCACAAGGACAGTCCACTTTCAAACAACTGACTTAAAAGACCTGCAAAGAGAAGAACGCACGTACAGCTTCCATGGACTGCCATGTCAAAAAAGGCTCTGAGCTCTTGGAATCAATTTATTGTAATGTTGAAATAACCTTCTTTGTTTTCATCCTCAAACATAAACAAACTTCGTTTGGCGAGTATTTGTCAAGGAGCCTTTTGCTCCCTGTCCATGACATGCACGACTCTGCCTCCCCGTGCACAAAGCAGAGCCTTGTGGTGCCTGTGCTGTTTTCCTTTCTCCACGCCTGCTATCTCCTGCTCTGTGAGTGTTTGCAGAGCCAGCAGGGTGGACCAGGGAGTGACAGCAGCAGCTGTCGGGTGCTGCAGCAGGAATGTGGACCCATCTCTCTTAAGGATCAGCTTCCCACCCTTGGCTCCCGGCTGCCTGGAAGGTAAGCCTGCTTCATATGCTGTCTCTGCAGGGATGCTGCCACGGAATACCAGCTGGAAATGCTGCTGGGTCCTGTCGTTTCCAGGCGTGTGCATGTGACCTGGGGTGACACAGGGAATGCTTGCTGGCAGGGCACGATGGGGCTGAGAGAAGGGTGAGCACCAGAAATAACCTGGACAGTTCAGCTTGTGCCATCTGCTGGACTGGCCGTAACAAGTAGTGAGACAGTCTACTGAGTTTTGTGCTTGTTGTTCCTTTCAACTTTTTGATTGAAGTGTGGGACAGTAATGCTCTTTTAGAGCTTTAAAAATCACTGTGAGAGTAATTTCTGTAATAGTCTTGGGGTTTTTAACTGGTGTGACTTAAGTAGATGGTTTTCAACTTAGTATAGTCTCATTGACCACATCAGGGGTGGAATTAATGCTTCTCTTGAATTGTTATGATGTGTCTGAGCAAATAAAAGCCACAGGCTTAGGAGAGCAGTAGTGCAAATGTGTGACGTGTGGTGCAGCCACTGGCTGGCAGCCCTGGGCTACTGCTGAGCCAGGCTGAAAATGAAAATGTTCAAATTTAAAGAATTGCAGGAGCCACAAGAGTGAAAACACGGCTGAGAGTAACACACAGACATCATGATACTCGCTTGCTTCCTTCTCCAGGAATAGCAGATCAAATGAACACAGAAAACACATCTCTTTAAATGCCTAATTTATACAATACTGTTTTTTGGGATATTCAGCACTTGCATCTTATGAGAAAGCCCACAGCCCTCTCCTCCATCAGCTTCTTCTCTTGGCCTCTTTTTTCTCTTCTCCTGCTCTGAGAAGAGAAACAGGTGTCAAGAGATGAGTAACTGTAATAAAAAGAAGCGATTGGAAATAGCACAGCAATTTAGGCAATGTCTAGAACATGCTTTTTACTTAGCACCTGTTTGCTATGTTTCCCCTTGCGAAGTAAAAGAGGAAATATACAGTTACTAACAGTGTCTCAGAAAGTTCTTGGAATAGAATAACCATTATTTCTCTTTAGGAATAAGAAATGTACTCTCATGGTTATATAAAACCGAATTCTCAGATGGTTAGGATCATGGTCTTTCCTTGGGTTTGGTGATGAAATGCCATGCTGAGCAAGGTGTGGTAGATAATAAGGTGATGTCAGCTTTTCTATGCTATCTCCAGGGTCTTTATATAATAGCATTCAGGCTACAGAAGAGCTCTGCATCCAGTGTTTCCTAGGCTCTTTGATTTTAGTGTGATGGCATGAAGTTTGGTGTCATACTCTCTAGCATTCATAGCCTTTTTGTCATATTCCCATCTCCAATGCAGTTTGCTCCAACTGCCTTGCAGTTGCACAGTGAACAGCATGATGCATTCAGAATATAAATTTCCATTCATGAGAAGTGGAGGTTCTCAAGTGAATGCTGTTAGATGCTGTTACAAGAACGTTAATGGTAAACCCACTTGTTAAACACTATCATCAGCATCTTATTAATTATTATCTTATTTATTTATCAATTAAATTACTGAGTACAGTTCACTCCATAATCAATTCTTTGTATCTTTCTGTAGTGATTGTTTTTGATATCAGAGAGTGAGCTGACACATAAAAATAGTATTAGACCCTTCAAATAAAGACTATAAATGGGATTAAAGATTAAGTTTTAGGGTAGTTAGGATGAGTGCTAAGTTACACAGCATAAACACCAGATAAAAATCTGCCATTGCTTGCTTGTATACATCTTGAGCACTGCATTGCTGGTTTCCTGCACCACTGAGAGCCTGCTCTTTTCCTGCCGTGGATATCTGTTCCCAAGGAGGAAGTGACTCCCCTGGGAGCTGCTGTCTGGAAGCCTGCAGACATCCAGGGTCTCCCAGCTACCAGAGGGACAGGGCTGGGAAGGCACCGAGCCACGCAGCTGAATGTGCTCACCTGGGGTGCTCCTGTCCTTTTCTGTCATTTAAAACCATTGCAAATGGACAGATTAAGGGGACTGGAGTGGCTTCAGGCTCTTCACCTATAGTGCAGGAATGGTCAGTAATGTATGCAGCAGCATAGCTGCTGTTTGGAGCCCACTAAAGACCTCCTTTGAGGTTTTTAAATGGTGCAAAGCCATTATGAAGTCCCTTGCCACAGGGATGTTTCAGCCTCACAAAAAAGATTATGGAGATATGAACTTACTACTGTTTGCCTTCCCACTGAAGAGTGGAGAACTGCAGCTTTCCTCTGGTATTATGACACTTTTGCTCCTTTTGTCCCAGCATTTCCAGGAGACACAGTGGGGTGTATTTTTACTTAATGACGTTAAGCTCATATTTATGCCCTCTGCTACAGCAGCCCTTGCATATTTTACCAGCTTTTTGCATTTGCCTTGCCAGATTTACACTTCTGATGGTTGTCTTACACTTCTAAAAACACAGGTAAGAGAAAGGCTAAAGAAAAACGATTGTCACTGAAGTAACTTTGTGTTTGTTCTGAACAATGTTTCAAAACAGGAACAGTCTAAGTTTTTATCAGCTTTTCATATATAAGGTATATAGACTGTTGGGAGATGACTGGCTACCTTTTCTTCCTATCCAAGGCCCTAAAGATCATGGGAGTATGGCATCTATCAAGAAATAGGAAGAAAGGAGTGTGCCTAGTTAGGGCTGTTGAAAAATGCTGGATGAAAAAGCGTTCAATATTTATTTATTCATTTATCCTATCTGCTTATTTATCTATTTTATGAGAGTCCTCTTTTACCAGTGTGTTGACAGGAAGAGGTGGAAAGGATGTGTGTTTACTAGGGATTTAGTGAGATGCTTAAACAACCAGCTTTACAGCATGTCTAATGAGCCACAGATTAGCAGAGAGCACATTCTTGTTTAACAGCAGCAAACATTTTCTGTGTTACTCTCTGAATTCATGCTTTGCCTTCCCTTGCTGGTACATGCAGAGCCAGTCCTGTGTGTGAATCAAACCTTAGACAACATGATGTGGATGTGGCAACAGAAGGGTGTGTTGTAAGCCTTGGCATCCTCAGCAGAGCCACTGAGAGGTTCCTCCAGCCCTGCAGTTTCTAATATTGGCCTCCTGACTTTATCACTGTGAACCAGAGCCAGGTTGTTCTTCAAGAGTCAGCTCACAAACTCCACAACCACCCTCGTATGGCTGTCAGCTCCGTGTTGGTTGTTCATTTCTTCCCAGTGCCTGCTAGAAGTTTAGAAATTCTTCCTGCATTTCAAAAGTGCAAGATATCATTCTGATATTAGGATAGCAGAGTACTCTCTGCTTGAGGGAATGTAGGGATAGCTCCTGTATAGTCCCAAACACTCCACAGGGTGTATGGTGAAACACTATTTTAAAGTGTTTTTCTATATTCTTTTGTCTTGACTGGCACATGTGGTGCCAGTGAATTATATTTGTTATTTTGTGTGCTTAATAATCTCTGTGAACACAGGTTGATGCTACTGAGAGTTGCTGCTACTGAAACATAGCTATTAATTTTCATGGACTTTTTCAGTATGAGCTTTTGGGATAGAGGGGAAAAAGGAGAGAGTGAATGGGGCTGGTAACCAAAATCCATCCTGAACAATTTGCTGTGATACCAAACCAATGTTTATTGTTATCAGAGGCAGCTGTCTGCCTTCTCTCCACACTTCTATTTGTGGATTTTCGGTGGCTATAAATGGAAACACACGCTGACCAGAAATCACCACAGCACTCCTGATACTTTTCTCTCCTTACTCCAAAAGTACAGGGATATCTAACATGTAGTCAGGTTGAATCACTTCTGCTCAGGGTATTTGGTGGTTTTCATTCCCCTGGGAAATGGAGTTAGAAAAACATGAAAGCAAAGCCTCAGGAAGAGAAGCTTTAGAGGAAAAACAAATGGTAAGATATGTTGACAGATCTTGATATTTTAAATTTTTTTAATGTAATTGTAAGCACGTAAAAGAAATAATCTGTTGTACTTTATTGTAATATTTCCAGTCTTCCTTTAACCACTGACCTTGAAGATTAAAATTTCATTTGTGTATATTAAATTAATTATGACAGTACATTTCTGTGGAAATTATGGAAATTTGTGAATGCATTTTGTGTACATGTGAAATGCAAAAACTGAAATCTGGTTAAACTTTGCTTTGTTGTCATAACCCAAACTGAGAGCTAATACCAGTGGTTTTCTTGTATTTTTTCTTAAGGGGCTGTATCTTTGTACATTATATTCCATAACTTTAGATTGGTAAATGGCAGAAGAAATTGTTTGTGTCTGGAATGAGTCTGAAACTTACTGAAAAGAGGTGTGACCAAAACAAATTATTAAGATAAAGTGAAAACAGTCAAAACACAACTTATTCCTAATTAGCTGAAGCTTGCAATGCAATTTATAATTTGCCTGGCATTAATGAGACTTTTTTCTTGATATCACAAAAAAGGCAGCTTATTCTTGGCTTTGCAAATCTGTGAAGAAAAGTGGTCATCACTCTTGCTAAGAAACAAATTAGCACTGAATATTTTAGCACTTAAATGGTGGTGTTGCATTCATTTGGTTTCATAGTGGGCCAACTTTTACTTCTGTTTAATCACAATGTTGGCCTCTATCAGCCTCAGATAAGTTAGTTTTGGCAAGCTTGTGTGTTAGTTAAGTTTTCAATACAACTTCACCAAGGCAAGGTGCATTGGGTAGGAAATAAGGAAAGCAGTGAAACTGAAAGTAATGACATGGTCTTACAGTACTTCTTCTTTAAAAAAGCAGTATTTATCTAAAGAGCAATATCTGAAAGAACATTGCTAAGGCTTCAGCATTAAGTTCTAATGGGAATATTGTTTATTGTTTTAATTGTTAGTTTTCTCATTAATTAATTAATTCTTTAAACACTTACCTCATTTTCACTTTGTGGTTGATATATAAAATATGAGGAAAATTTTTCAAAATTTAAAAAAAAGTATAAAATCCACTTGATCTTCAGGGAAGGTTTCAAAGGAACCCTTTGGAATTTTGTTCGAACTCATGCATAGAGAAAATACATAGCAATGTAATCAGCCAGTGTGGTTATCTAATTGCAGACCATATCCTCATGCACAAGGAATTGAGCAGCCAACATTAAGTACGGCTTTTCCAAAATGCAGAGTGCTTCATTTGGAACACTAATGACCTTCTCTGTGTGCATCATTTACTAATTTTAAGAATAGCAAACAGGGACCCCACTGATGGGAGCTGTGCTAACGCCCATGTCGGTCACACACTGTTCAGTTATTTCAAAACTAAATCCTCCCAACACGTTTTGCTGAGAGTGTCCCTTAGCAGTGGCAGGTCACATTCTTGTGGATGCTCAGTGAGGGGACAGAGACCCCTTGGCTCAGGGGGTTCCACAGTGCTCTGTTGACAGTGGAGGAATGCCTCAGCTCTGTGCCTCTCCTCCCAGCCCTTTCCCTGTCCCCTTCCAGCTGAGCCCCAGCCTCCCTTATATCCCACTTCAAACTGTCTCTGCCTGTTTAGTCTTAATGCCTTTCTTTCTCTTTGATGGATTGATTTCTCTTTGCCTCCACAATTTTTTCCCTAGTTTTGTATGTCCTGGATTTTTATTGATTCTGCCCTTTACTCTTTGTTACATGCAGGTCAGGTCAACTGGCTGCATGGAAGCAGTGCCAGTCTGTGGTACAGATACCATTTGTACATGCTGTTATGGATGTCTGTTTACATATTTAATTTCAGTAGAGCATACACGTACACTATTTCATATTCTGCTTCCACCTCCTCTGCTTCCCTTTTGCACTTCACCTCAGTTGCAAACTCTGTTTTGCCACACCAGTGTCCTGATGAGTCTGCTTGTATTCCTGAATCATGAACAGTCTTGTAGGTGTAAGAGGTTCTTTTCAAGGACACAATGGCTTTCTCAAGTTCTCTCTGTGTTTCCAAGCTGCCTTCTATAGTATCCCACTTACCAGCTCCTGGATAGGCTGAAGTCAGTTTTCCTGAAGCCCAGGGTTTGTGTTTTGGTACTTGTCTTCCTCAGCTTCCCACAAGTTCTTATGCCTCAGTATTTCACAGTCACTACAGCCAAGGCTGCCACTGAGTATAACATCCACAGCCACTTCTTCCTTGTTTGTGAATAACAACTCCATCTGTGTATGACACTGCTTGGCTCATCCTGTGCCTGCATCAAGAAGCAGTCCTTGACACCCTGCAGAAATTGTCTGCTCTGCTTGTGCTGTGCCATTTTGTTTTCTGCAGGTGTCACAAAAGCTTAAGTCTCGTGAAAAAACCCAAACAAACAGGATGTGCAGTCCAGATACTTCCTTGAGTTGTTTAAAGAAATGGTGAGGAGCACTCTCCATTTCCTCAGCCCTTCCGTGCTGTCTGTAGCCCAGTCCCACTGTGATGTCACCCTCACTGACCTCTCCTCTGATTCTGACCCACAAGCACTCACCCAGCCCTCTTGTTTAACCTGTACAGATGTTTTCCACATTTTAGCTGCTGCTTCACAGAGATTTTCTTCTTTTCCCTGCCTTTCTGAAGAGCCTGTGTCCCTTGCAGCACTATAGCCATGTGAGCATCTGTTATTTCTGTAATGTTGCAGTTGTATGACCTATATGTATTTGTGTATCTAAGACCAATCTTGGATTTATATGCCTTGTTACAAATATTTTATAGATATTTTCAAAAGATCAAAGTCTTTATCATCCTGAAAATACTCCGATTGTAGCATGTCAATTGAATAGAGACCAGTTCAGAGTCTAACAGAGAAGACAACCTCACAGGCAGTTTTATGAAGTGGTATTGTACCTTAACATTCACTGTTTACTGTGGATGAGATAAAGATAAAATTCTCTACCACTGCAGGCTACTTCACGTAATATTTGTGAAATTTATTGTTAAAGAATTCTTGTCCTTGCTTCCTGGAGGAAGACTCCTCAGCAGCCAGAATCCTGAAGAGAGTCTTTGTGTGGAGATGCCTGTGAGAATGGAAGATAATGAAGGGCCCATTTTGTGAAGGGAAAATAGAATGCCTCACTATGAAATAGATTGGACTAAGTAGATGGACATACTTTTCCTTTTCATAGCTTTGATAGCTCAGAAGGACACAGTAATTCCAAAGTTTTCCTACTGAAATGATGGTTCACCTCAAGAGTCTCTTTTCATTCTGAAGTCCTCATCCTTTAATGTATATTGCCTTATTTGAATTCCTTTTAATTATATTTCACACTTGTCTGTCTCCTATTTGATCTGTTCTCTTCCCATGAAAAACAGCACATGAACTTTTGCATTTAAAATAATGTTTACAATGGTATGTTTAATGGGGAACATCTAACCTTTGTACTTTAGTTTGTATAGGAAGGGTTTTTCCTTACTTTCTTCTTACACAGAGTAGCAATAAAGAACAGTTCTATAGAGAAAAGAAATCAACCAAATGGAAATATGAATCAGAAGGGATGCCATGCACTCCTTGAAATGCACTAAGGTTAGGTTTTGAATGACAGGGTTGCAGGACTTCATTCAGAGATTTAGCATTTGCTTTTCACAAACACTATGTGGATACAGCTTATACAGAGCAAGGCAACTTGGATCAAGCCCACCCAAGTGAAAAAATTGTTAATCTTCATATTCTGGTAGCAACATCAGGAGTCCTGTCAATATCAGGCCTTCTCCACGGGAAGGGTGGGAAGTAGAGATTCCTTGAAGAAGGCAGCCTGTTTCCTGAAGTTTGCCACCTAAAGGAGCCCAGACAGAATGGAGGGTGCTGATAATGAGGTGATGGCAGGTGCTGCTTGCAGGTTTTGATGTTGATTTAACAGTGTGTAAACCAGGTGAGAAGCGAGTACGACATGGGAAGTGGTGTTTGAAAAGCAGGAGATAAGAGAGCTGGGTGGAGGCTGGAGGAGTGGGCAGGGCAGGAAAGGCTGGGTACAGCCATGGAAACTCTTGTGCCAGGTCACCCTGGCTCTGGTGCCATGAGGGCTGGTGTCAGAGATGGCAGCACTCCTTCTGTTGCTTCTTTGCCAGGAGCAGGACCCCGTGGGCAGTGCTCTGCCATGCTCCCTCTGGGTATGCACCAGGCAGGTCCTGCTGTGGCCAGAGAGGTGTGCTAAGGCCTCCATGGATCGCCACAAGGAAGGAAGAGGAGCCGAGGGAAGAGCGTTTCTTTGTGCAGATACAGGGAGTCAAACGCCCGGACAGTGGGATCATCTTTGGCACAGCAGAAATCTCCATGGCTGAGTAACCCCAGAGCAGCTGTGTCTGCTCGTAGGGATGAGCCCAGCCTGTGCCACACCAGCCCCTGAGCCTGGAAAGGTCCTGGGGAGACGTGGTTGCTGCTCCAGGGAAGAAACTTGGAGTCTCTGAGAGGGGCAGGTCTGTAGGTTCCTTGTGTATCAGGTGTCTAGTGTGAAATGTTACATAGTGATTCATGTCATTAGGAAAAATACACCATGAAATCAATATAAACAAAAATACTAAACTCAAAGCATGGACATGAGACACAGGAAAATATAATGATTTCATTATATTTGTTTAAATCACTTTGCTGTGAATTGTTGGCTTTTGTTTTTATGTACTTTTTATTATTTTGCCACTATAATTATGAATTGTATTCACTTTTTATGTATAAGGAAAATGCGGGCTTGTGCAAACATGAACAGACTTTACTGTTACCTGCTTGCTAAGAGTGTGACCTGACAACACGTTCGAGCTTTGTCCAAACCTGGTGGGGGCTTGTAGCCACTGCTACCCGAATGGTAGCCAACGTGTTGGGGCTTGCTCGGGCTTGTACCCCAGCACGGTAAGCAGGACATGACCCCACCAGAAGCTGCCGATAAAAGGGCAGGGACCAGGGGTAGGACGGACGTGTTTGGCGAAGCGCAGACTCCCCGTGTCCCCAGCGCTGTTTGCCAGTTCCTCATCAACCAATTAATAAATTGCCTTGTTGATTGACCTGCCCGATTGTGGTGAGTAAATTTATAACACTGGTGTCCTTGCAGAGCTCAGGGTGTCCACCCTCGTACGCATCCAGCCGGGATGGTGGTGTAGGATCACTAAGGTCACATCTTCCTTCTGGGAGAGGGGAGGTGCTGATCGCTGTGTGTGAGGATGGCAGGGATGCCGCGGGGAGGAGCACAGTGCTCCAGTGCTGCAGCCCAGAGCACAGAACATGCAGGTACATCAGCAGGTTGCACGCTATGAGCAAACCAATGGCACATACACACACAATCCTCTCCTCCTCCTCTCTGCCTGTTCTTTCCCCTGGCAAAGGACAGCCTGGTGGCTGCTGGACTGCCAATTTACGTTCAGGTGAGAGGTAAAGTGAGTTTTTGTTTAAGACCACTTTCTTCACTGGTTTATTTTGCACCTTGACTCTTCAACTTCTGTCTCCGGTAAGAACACCCCTACCCACAAAAGAAAGTCCTAAAAATACATTGCCTGCCTGAATCCTTTCGTCAGTTTGATAATTTGGTGCTGAAGTTTGAGTATCGTGCTCATCTCATGACATATGAAATTAAATAAACGCAAAAGTATAGAGTTAGAGAAGATTATATATATATATATATATTTAAATGATTCCTGTTTACCTAAGAGGGAGGTTGTAGCTCTTGCTGTAGAGGGTGTGTGTTAGCTCCTCTGGGAGATTTTGTCATGTCACTCTCAGCAGAGTTCAGGTGGGTGAGTTGACACACTTAAGTAATTTTGTGCTACTTTGTTCCAAGTTAAAGCAGCTTTGGAAAAAGCATAGCTTCAGAAGAGCCACTTTGAAATAATCCAGCACTTTGTAGATCAGGACTGAGGCTTTGTAGGTGCTACAGCAATAAGATCCTAACATGGTGGCAATTGCATCTTGCTGTAAAGGTGTAGGAAAGTGACCAAGGCAGAGCTTGAGCTAGATCAGCATTTCCTCTTGCATGCCTGGAGTTGCACACCTACTGTGTGGAGGCACGGATTATTTCAGCAACCAGTCACCCAGAAGGAGGAGGAGGGAATAAACTTGGAGCCTGCACATAGCAGCATATTTTTAGCACTGTTGATGTGATATTAAACAGGGCAAAAGAAAGTGGGAAACGCTGAATCTTGCTCTGCCCTTCTTTCTAATCCTGTCACTGAACATAAATGCAATGAGGCAAGAGCTGCCTTTTCTTTAGGCTAATGCCAGTCTTACAGAGGCACTGCTGGAACATTTGAGGTAGGCTTTGGTTGTATCAGTGGGAAAAGAGCCGTCTTGGAAAAGTGTCATCAGTGCATTTTTGGTTCGAGTTATGTGAAACAATACCACAGAAGATCACACAGGGGTTCAGAAGACGAGTGCAGCAGATTCCTGTAGGGTCTTGAACATTGTCGTAAAAGAAGCTTCTCATAAAAAAAGTAGCAATTGGCTGTGTTAATGTTTTGGGGTAACCCCTGTAACAGTTGGATCAATTGTTGCCACAAAGTCACACAGGGCAATTCAAATGGTTGAATTTTGGGTGAGGCATCAAGAAAAAGAGTGTTAGTATGGAGAAACAGCCCATGTTTATTAACAAAGCAGTTCTGGGAAACAGTTCTAGGCATGAAACTCTCTAGAAATCAGTTAAATGGAAAGATTTTTCTGTGGTATGCTATTGATTTGATACTTCCCTGAGTGATACCCAGGTATAACCTGAGAGTTATGACAAGTGAGAGACTATTTCCAGAAATAAGTTTGGCTATGGAGACTGTTATTTAGAAAAAACCTATTTCTTTCCAAAGATATTCCTCAGGAATGTGTGAGTTATGGGTGATGCTTGTGAAGATGTTCACTGTTCATTCCTGCTGCTCACACTGAAATTCAGAATGAATTCTTGCAAAAGCTCCTTTGTTAGAAGGATTAGGGCAGCACTGGAACAATCAGGGAATTTGTGGACTATCTACTCTTGGAAATTTTCTGGACTTAATCATATGAAATCATGGTCTTGCTTTGGCAGTAGTCTGAACTTGAATCCATATGCTGGAGTGGATGATTTTTGGAAATCCCTTCCAAACATTAATTTAATTTTCAAGCTACACTACAGCATTTGTCATGAAACATGCAAATAGCTTTTCCCATCTGTGAATCTCCTTTAACACATTTAGTGTGGATACACAATGAGACTTATCATTAAGGCATCCTCATTCCAACCTTTTAAGCCTAATGTTTTCAATTCACTTTTAATTCTGAAAGCACTAAGTAATAGAGTGGCAGCATTAAATCTTTTGCTTTTTATAAATTCCTGAAAATAGAGATTTTTGTGGTTTAACCCCAGACAGCAATTAAGTACCACACAATTGCACCCTCCTTCCCCTTCCCAACCCCACGCAGTGGAAGAGAATAGAAAAAAACCCAACAAACTTGTGGGTTGAGATAAGAACAATTTATTAATTGAAACAAAATGAAAGAATAATAGTCATTGTAATGACAATAATGAAACAGAGAAAGAGAGAGGAATAAAAGCTGACAAAAACATGTGATGCACAATAAAATTGCTCGTCACCTGCTGACCAATGCCCAGACTGTACCTGAACAGCAATCAGCTCCTCCTGACCAGATCCTCCCAGTTCATATACTGAGCACGGTGTTCCACTGTATGGCTCATGGCTTTGGGTGGCTCATGTCAGCTCTCTCGACCATGCTCACTCCCAGCTTCTTGTGTACCTGCTCAGCAAGGGAAATTGAAAAGTTCTTGATTTAGAATAAACACTAGTTAGGAAAAACTGAAACATCAGTGTGTTACTAAGAGCTGTATCCCAGCTGAAAGCAGACAAGCTACGTGACAATGCACAGAATAAAAAGAGTGAAGTGGTTAATGAAAGGGATGAAGAAGGCAGATGTTGATGAAGCTGGACTTGGAGGACAAGATCCATGTGGTGTCCCACCCTTAAGGGAAAGGGAGTACCCAAGATTCACAGATGCCTGTGGTCAAAAAGGAACGACAAGAGTCAGAGGGTCTACAAAAACTTGCAGTTTTATTAGTAAATTATATGCACAGCATGGAAACTGGAATGTTAATACCTTATGGCATAAACACACTGTGGTGGATTTTGAGTAAGGAGTAGGGTGAAAGAGGAAGGAGAGATTAAGAGAGGGAGAAAGAAGGAAAGAAAGATCACCAGTCCTGGCTCTAGCATCAATCCTCCTGAGGGAGTGTCCAGGGTTCTGGATCACATGTGTGCCTGCGTTTTGTGGGGGTATGTTTTTATTGATAATTTTTGTCTGTTCTGGAGCTAAGTGTCTCACTTTCTGTGCAAATTAGTTGTCATATGCAGTTCATTCTTCTAGATCCTTCTGGAAATGGGTTGGAGGGCATTGGGCATGTTTGATCGTCTTGATGCCCCTCTACTGCATCGGCCTTTTGTTGGCAGCTCATTCCTGCTTCTAGACCTCATTCCTGCTTCTAGACCTCATTCCTGCTTCTAGACCTCATTCCTTCTCTTGTGCTGGGCTGTGTTTGCTTATCTCCAGAAACCAGAACAAGGATGTTTATCCCAGAAAAGTGCTGCCCTACCTCAGCATGGCCTGCGTCTCCAGTCACATCAAGTGAGGTCTCGAGCCTCTCCAAGTGATGGTTGCTTATTTTCATCTCTCCTTGAGAAAATTCCACTGGCTGAGGAGAAGTGGGTATAGGGTAGCTTATATTTCACTTTTAAGCATTAAATCTGCTGCACTGATGTTTGCAAAGGCGGGCTGAAGAAATACAAGCAATGTGTGGAATGGGTTTGTGCTGCAGACAAATGATGAGGCAGTGGTGAGTACCTGCCACTTCCTAACAGGATGGAAATTGAGCAGTGCCTGGTGGTCCTTAGTTTCTAGGACCACCTGAACCCTTTCCTTCCTGTTGCTGCTCCTTTAGAGGGAAGCACTGCCCCAACCCCTAAGTTCTCTGTATCAAGGGAGCAGAGCTTCAACTCGATTGAGCATGAAGGACATGCAGGAAACCTTTCTGCATTTAATACTTCATTGTTGAGAGTTAACTGTGACCTTTTTTGAAAGGACTGATGGTGACTTATAGTACATATTGCAAAATACGTTCTGATGGAAATTGTACCATATTAATATCTTCCTTGTAACAAAGATCCATTCTTGAGGAAAATGAACGAAAGCAGATTTGCTGAACGTAGGTGAAAAATTAATTTTGCTTAACCACTTTTAATTTGTTTAGGTTTCTGAAAAGCAGAAAGTAACTGATTGAAGCTTTTAATACCTTGAATTGTATACAAATGAATGTATTCCTACCCCGGAACTGATAGAAATCCCCAAAGCAATTTCACATTTTTCCCTATGAGACAGAAAGTGAATAATTTCCATTGTCTCTGCTATATCATGTTTCTTGATCTTGAGGAACATTTGGAAACCAAACATGGGGAAATTATAGTGGTTTTTAAATTTTATGTTTTTAAATTATGTGAAATGAACCAACAGGATTTGCTTTAAACATTTAAAACTGAAGATTCAGGGAAGAGCCATCAACATTTTTCCCCTGTTGAATAGATTTAAAGTTGTTTTCATAGAAACTCCATGTATCTCATAAAATCTTACTGAAGGTACATATATTACCATTTTACTGCTTCTTAAAAATAAAACTGTTGGTGATGATTTTATATAACAAGAATGTTTGAAAAAGATAATTAGATTTTTCAGTCCCATCAAGAATGAAATGGTTTAGTATTCTTTAGAAAATGCACTTTGAAATATATCCAGATCAAACCCAAATTATCAATTGAGTGATAATCAGACGAAGAGTCATTCTTAGCAAAGCTCCTGAGCCAAAACTCAGCTCTTTCAGTCTGAAACAACAAAAGAAAAATGTAAAGTATTTGTATTTGAAATTCCAGCAGAGGAAAGGACATGATTTGTCTTTCTCTCTGCTTTTCTTTAATAAATCATGTTTTCACTAATATGATGGAACAGATCTCAGTTAAAAATACAGCAGTTTTCCTTATAGCAATCTTATTTACAATCTTTTAGGTGAATTGACACTGATACTTACATATTTAAAAAAATCCAAAGAAAATATCAGTGTCGGGAGAGAAGTAGCTATATCTAACAAGAAAGATTTTCTTTTTTTCATTTAATTTTATTCTTAATAGAAATATATTCTAGTTTACAGTGTCTTTTTCTGAGAAAGTGTATGTGCTGAAGGATTATAATGATAAATGATTCCTGTAATGACTTTCAGTTTTTTCCAGGTTTCTAAGGCTTAGAATTCTGTCAGGGCTGTGAGCCTCCAACCTTGCCAATGACTTGTGGTGACACAGTGCTGCATCGTTAATGGATTGCCTGGGGTTTTCAGAGGCTCCAGTGCACTTTAAAGTTTGGGAAATAGAATTATCAGAGCAAATTTAATTTTCACTTTGTTTTATTTTCTTTGTTTTATTCATAAGTGTTATGTTGAAAGTGTCAATAACAGGATTACAGGCTATTTCTTTGCTCTTCAATGGTGATTTTGCTTAGGAGTCACCATGACCAACTACATCAGGATACAATGGAATCTGAAAAAAAGAGTAGTTACCCCCAGTGCTATTATGAGTACAATATAGTTAAATAAAACCTAATATTTTATTCTTCTGTTTCCAATTGAATATTTCTTGCATTTTTTCAGAATATATGCTTCTTGACATATGCAGAAAATCTAAGTCAAATTGTTGAGATGTCCAAAGAAAAGGAAAGTTGGAATTTTCACCCTTCCACGTAATGGCAATCAAAGGGATGTGTCCAGAAAATGGTTCTGCATACTGCAAAGTGTATTCAGAAATTAACCCCTGACAGCAAGTGTGTGGGTAGCACTCTCCAAATTACTAGGGACAAATTAGACCAATTTCTTAAAAGCAGCTAAATTTGTAGATATTAGTCATTTTTAAGAAGTGTAAATGATCAGACCACGTCACTTCTAGGAGTATTGCCTCTGTGAAGTGCTCAAGTAATGCAGGTATGAGTGTCATGTAAAAGTGTGGAAACAATTTTCATGATCCTCTGGGCAGTGGAAGGGGTGTGAGATTGGGCATTGCAGAATTAGGATATGCTTTGACACATGCTGATGTAGATTTTCACAATATACTCTGGTGTAGCAATATTACATATTCCTCAAAATTCAAATCTTATTTGAAATACTGACCCCAGTATTCTGAAGGAATCTCTTTGCTTTTTCTATGTTGGAGTTTCTTGATAGGAAACTATTTAGAACAGAATTACTTATATGCTTTTATATTTATTGTGTATTGTGGTTTTCTTGTAAAACATTATTTGTCTATGAAATTGTATATTAGAATTTTCTAATGAATCTACTTGTGTTCTGTAGTTACTATTTCTCATACAAAATCTTACAGGTTTAGATGTTCCTTCATTAATGCAGGAGATAGTCGCCTTCTTTCAGGTTCCTTAAACAAGAACAATTTGTTCCAATGATGGAACTATATTTGAAATAATGGCTTTTGTCTAAACCATAAATAGTTACAGTAGTTACCTCCCGGAGCTATCTCAGGGTGGCAGTGGTTTGACAGTTGTTTGTCTTCCTTTGTTAAGTACAGAGATTGTTTTATATTGTAGCTACCCTATTTTTGATGTCTGTGAGAGGGTACAATTCTAGATGGATATCCAGCAGCTTACATGTGTAGTCCAAGAATTTATCAAATTTTCATCACATATAAGTGATTTAGAGGGCTAGTCGCTGACATGAAATATATTTTGGTCCCTTCAAGAGCAGATAGCCGCTTTCAAGCAATGTGTGAGTGAGCAGATGATGATTTTCCAGTAAATCTGTTGTTACTTACATGTGTATATCTTCTTGCAAACAGACTGTATTATATGTAAAATGATGATTTATGTGACATGTCTGAAACACTGCCCTACAGTAGAACAGGTGCCAAACAATGAGGAACTGGTTTTTTTTGTATTTGCAGGCGTGGGACATGCAGGCATGGGACAGAATTTACTGCATAAAGTGTGAAGGGAGTTGATAAGATGTTTTGTAAAACCAGCTTTCACTTTTGAAGCAGAATGCAAAGGTATTTTTAGCATTATTGGATGCTTCTGAGTTGAGTGCACCAGGTTTTGCTCTCAAAAGAAGAGACCAGGACTTGTTCAGGGTGTGGCTGTGCCTGCTTCTGAGAGAATCAGGCTATTCTGGGAAGTATCCTAGCTGACTTTTTTTTTAATCTGGGAAGTGGAGGAAATTATGAGAGGGATTTTAGTACTCCAGCTTAGTGAACATAAAATGAATCAGATAATATTTGAATTCCAAATTATTGTTTTGGAAACCAGTGGAGAATCTAAATCATTGCTTAAGTATTAGTAGTATTTGTGTCATCATTAGCATTACTAATATTGTAATTTTCTATGATGTATGTTGCAATTTCACCCACGAATCTTCTACATCAGGGCCTTTTAGCTCAAGGTTAGGAGTAACCAATGACTACTTGTCTGCAGAACACACTGCACATGCTATTGTGCACTAAATTCTTCATATTAATTCTTTGTAAACATCTTTCAAGTTCAGACGTATGTTTTAAGCTGTTATTGAATATGTGGAAAAAGCATGAATTCGAGTGATCGTGAAGCAATCTTCAGAAGACTGTGACCAACTTATTTTTTACCATCTGGTGCATGAATAAACATCCCAAACTGTTACATTCTTGAATTCCACAAATTCTCTCATTAAATGTGTGTAATTTAAAATATGTAGATTTCATAAACAGAACGTTATTTCCATAGTCTACAATGGTTTTGTGCTGGAAAATGAGGCATGTTTTAAAGTAGTCTTAATGAAGTTTAAAAACTATAATTATATAATAAATTTAAAATGTTTTCTGTGTGGCTGCTTTCATTTCAGAGGAATGAACATTTCTGACAGAAAAATCATCAGAAAGTACATTTATGTCTATTAGCTGTATGCTGAAATCAGTTGTTTAGAATTCTGCTGAAGTGACTGGTTAGGTATTATGTGGAATGGCAACTACTCATGGTGTTTGGGGCTATTAACCCACAAAGAAATGAAAGGCACTTTTAAGATAGACACAGAACAATGAATTATATCACTGTCAAGTTTATTTGCACCAGCCAGTTACTTTTCAAATCTGTTTTACTGTGTTATCACCTCTTAATTTCTCAATTTTGGCTCATTATTGTGGTGTGTCATCCCTACCTGCCTTCCTCCAGCTGAACAGCAACACTCCACTATCAGAAACGCCTTTGGTGCCTGGTTTTGTAATGTGGCTTTTCCTGAGCACTGCGTGCTGCCTGTCAGGGGATGTGGTCTGTGATACCTGAGCATATAATAAATAAATAATAAATAAATAATAAATAATAAATCCAAGTCTGGTGTTGGCTGTGAGATGAACATCCAGGTGGATGCTGAGCTGAGCCGAGGCAGTAACAGCTTTGGATAAGCAACAGTGGTAACATGGGTGCCTAAAGGATGTTTTATCCCCATATTTAGGCAGATGTGAGTTTATAGATGTGGAAGAGGGATGAACAGTGAATGGGGGAGGAGTAAGGGTTGAAAAGTTGAACCTGGGAGAACTTTTGAAGCATAAGTGCTATTTTGAGTTACTAGATCAGTTATGGTAGGGAGCTTCAGCACCTCATTGTTTCCTGAAGCAATGGGACTTAGCAAAATCATTCTACTCTTTGCTGTATATGTCAGTAAAATCCGTGCTGCAGGGAAAAGTACTGGTGAAGTAAGAAGTGAGTGAATCTGGGGACTCTTTGCCTTAACTGGTGCTATGGCAAAATGTGGCATGCACCACAAACCTTTTTAGTACTGCACCCCATAGGCATGGTTGTAATAGACACTTTAGACAAGACTTGAAAATAAAGCTGATAGTAAGACAGGAGAGGCAGGGAGTCCTAAAAATTATCAAAAGAAGGTGAAGAAAAAGTAATAAGTCTGAAATGGAAGAAATGAAAGAGAAGGGAATAAAGGTAATTATTTTGAAAAATGAAGTAAAAAAATACTACAAGATGGTGGGAGTGAGAATTAAATGGATATGTGTGAATTAAAAAAAGTTCAAGAAACATGGAAATAGAGATGGAGAATGAAAAAAAGGGGATGTGTTGGGCTGAATTTTCAGCAAGTTTATTTTTTAATAATTGATGTGTGACTAGGTGTATTTTATTTTTCAATGTAATAGTTCCACCATTTGTACCTGCTATTAAGTTTCCTCACACTTTTGTTGAGTAATTGTGTAGAATTCACTGATTACTTGGGAGAACACCTGTAAATTGCTTCTAAGTATGGCTCAACAGCAGAACTCCCTCTGCTAATATATTTATAGCAACCCTTCACATTGGTGAAGTGATTCTCCCAACATCTGTTATTTCCCCACTAGACACTAATAAGTCTCTTCCATGAAAAAGTTTAGTTGTGTTTTTCTCACGTATTACAGGATAAGGGATACAGTATGGAGACTAAAACCTTGTTGCTGTTGCATTTTTCTTGCTGGCTTCATCAGCACAGCTTTCCACGTGGGTTGATGCTGATACTAGGGAAAACTCTTTTCCTTCTGTACCAACACGTTTTGCCATTGATTTCCATACCCAAGCCTCACTGAACCGTAAACAAGATTTCCCTCCTTGCCCTCCGGCACTTCACATAAAGCACTCGACTGCACCTGCAACTCAGTCTTAACCAATTGTTTTGTGCTGATCTATAGAAATAGATGTAGATAGGCATAGAGAAGTCTTTTATATCCTGGGACTGCTGAATAACTAGAAGATACATTTCTGCTCAGAAAGCTGGGATGATACTTTGCACCGTACCTTCAAGTGAGAATACTTCAGCTCTTTGCTTGATTTATTTTTCTATTATTATTTCTATGCTTAATATGTCTCCAGCATTGCATACAATCCCCCTTTGCTGCTACTCTTTCAGTGACGTGGTTGCCTTTTCACTCGACAGCACTAGGCAATGTGTCACATTTTTGGTTGACCTCTTGTTTCCTGTATTTCCTGAAGTGTTTACAGGATTTGTGGCACTCCTGCTTGCTGCACTCCAGGCATGTGAGGCAGCTGTTAAGGAAGCAGCTCCAGCCTGGCAGGAGCTTTGGGCATTATAACAAGAATTAACCTTTTACAGTTTTGCAGTGCTCTCCAGTTCCATGGTTGGTTCTTTATTTGAGTCTAGAGATAGCCTTGTATTTTTTCTGCATTAGGAAGCCTGAAGTAATATCAGATAACATAAATTAGATTGTGCAGTTGCCCTTGTTGTTTGTGGGCTGTTACAAGGTTGTATTTTGGTTCCTTTATTTTCATTTTGGTTGTCTTCTATCACTTACAGGAACAACAGACTGACTGCTATTAATTTCTGACATATTATTTATTTTTTTGGCATCTGGTTGGCACCTGTTGCTCTCTGATAAGTACTTAGGGCTACGACTTTGTGTGGATCTGTGCACACACTTCATTAGCAGCACTTCTCCACTGATTTTGTTTGGATTGCTTCTGTGATTTAATATCCATAGGGACCGGAGTTTGCAGTTGAAAAATTTGATAACTCCGTGGAAATGATTGTTGTAAGCACTGTGTGTCTGGCTGCTAATACTGAGATAAATGTAAGCACTGACTGTATTTCCCTTTAGGAAAAGCACTTGCACTGTTAATTGCTTGTGCTCAACTTCATGTGGCTCCTTTTCTACAAATGCAGCCAGTTTTGATTATATACCATTTCATTTTGATTGGAAAAAAAACAGCAACAAGGCCCCAGACACTTCAAATTTTTTTTTTTAAAGCTTACCACCAGAGAAGGCAGGTTTTTCCAGACAGCTGGCTTGCATACTGATATAGTCCTTGTTCCTGCCTGTTATTATGGGCTCTCTATACAGTCTTGGATGCAATAAACATAGGTAAAGTTTGGGGGAAACCCCTAAAACACACACAAACCTTTTTTTGTTGAAAGGATTTTCTTGAAAACACATGTAACTATTTCCTGGTTTTAACAGCATTTCAATATTTCTGTTGGGGTGTGTGTGTCTCTATGTCTATTTCTCTCTTTCTACCCGTTTTGAAATAATTAATTTACACTGTTTGTACTGGAAGATAACAGTAATTCATTTTTCTCTGAAGTATAATGGGATGAAGGGAATGGTAGTTACTTAGTGCAAAAAATATTTATGATTCCTGTGTTTGTTTGGATTTTTCACTTTCTTTTTTTCTATAGAGTGGATTTAAAAGTGCTCAAAAGAAATTGACTTAGCATAACATTATAGTTTTTATTCCCTAACATAGTTCTTTCAGTCATGTAGGAGATGTATTTAATATAAAGGATATGTATCTCCTTCAGATTGCCATAAGAGTTCATATTTGGTATTGCATAGCAGCAGTGACTGCTGAAATATAGTAGTTAGACTGATGGATAATTTAAAAGTAAAAGGAAAGTGGGATGTTTGGACAGACGGAAAAAGAATGTCATATGTAAAGTATTTTTTATCACAAACAGGTCAGAGCAAATTTTGTGTTGCAATCATAGCTCACTATTGAACTCCAAAATATTATTGGGAAATCCCCATGTGTCTGATTCTTTAGAAAATAGTTAAGGTGTTTAAGAAGAGGGTTTTGAGCCATAGTTTGGTGTTTCACTGCCATAAAAAAAGGGACAAGGGACAATGTAGTAAAAAGCTTATCTCTTACTGTTTGTGTTCTCCCCTAAAAAGATAGAGGTAAAAATTCAATTAGCAGCATTAGTCACAAGCTAAGATTTGAGTTTTCCAGAAAAACACTCTGCAGTCAAATTCTGCTGCTATTCTTAGCAATTTTTTGACTTTGCTTGAAAGGATGGAAGATGAGACCACTGCTGATGAGTCACCTTGATGACAGAATGGATGATATCAAGTAGGTGTTTGGCTCCAACACGAACTCTCCTCACTAGTAAATATCTCTACTGAAGTAATGTATCAGGAATGGAGGATTGGACCAAGCACAAATATTTGGAAGTAATGTGAAAGCAAGTAAGGTGATGGGTTGCATTTTTTGTTTGTGCTTCTGGTGCTTCCTGGTGCAAAATGGAGGCTTAACCTGCATTTGTTAATCCTGGAAGCAAATAGTATGAGTGAGGGAGGACTATAATATTCCTTGCTTAGCTCACTGCTGTAGGAACAGTGTTGGCAATATGAGGTCAGAAAAAAAGAATGGATGACTGGATTGGAGGTCCAGTCCAGCTAGCTCAGTGTCCTGTCCTCGACGGTTACTTGAGGCTCATGTTTATGGAAAAAATAGGCAGAGTGAAAAGGATAGATATCCCTGTGTCTTCCTGCTCCCCCTGAGCTTAGTGTAAGTAAGTGGATCTGTTCATCGTGGATGTATTTTCTTGGGTTTTGATCTGTTTTTCTTTTTGGCATCTGAAATTTCCTGATGCAGCAAGTTTCATAATAATCGTGTTATATGAACCACCACTTTTGTTTGTTTGATAAATTCATATGGTAACTCATGGCAATTTTGTTCTTATCCCAAGAATTCATGACATTGTAGTAGAAACAGCTTTTTACAGATCGGTTTTTCCCTACAATATTGTAGTAGTCATTGTCTTGTTCTAAGTACCCACTGGCTCATATTTGCAGGGAATCTTGTGAATGAATGGTCCAACTAATGTTGCTTAGACAGGAATTATATCCCCTCTTTAAGATGTCTGTAATGTGCATCTGAGTGAGAAACTGTAGTGGGTTTAGGTTTTTTTATATCAGAAAAAAATGAGACTATGATTAATCTGACTCATACTAAACATTTATCCTTGAGTAGGATGGACTGCATCTCAGAAGTGCAAATTCTGCTCTATTGCATGTAAAGAGAACGTGGCTTAGATGTAGATTTCTCTTCTGGACACCTTCGGTAAGATGAATATTGCTTTTGGGGAGGTCATTCACAGAAGAAGAAATATACAGTATCCTGGAAAAAAGCTGCTTTATGAAATCATTCACCATGTAGTAGGCTGGTAAAAATACATTTTACTTGCTGTCCTTCCTCAGACACTCTTTGGGCAGGTGGTAGCTAGACCCTTTGGGCACTAGCTAAGGTGCTTTTGCAGTACAGAAGGAAATGGCAAGGAGATTTTATACAATGAATACTCTTAAGGCAGAGGTTTTTTTCTAAATGCCTGACGCCATGGCGTGCCCACACTTATTTTTGATGAAATTGTCTGTAACCTCAAGAGAGCCCATTCCTTGGATGATGTGTTTCATTTAGATTGTAAAGAGGGCTCCCAGCAGAGTGTTTCTTCAAAGGTCACCCAGAACATTGTGATTAATGCTATCTTGTGTCTGTTTGGCAGCTAGCAAAAGGGAGGAAAAGAGAACATACAAAAAAAGCAAGACAGGGTGAAAAAAACACTTTGCTCCTTTAAGTAAAGCAAGGTGGCAGGTAAGCACATGGTGTGGAGTGGGTTGAGGAATAAGAGATGATTGCAAGGCCAAGGGAAGAGGAGAGCTGGTCTCTGCACCTGGGAGATAGTGAGCCTCAGCTTGCAGGGCCCTTGGTGGTATGCCTTTAACTGAGAGCTTGCCATCTTAAATCCATTCCAAAAATCTGATCTCCCTGATGGCTGAGGAATCTGTTGCTGCCATACTGAACCTTGGCACAAACATGTTGCCTTGCAATTGATGTTGCCCTTCTGATGTCAAGTCTCTCCTGATCCTGATGCCAAATCCATAGAGTTTGATTCCACTAGGTAATTGGAAATTATATTTTAATTTTAACATTTTCCAATAGGAAAATATGACAGAAAAATTTATTCAAAGTCATAAACCCTATAAGCCTATAAGTAAGTTTCAAGAACCTCTATCATTTGATTTACCCCGGTTATGCAGTTTCTGTAACTAACAGCAAATGGGATTTAGTTCCTAATTGTGCTTTCTGGCATTCTAGCACTATACTTTCTTCAAAAAAAACAAAAAAGACCTTCGGACTTATTTCTTGGCTATTCTGGCATTCCAGCACTCATTCCCACAAAAATTTCAGGTAATATTTTAATACAGAAATTGTAAAGAAAGTGTCAGAGAACTGTTTTAAGTTTATTCAAGACCTATGCTATGAACTTTGGATGTGGAAGGCAGGCTACAGGTGTTTGAGACCTACAGAAGATTTCAATATTTTACTTGCTAGTCTTCAAAAATAATTGAAGAGGAGAGAGTGGGTAGACCCCAGGTTACAGTCATTTTCTCCTACTAATTTGGAGTCTGACCTTGCTTCAATTACCTGATTTTCATTCCCAAAAATCAGAAATTTAGAAAATCTTATTTTAGCTAACAGAGCTAATCAACAGGCTGTTAATCATCTCTCCTGAATTTAGTCAGCTGCAATTACATCTGAAGAGGTTGTCCAGGTTCCTGTTGCAGTCAACAAGGATGTGGGGACTTCTTGGGCATTATTCTCTGATGTAGTTTAGATGCCTATCTTCACTCTAAGAAGTGTCTAGTCTCTCTCCTTTGGCCATAATGGAGCCTTGAACAAGCTCATATGTAGATTTGATTAAATACCTATGTTTCCTTTACTGTCTGTACAGGAAATGTCCCTTTAAGATTGCAAAAACTTTGATTTTTCATATTATTGCGATGCTAATTTTTGTCTGTCAATCCATTTAATTCATTGTTCAGAGTTGTATTTGATGTGGAACAGAGGTATCAGCAGGCACACCAAAACTTTAGATGTGAATTTCAAGATATACACAAGTGAAAATGCAGGGAAAATGTAGACTGAAATCTGGGCACAGTCCCAAGAAACAGCCGTCGACATTCCTGCTCCTGTGGAATGTGTTAGGCTATATTAAGAACCACTGTTTTTGATTGATAGCAGAGGGGATTCCAGTCTGAAAGAGTATTTTCAGCATGTTAAGTATGTCAGGCATTTATTATCTTACACACTCTTGTCTTTTCTTCATGTTTTCTGAAGCTATTTTTTCCCACAGCCTCTTTTAATATTCTACTACACTGTATATTCTTTCTAGTATATTGGATGAGCTAACAAGGCTCTGCTCGTGTTTCTCTCTTGAACAATAAAGGATCAAATGGTCAGAAGAGCATTCAATTTGTACTGTTAATTATGTGAATTTAAGTACAGCATTTGCCAGGTTGTGATAACCATAACTCCTTCCTCTTAGGGAATCTTGCCATTTAGACATCACCACTGCACTGGGATTGATCCACAAGGCTTGTAGATTCCTTTATTGAATTGTCAAGGAGACTAGTCCTGGAAGGTTACTCTCCTTGCTGTGTTTGTGAATTCAGGATTCTGATTTAGTCGCTGATTCAGGAAAGAAAAAATTGTGAAGGGACATCACATGCCCTGAGAGAGGGCAATCACACCCACCGAAAAAAAATGGCTGTAGGATAAATGCAATTATCTGTATTTTCCTTGGCAACTCTATTGTGTTTTGGAAAAATATAATTAAGAAATGTGGAGAAAAAAATCTACTCATGTGATAATTTCCATACACTTAATAAAAGCTTTTCACCTAGTATTAATTTGTCAAAAGGAAATGGAAATTATTTAACTAGTATGCTTTCACTGATCATCACAGATACAATCCCTGTATCTTCCTTCAAATAATCAAGGAAAGCTTCACTTAGACTGCTGAGAATTTTTCGGTGCCTTTGTCATGAAAGTGCAATACAGAAATATGTGGAAATATCCCACTTCCATTACTTGAATTCTGGTTAATTTTAGAGTGTAAATACTCTGTTGAGTATGAATTAAAGCAGTACAATTATGCAGGAACTCTGCAAAAATTCTTGCAAGAATTAACTGAAATTATAGCAACAGATGAACCAGTTGATTGTTCTCATCTAGTTTTCCATTTCTGTTAGAGAATCATAATGCAGAAAAATACAGTTCTAGGAAAAAACACGCCTTGCAATATAAAATCTTTATAGACAAACGTCTTTTCTCATTTAAACAAGAGTAACTTTACAAAGGACACTTTGTCTACAAATAAAGAAGGACATTTGTAGGAAGAGAAAGGGTTATATGTCACCTGGTAAACCTTATTAATATACATAGCCAAGCTGTGCTGCATCACCAAGAGAGATGCACTCAATAACAAAAAAATAATCAAACTTGTTTTTTGCAACAGTGAGCTGAAGTCTGATACATATGTACCTATAGACACATAGTGACACAGATGGAAATGAAATCCGTGATATTTATCAAAGACAGTGACCATGGTACCCATAGCAGGTAAACCCACTTAGTACCTGTATGACTAAACCAGATACTCTGACTCATTGCACCTGGTGTCAGATTAACCTAATTTCCTTTGTGCTTGCACTTATTGGACTGAAATCAAAAGTCATTGGAAGTAGTTTTTTAAAATTATTTTTTCTTAGGCTTTGTACAGAGAAAACTTAATTCTCCAGGGAAAAATTCTACATTGCCTAAGGTAAAGCCAAAATCTGGACAATTGAACTAAGGAAACAAAGAACACTTGCAGACAGGGTTTTGGGCTGGATGGGAGCTGGAAAGGGTGCTGCTCTTTTCCTCAGTCACATTTCTCACTGGATTGCAGCCTCTTCAAATCAAGCTGGCTTAACTGAACAATTGCCTGAAGTTCAGTTGTATGAAGTGGAAATAAGTATGTATAAAACTATTAGCCTCAGTCTGCTTTAATTAGAATTTACTAGAGAAAAAAAATCAGTTTTACTGAAATGTTATGTGGAGTTGTTTCAGGCTCTCTAGAAGATTCTGTACCTCCATTTGACCCCAGACATGCATGAGACCATGGAGCTGTCTGCCTTCTTTTTGTTGTGGGCCCCCACCCCGCATTTGTAAAAAAATGTTTTACGTTTGCTTAATTTACAGACCCAGAGGAGTGTATTGGAAGGACATCTTAAGTTTTATCTCCCCACCACCAACCCACTGTTCTAAAGATACTGTAAATCTTGAGAAGGTAACATATCAGCCCTGAGATAGAGCACTCCAATATTCTGGCATGTAGATTAGTCCAAGAGACAGTACAATATTATGGCATGTAGATTATTTTCAGTCCATTTAATCTAAAACTAATTTGTTCTCTTCATATTTATTTTCCAGATTTGTACCACAATTTGTACCAATTTTGAGCTAGAGATGACAGAAGATAAAATAAATTATATGGCTCTTACTGACCATACTTGCCAGGTAGCTTACTACAGTGCAGGGCAAGGAAGAAGTCTCCTTTTCCAGGGCTGAGATGCAAAGCTTTTCCCACCCAGAGTAGGATTCAGATATAATTCAAACATCTCAGTTGAAATTCTGGAAAAGCGATTTTTAGTTCCCTTCAAGTCTTGGGCTTTCAATGTTTTCTTATATGAA
The DNA here is from genome assembly GCF_052056855.1 of Sturnus vulgaris. NCBI lineage: Eukaryota > Metazoa > Chordata > Aves > Passeriformes > Sturnidae > Sturnus > Sturnus vulgaris. The sequence goes on along the minus strand of NC_142245.1, from coordinate 91,654,570 downwards.
AATTTCCCAAGCACATCTATTTCAGCTTCAGTGGCTTCATTTTACTGTATGCTCTGAGTATTTTGGTGCTGATCTGAAGCCATATCTCTATCACAAATGCAGAAGGCAGAAGTTATTTTGGTAAGTCCTTTGACCCTATGAATTTGGTCTGAGCCCCCCCCCACCAAACAGATCCACTGGGTGGTCATTTCTGTTTAATACAAAGGGAAAGGGAAACAAAAAATCGTTGTTCTCTTTTAAAAGGCATCCTACTGGAGTGGGGTAGGGGAATGTGGGTGCCTCCAGCATCCTGGAGATCCAGTCTTTGAATAATTTCTCTAAATCAATGTTAAGATGCATCGCAGCCCCCAAATCTCACCCTCTATTAATAACGTCCCTTAACTATTGGTGGGCAAAAAGCAATCAAAAATACTGAATATTTTCTGAATATAAAGCAGTGTAATGGAAGAGGGAATGAGTATTACCTCTTTCAAGAATGGTTTCTTGCCTGGTGGTTGGGAAATATATGGGTTTAAGTTTCTTTAGGCAGACTTTATTTAGAAAGCTGGTTTGAAAAGGAAAAACAACTGCCTATATTACACACCTGCGCTTGTTTGGTAGTGTAAACATCTTTATATTGCCAGCCTCTACGTAGTGTAATAGAAAGAATATTTGAGCATTTCAAATACTTATAACTAGCTTATGTAGGATGCAAATTGGATACTAAATAATATTTAGGAAGGAATTTAGAGATGGGTTATATGCTAATGGAAAACATTATAACAAAAAAATAATAGTCCTTACTATAGACTTATGATAATATTTTATATAGGAAATACTTTTTCGAGCCTTACCTATTTTCCTTTGCTATTAAAAGCTTGATCACTGAAGTTTGGCACATAATTTGCATTACTGTCCTGAGAGGTTGCTTCAGAGTGCTAGATGGCACTGGAAAATGTCTCCTGTCCCCAGCTGAAAATATCTTCCTGCTCGTTTTTTTTCCCCACTGGTTCTGTAGTGTAGACCAGTGAAGCCACAGGGAGATACAAGGAGTACTGGCAGTTCTCATCAGCTGAAGAAGAAACCCACAGTCCCTTAATATTCCTTCAGTTGAGTTTTACCTCTTTAATGAACTCCTCCTCAGATACTTCAGAATTTTTTATGCTTTCCTGAAGCTGCAGGATTCATTCTTTACTATTACACAATTTTAGCTCTTTTTAAACTTTGCTCCATCATTATTGTGATGCTTTCTCATAGGCACAGTGGTGTCAGATTTTTTTGTTTTGCTTACTATTACCAACATATCTAGACAGCTTTAAAGAAAAAGAAGAGACCTACAATAGTTTATATGATGTTGAAGTGCTGCTCTGCAGCAGTGTGTTCTACAGGAATGGTGCAATATGGTATGCAGTGTTTTGTGTGGAATGATGCATCAACAGATAGTGTAGATGATAAGAAGTCTGAAGTTGATCACTAGGTGATCTCTGGTTTAACCAAGACCTGTGTTAACGAACAAAGCTTTGTTTTACTTAAGAGATTCTCCACCCCAAAGGAACTAATATCGTTATGCCTTTGTGGCTAGAAAGCTATTTGCTACTTTCTTTGTCATGTTTCAGGTATAGTTTAGAATTTGCCTACACGTTGTGGGGACTGTATTAAAGAATATGGTATCATTAGCTTTCCCCTTCCTCAGTGTCATGTCCTTGTCAATTTTAGAGCTATTTGTTTTAATTTAAAATGGTGTTTCACTGCAGTACTTACTGCATTGATCAAGTATGTTTTTGGGAATGCTTTTAGAGATTTAGGGTTTGAAAAGATGCAGTGATGTTTATACATATTTCTGTACATTTAAGCATGAAAGTTGTTCTTTTTGAAGATAATGGACAGACAGATCCCTGAGGCTATTGTCTTTATACCATTGGTTTTCTCTGTCACTAGAAATGAACTTGGCTGGCTGTCATAAAAAAACTTCACTTCCATAACAGGCAGACAAATGTAATTGCTTTTGTAGCATTGCATACCATCAGCTCAAGGGCTCTTAGTGTGTTTTATTACAGTTGCAGTTGACTGATGGAGATTAACCTCATGCTAATTATGTAAATGGAAAACCTTCTGTCTCAGATGGTGCTTACTACAAGGATTACTGATGTAATTTATTCATAGAAACAACAAGATTTTTTTTAGTTGCTTAGAAGCCATTTTAAAATCTAAAACTAATTCATTACTTCTGACCATCTATAATCTTTATGGTGCACTTGCAGTTATATAAGATATACTACTCCTGAATTTGAGATATTTTCATAATATAAAAGCTATTAGAATATCCAACTGCAATCACTGTCAGTCTTTTACAATATCTACATTGACAGAACCTTAGTTTGCTCATAATGTTTGAAAGTTTATTTCTTATTCATCAGCATCTTAAATTAGACAGCCTCAGTATCTCAGCTCTCTGCAGCAGGGCATGTTGATTAGTGTTTCTAGAAAGATTTGGCATAAGTTAGGTTGATGCTGGCAGAGAGAGGTGGGTAGCATATGTAGTGCATCATCACTATACGTTTTCAGTGTTGACAGGAACAGAAGCAAGCTGACATAACACATCTTGATAAGTAATACTGCTATTACCAGTGTCACTTTTATCACCAGCTATGCAAAACATTGGCCTAGGACTGATTTGATGTGAAAATAACATTGGCATGTATTGACATATATATCATATTGATTTTGTCATGACATTCCTTGGAAGGAGTAAGATTATTGTATATTGCTTCAGTTTACTTGTTAGCATTGCCCTTAATATCTCCTTCAGAAGGCAGTAGTTATTTTTATGCCTTTTTTCCCCCCTAGTGACAAAGATAGCATTCATTGGTTTGGATATGAAATGCTTATAGGTAACATTTTTGTATGAGAGCCTGTCATACAATTAATTTCATTGCCAACAATTCAAGTAGTGAACAGATTCAATGCCATTCCAAATTTTTTTAATTTTTTTTTCAGAATACAAATCCATTTTTGATATTTCCATCAAAATTCGATGTCTGGAACAGCATACTTTTTCTGTTAAAAATGGAATTTTACTATTACTTATGTAATGATCTATGCATCTTTAAGATGTGCCAATAATTTGATTGCAATTTAAAGTTGATTGGAGGTTGCTAACTTCTGAATGTGAATGACTGGTATCAAAATGCTAGGCTGATCTAGCGGAGGTAGTCTGGAAAACAACTGCTGCAAATTGCATAACCCTCCAAAGCACAGGAATTTTAGGGTGATATAACTGGCATGGACTCTGAATGGGTGGTGGGAACCTGAGCTGTGAGGTATTTACTTGCACAAGTTCATGATAACTTAGCACTCTAGATCTCAGTGGAGAAGGTTTGGCCATAGACTTTTATTTTCACCATGTAGGTACTGTGGAAAGGTACAAAAAGTGTGGGGTTTTGTCTAGGGCACAAACAGCTCAGTATAGCACATTTGAACAAAAAAGATCTTTTGTGAGAACTGAGAGGTGCTTGCTGGAACCTGAGTCATGAGAGGTGGTTTTAGGCATCCAACTTGGTGGGGAATTTTTTTTCATGAGCTAAGTAGCTAATAGTTATTATGAAGTTGTTTATTGTAGAAGCACATCAGTTATAAAGGCAAAAACAAAGCAGATCAATGGCAAAAAGCAATGACATAAAAGCAAGTGGCATAAAGTAAAAGGCAATGACAAAATGTAGTGGCAAAATGCCTCAGCTTTCTCTAATGCATGTTTTTTAATAGAAACTTTGTAACAAGCTAAGACACAAACTTGGACCACTACTTTTTAACTTATTCTTAGCACACTAGGCTATGTATCAACGACGTACATGGCCTATCTTGTTTTAACTGAAAAATGTAAGTAATATTCTTAATTATAACTTTATTATGTCTGAAATTAGGTTCTTGGAGCTTCCACGGAATTTCTAGTGTTTTGGATTATGTTTTTTAACTTTTATTAGAACATGTACTGCTACTCTGGCATTTAAAACTTTTTACTTGCTAAAAGCACTAAAAACTTACTCTATTTATTTACTTACTATATCTGTTTACTTACTCATTTCATCCACTCACTCATTCATTTTATCCACTTGCTTGCTTACTTATGCTAAAACTTAAACTTTCACTTCTGACTTATGTGTGAGCAGCTTAACATACTTCAATCCATCCAAAGGTTTTAAATCAATCCCTGCACTCTGATTTCTCTCTGACGAATTCAGAGAGACTCCTGACTCACTGACTCCAGCAAAGTGGATCGTGGCTCTTGGTCCTGCGTTGCCTTTGCAGGACTCATCTGCAGGTGCTGTGCAGTGTTTGGTCCATGCACGATGGCACATTCCCTCCAAAGCTTGGAGGGCCGTGTTTGAAGGACAGGAGGCACCTCCATGCTGTGGCCACTTTGGTGTGGAGGATGAGTCATTTGGTTAGCACAGAGCCGTGCTCTGCTTATTAAATTCGGTGACGTGTTACACAATTAGCCTGTATTTGTGCGGCTGGTGACCCAGACTGGCTCAGGTCTCCCGAGCTCTGGAGCTTAGGAAGGGATAATTTGGATCTCTCTGTAGTAATCACCCAAGAAAATGATGACCCTGGAGTGGTGAAGCTGCCTCGGGGAGCCATCAGGAGAAGCTGACTGTAGGAAAGAGCCCGAGCCCCGGCGCTTGGAATCGGTAAGGATGGGACACGGAGCCACGGGGGAGCAGCTCGCCCTGCTCGGCATTCTCAGCTGTGACTCTTTCCAAATTTAGGCTTCTGAACTGGGGATCAGTTTCTTACGAGAAGGAGACTATAAGAGCTGCCACACGGATCAGCAGGGTCCTGGCTGTGCAGTGCCCTGTCCCAGGCTGTGCCTGGAGCTGGCACCCCGAGAAACGGGCCAGCACTATGGGCTGAGCTCGCATCTCTCCATTTGCCAGGCAATTACAACACTGCTTCATTAGGCACAGAGTACGGCAGTGAGTTTCTCCTAATGAAAGTCTTTCATGTTGTTTAACTAATTGAATATTCACTGGGCCAGAGCGGGGGACCTAAATTGTCCTTTCCATTCCCGTGTCCTGAACAACAGCTAATCTTTAGCTGCTTCTGCATAGCCCTAAATATTAATTATTTATATGGATTTTTTTGGTGGAATTTCTATGTATTTGTTAAATGAATCCCTCTTTGTTGCCTTATACTAACCTAGTATTTTAACTTTTTTTCCTTAAATATTCTTATTGTGGGTTTCCTCCTCACAATGATTCAGTTTTCCTCAGAAAATGTCAAGAAGCTTTTAATTATTCTCTGCATTTTGAACAGAATTTAATTGAGTGTTTGAAAATCTCTTACATTTGATGTCAAAATCTAACAGCAAACCAATTCTTGGTGACTTTTTTGTGCACCTTCCTTTGCTACTACATAAGTAAATTACTTTCTTTGCATATTCCTCAAAGATATCATGCCTCTATTTTATTTTATTTAAGATTTCATTTTTCAATAATTATATTGTCATTTTATAATATTAATAATTAGGAAAAAGCTTTTGCTAGCACTTATTGAACTAGCTCTTATTAGGCTCTCAAAAGTTGTGTTTGATTATTTAGTGAGTGCATTTTTACAATTCCTGGAAAAGCGTGCAGTCAGTGAAGCTTTACCAGAGGGTTTATCTTACTGATCAGTTGCAATGATGGATACAATACATAAGAATTCTTTCCCAGAATATACTTTCTAAGAGTCTATTTGTGTACCAGATATTTTAAAGTGGTGACAAACAGCAAAGAAAAAAAAAGAAACAAAAAAGAAGTTAAATATCTTAGAAGTGATGTAGAATTCAATGTTGCTGGCTAAGAAATACTGCAAAAGAGTTTTTCATGATGTTTCAGGCTAGTTTGACCAGGTGTGAAAGGCCACACGACTGCAAATGCTCTACTAACATATTCAAATGAGTTATCCCCTGTTAGCAGAGATGCATTCTCATGCTGTCCAGGGAAGAAGTAATGGTAGGCTATTAAATAAATCCACTTGCACCACAGTAGGTTTTTTTATTTTTTTATTTTTTTTTGCAGCTGTGGACGTCCTTAGATGATTGGTTTACTATCTGTACCTCCACTGACAGATAATAACCTTTAAAAATAGTCTTGCAATCAGGTGCACATGCTCCAAGAGAGATAAACTACGTTTGGATGAGAAAACAACTTCTGAAGTGTGCCACATGGGTAATTAGGGTTGAAACAAGCTAATAATTTAGAATTTGGTCTTCTGAAGTGATACAGCACAATTCTTTTGGAACGGTTCCTTTCATTAGTCTTCATGGAATGAAGTATATTTTTAAGTAGCAGATGTAATTGTATGAAAGCCTATTTTATTTTTATTTTCATGTGATCTGAAAAGAATAAAAAAATCTTGCTCAAGTCTAAATTTTTTGATTTAAAAAAATTCCATTAAAATCTCTACAGTTTCATGTGAGCAAGGCCTGGTGTATTGTAATAGGACAAGCATATAGTCTGCTGACCTAGCTATTTGCAAAAGCAAATCCCAAATTCTTGACACTTCACCTCTGCCCACATAGCATTCTCCTGTCTTTCATTTTACAAACACACACACGCACAAAGACATGCACTTTCTACAGAAACCATGCCAAAGCCTCTTAATCCTGAATGCTCTATTGAATGTTTGAGGTTCTAATAAATTGGAGTGAAAATGCAATGACTAAGAAATTGTTTGTGTCATATGTAGGGGACAAAGAGTTCTTAAGCAGACCTGATTTTGTTTTTGTAGCACAAATCACTCTCTATAAACCTTTTTTGCTGTTGAATTTAACCAAGAACAGCTGTGGGTCAGTACAGCCTTAATCTTGTGTTTATTTAGCATTAGTGAGGAGCCAAAACAAATGTCTGCCCATTGCTTCAAATCTGTGACCGTGTGCATTTCTCATATGTGTTGTTTTGGAAGAAGAATAAAGGCTGATGACAGATCAGATGTGCAGATCCTTCACTTGCAGCCTTCTGGCTTGTTTGTGACCATCAGATGCTGCAGTGGCTCTTGGCTGCTTGCAAAAGGCAAGTTCCAGTGAGTGCTGCAGAACAAAACCTGCCACCTCACAGTTACCTAAAGCTCCTTTCTTGCTCCTCAAATCCTTCTTCCAGGGCCTTAGAGTCAGGATTTTTGAGTCAAATGCTTCCCAACTCTGGAAAATTGTAACAGCATTATAACACTCAAAAACTGAGTCTGACAATTTTGACTAGGAAAAGACTTTATGAGAAGAAAGGTTTAAACCTTTGGCAATCTGTTTTCTGATGCTAATGGTGGAAGACCTCTTTCAAAGCCTATGCTGAAAAACACATTTGAGAAAGAGACATCTGAAAATAATCTGGTAGCTGGGTCATTCATCAGCACTGTAGGAAACATGGGGTGAGTTTCCTTCTTGTCATTCAAAGAGAGACATATTCAAAAGCAGTTCTGTCTATCCATTCTGGTGCTTCCACTAATGATTCCCTCCTGGATTCAAGGCACCATCCAGATAAAATGAATGAAGCCAAATATGTTCTGTTAAAAGGTTTTGTTCAAGAGAACTGGCTTTTTTAATGTGGAAGAAAATACCTAAATGAAAAATTCCTGGTCCAGTGCAGAACTGCAAAGGAGATGGGATTTCCTATGTACCAGCATATAGAGGCTGTTGAGGCAGTGTGCAACAAAACACAGCATCTAACTTCTACTGAAATTAAAAGCAACCTTTTAAATTAATGGAATTTCATCATCTGCTAGTATATTTGGTAATTTTCTGAAATAATCTTTCTTGGAAAGCAGAGAAAAATAATTTTTTGGTACAAGAGGGCTTTTAAGTTACTTCCAAAAATAGCTTCATCAATTTCCTTAACCTTTAAATTCTTTTCTCCATGCCAGTTTCTGGCTACTTAACAAACAAGACCTAATAGGTAGGGCAGAGGCAAAGTCAGAGACTGGGGCTGTGAGACAAATACTGCATGAGGGAACAACTTTTTGGGAGAACCCATGTCACTGATTACACTTGCTTAAAGAGTCAGAGAATGGGTGTTTTATGGAGGAGGACTGGACCTTTGGGTATATCTGCCTTTTGCTTGTTCCTGAGCTGTCCCCTTGATCTGTAGTCTCTGCTATAATCAAAACCTCACCTTTTTGGGTAGCCGTGGCAAGACTGAGCTCCTCATCCCTTTTTACCTGAACAAAGAGCTATAGTCAATAGGAGCATAAAGTCTAACACTATGAAAAAGAATTTGACAAAAGTAGTACAGCAATGCCTTTTTTTGTAAAAACTGAGTTAAGAATATTTTAAAATAATCTAAAGATTTAGTGAAAAGTGTGGATAATTAATATTTTATTGGATTGCCAATACATTGCTGTTAGGATGGTCTTGATACATGACCTTGAGTTTTAGTGTTTTTAAAATGTTTTAAAATTTGAGACTAGGTGTGCTTCTGTGTTATGGAAGCTAATTAAGCTGTTCAGAAGACATTGATTATGAACCTTTCACAGATTGCATGGTGCCTTGTGCAGGCAGATAGGAGAGCTTTATTAAAAATGCTTGTCATTTCTTAATATTGTTCACAGGACATATAATCTCTGGGATAAAGAATACTTGCAAGAGTCATTTGCTGATGCAGAACAAGGACTTTTATTAAGTCCAAATCTGTTTATTATCTGTAAATCTTCTAACTTGTCAAAACACTGGATGAAAAAGTAATGCATGAGTGATAGGGTTTTTTCTGTTGAATTTAATGAAGGATGCACATTTGATGTCTAGTTTAATGATTTCTGCTCTTGAAAATAAAAACTATGACTGATATCTCGAATTAACAAACTGATAACTGGAATGCTTTCATTTTTTTAAACTTTATATTAACCTCCTATTTTACTTAATTTGAATTTAAATTTCAATCTTCTTCTAAGATATATTTCTTCCCTTTTCAGAGCTAAGACCAAGTTCAGAAACTCAGAATCATACTAATTTTTACTCAGTTCTTGGGTAAAATTTGACTTATTTCAAGTAACCTTGAGGAAAAAAAGGTCCAAAGCAATAAAAAAAAAAATCACTATTTCTTCTGAAATCTTGCATGATTCTCCTCAATCTGTACATTTTAGAGCACTGCACTAAGCAAGCAATGTTTTCCCTGAATCTCACCTCTGCATTTAGGAGACTGCAGATTCATCTTCCACTAAGGCAAAAGGAGCAAAGGTCTCTTTGAATGGCTACAAAATGTTGGACTGTAAAACCCAGTTTGAAGAAGATGTCATGTGTCTTTAGAAAATAGAAAACACAGTACAAGAGAACTTTGACTTATGAATGCTCCTAACATCACCAAAATGCTAAAAGTCTTTGACAGGAGGAGAGAAAGAATCCATCCCATGTAATGCATGTCAGGAATGTCACTTAATGCACAACTTGAGGGTAATGAGTTCTCCCTGGTGATGAGGATGGTTTAAGAATCTGTATGAAATATACTAGACTTACTGCCAGGGTCAGCCTTGATTGTACTGAGTTTATTTTGGAGTATTATAGGAAATATGGGCTTTGAACTATTTTAAAGTGATTAAAATATTTATAAAATCTCTGGTATTGTAGATCTGCCAGTAAATTAATTCAATTACTTCTTTAATCTAAAGCTATGATTATTGCATTCATGCCTTCCTCCAATTTCTTAGAATGAAGATACAACATGATGGTACAAATACATAGGAATTAAGTACTGAATCTACATTGTTTCTTACTACATGCAAAAGTGTTTTCCATTGCATTGTCACCTATATTCTAATATTAGGAACTTCTGAAGAAAGTATCAGTAGACAGCATGTAGATTTTTGTTCATCTCAATTAGGTCCCCTCCCCTTTTTTATAGTATTTTCATCCTCTGATCTTTTTAGGTAGTTCCTAGCATCTATGGAAAGAGTGTTTACACATTTTCAACTGAAACAACAAGTATTCTTTATAACACTGTCTGGTTTTGCTTAAATTTGGAAGACTCTTCTTTAGAACCCTGACATTAGTACCATACTTGGTCATAAAGTGTTTTCTCACTACCCAGATTTGTTGGCTAAAGAAATTATGCTTGTTCTTGGTGCAAAATGTACAGTCTGCTGTTCTCCTACAGTTCTTCTATTCTTTCTCCTACACTCTAAAATATCTGAGGAATGGAACATGACTGTATTTAGTGAATTATTATGCCAAAGTGGAAAACAAATAATTTTTTAATGAGACAAAGTCGAGTTTGTATATATATATAGGGTAAAATTATAGAATAAGTAAAAAAATAAAGTTATTTAATTGGAGCAAGTGTAGTTAGTCTTCCCAACAGACAAAGTCATATGAAAATGACCCCAGCACTGTTAGACATGCAGTATTCTTTATATCAGGGAAAGCTCAAGTTAAATGTTTAAAGACAGCTGCTTTTTAATGATTGGCACAGAGAAGAAAACAAGATTCTAAGTTTATTATCATTCCCTCCTGTGAACGTGCAGAAGAAGCCAACAGCCATTCAGCTTTACCTTATTGTTTGCTAGCAGCTGAGTGCCAGAATAATTACTCTTTGTAGCCAGCATTCTTCTGGGCCCACACAGACCTACTCAGAAAATAGCTCATTAAAAGGACCTCTGAAAATCCTTGCTGAGAAGGGGAAAATATGACCTTCAGTTTTATCACAGACATTTTGCTGCTGCTTTTTCAATATTCATTTTTTATTTATCTTCCAACTGTGTTCTACATACTACAGGCAGCAGTCTGGAGAAGGAGGCATCTGAATTATCAGCCCTCTGAGTTTTATTAGTAGGGGACAGGTAAGAATGCTTGTAGATGAGCTTCTATTGATTATTCGTTAAATGCCTGGCAGAGATGACTGTGAAGGGTGCAGCTTCTGATGGGAAGCCAATTGCTGATAATACAAGATGAAATAATCAGTTTCTTAGAGTTTAAAATATTAACTGCCTTCCCCTCTGTGTGCTTTGCTTAAAAGCTGAAAATTTAGCAGCTGATATTTCCGAACTACTCTGTGCATCCCTAATGTACCATCAGGGAGGCCTCTGTTCTCTTCTTTATGAAAAGGAGCTGAGGAATATGGGCTAGAATAGTATTACAAGACTTTCATTGCTTTCTTCTCGAATGACAGTAGGAAAAAACTGGTGACAGATTAACTGGAAGCCTGGTCATATTTGAGTAGATAAAGACTAAGGCTTTAATTTGCCTGTGTTGAAATCTATTACAGCACCGCTTTTCTTTTTTTTAAATACCCTTTTCTAATTGATAAAAAAAACTTGTTAAATCCAGAGGCCAGATGGCTTTTTGAATCTTGAAAAACATTTTTGAGAGTGTGTTACAATCATTTAGTGAGATAACTCCAAAATATGGAAAATGTTCTATTATTGGCATGTGGGTGGCAGCTGTGTGGTCTTTTGAAAATTTAACAAAACTCTTTCTTAATATTCTTAGGATCCCTGCTCCAAAAGTATAGTTCCTCAGCAATACCAGTTCCCAGATGCAAGTTGTAGCAGTTTAGGAAAAGAGATATCTATTGAAAATGTGATTCTTATTTTAAAATAATGGCAATAGCAGAGTCCAAACACAGGAAAGACCTTTATAGAATCTGTGCAGCTAGAAGCCAATCACATCAGCCTTTACTTTCCTCCTGCCAGATGAGTTGTTTTTAAATGGAAATTTACTTTCCAGTTAAACAGAACTTGTCCAAAACATTATAACTCTCAAAATCTCTTACTTTTTATAGTTTTAAAAAATGAAAATATTTTAATAAACTAAATTGAAAAAGCGATCAAAAACTTAAATGTAATTTTAACAAGTTTTGGTTTAGTGGAGAACAGACAGCAGTAATAAAAGAGGAAAATTAGAGGAAGAGGAAACTTCTAGGAAATCAGAAAATCAAAATGAGGAAGCACCTGTCAGTGGAGACATTAATGTAGTAGCTGCAGGTCGTGTATGAGGATATCAGTGCATTTTGGTGTTTTGATGACAGCAGGTGGAGCTGGTTGGTTGTATCAGGGGCAGGAGGTAATGACAGGATCTGTTAACCTGGGGCATGGGAATGGGCACACTAAATCTTACAGAGGTAACTGCAGTCTCTGAGTGGGGAGTGTTGGAAACTCTCCTTGTATCCTCTCCTGGAAAGAATTTTCTTTGCTCCCAGTGCTGGCAGTGAGAACGAATTTGAACCTGAAGCTGTAGTCCTTTCGGTTTGAGGACAATTTTTCTTAGAATAAATGCTACCATTACCAGATGACCACGGTAAAAAGGGCCATAGTTGGTCTTTTCTTCCTGTCAGACTTGGATGACTGGGGTGCTCACACTGTGTTGAAGTGTTTTGCATACTGTTATACCTGGGGAAATAGAGAGAAAATGCTGTTGTGAAACAAATGTTGTTGTGTTTGCGAAAATATTGCTAAAGCGCTCTTGCTAACAGCAGGTGTGCCCTGAAGCACTGAGAGCCCTGACATCCAGCATATCCTCATAAGGGTCCGTGAAGGATTTCACACACTGTTAACCTGGAGAAGTTTGAAGTGTAACTCATCTGCTAAAGTCAGGCTGTAGCAGCTCCTCCTCCTTCAGTTGCACCTAAGCAAACCAGCAAGGCAGTGCTTCAAAACTGAGCAGAAACCTTGCACAGGTGGGAAATGCTCGATCTCATCTGCTGCATCCAAATCACTACCAAACCTCAAAGGTGGTTAGACCAGATACCTTGTGCAACTCATGCAAGCTAGAGAAACACATATAGAGATGAAAAATTTTGTAGTTACTCTAATTGAAAAATTAGCAGTCTAATCACAGAGTTATAATGTTGTTAATTCCCTTTTCCCTGACAGGAACAAGTTGAAGGAAGCCCTTCTCAAAAACAGCATTTATATGAGCCTTTCTGCTATTCAAGATATTATAATTATGCTAATGAGGCTGTTGTTATTAAAGCAGATCATTTTCCACAGGGTGCATTTGGTTACTCAAGCAGCTTTCTCAAACCCTCATGCACTAGCTCATGCCCAGCTGGAGCCACAGCTGGCAGGACAGCCCTTTGTGCAGAAGTAGAGTGGGATTCAACTTGTTCATTGCTGATCCCAGTGGTCTTGGGCTGACACTTGTTATTCTGAATTTATCATTTATTTTGTATTCAACTGGACCACTAATCCCCTGAGTTGATCAATTTGGGAAATACTTTTGTGCACTACCTCTTACACTTGCCCTCTCTTCAATCTATTTTCTCTTAGCATGTCCTCATGGTATTGTTCACTCAAGTGCACACAAATTCGCACATATATGGGACTTCTATTAGGATGTAGTCTAGGTACAGACATACTCACTCCTAAAGTCCAAATGGTCCTATTATTGCAGCTCATTCCCAATGATCACACAGTTGAAAGCAACCTGGACAACTTTCTCATTTCTACCACTTTTAATTTCTATGCATTGTTGTGGAAGCTGCCAGCATCTCCAGTTGTTAGCAGGATGGTAGATTGTGCTGATGGTGGGGCTTACCCTGTGCTTTGGGCACAGCTGCTTGAAGCTACTTAACAGTTAACAGTTTACTTGTTCCTCTCATTGGCCAGCACATCCCATATCTAAATTTCTTGTGTTTGATATGTTTTATGTATGCCAGATACTGGTTCTTTGCTTGTTCTGTTAATACCAGCGCACAAGGTTGCACTCTTGTCGTGAGGAACAACTTATTATTAAGGATTTGTGGTTATAACCCTAGGGCTCCTATTCCACTCTTGTACTTTCAAGGCTTCTGCTGTTATCTTGTGCCTATACTTTTGGCAGCATATTTTAAAATCTCTTGTTTTTCTTTAACAGCCTTCAAGCTATGATAGCATGACATGTAGTATTAGCACATATGTATCCTTTTTCTGGAGTAATTCTGTACAAAATTAATGATCTGCTAGGAGGTTAGCTCAGTTGGTTAAAGCATATGCTAAGAATGCCAAGGTTGTGGGTTCAATCCCTGGCTACTTAAGAGTTGGACTCATTGATCCTTATGGGACCCTTCCAACTCATTCTATCAATAAGAGGGTGTAGTTTTCAACACATGGAGGGATATGTGCAGGCACGGCTGTGATGCTGGGCACCACCTGCTTCCAAAAGGCATTGCTTGCAAAATGTCACTGGTGTGTTACCAAACTTGCTCTACAATGTGTTTTCCAAAGGAGAGGTGCAGAGATGCTCACCTGTGGTGGCAGCACCACTGGGCTTGGCTCTCCTCTGGTGTTGTGGGCAGAACTGGCAGTGCTCAGTGTGTGGTGGCAGAACCTCTCTGCAGGTGAGCTCACCTCTGTGGGGAGGGAGCTGCTCTGGCTGAAATCCCTCTGGCCCCCAACTGTTCAGTCATTTCGTGACACCAAAAGGCAAATGGATGATGTGTGATACTATAAAATTGAAGTTCCTTGCTAGCATCATCCCACAAGACTGATGTCTCAGCTCTGACAGGTGTAAGTAGGGATTTATTTATCCTCCCAGTGCTTGATTTGAAAACTACACCCTCTTATTGATAGGCACAGCTTTTGGGAAAAGACAATAAAGGGAATGATGTCATATAGATTAATGAGAATGTGCTTCAAGGTTGCTGTGAAGGAGGCAGCAGCATTTTGGGATTCTCTTACAGGGCTGAAACTGCAAGAAACTCTTATAGGAAAAAGAATAAATTCTAACTTTCAGTTTCTCACTGACTAATCAGGACGAAATTGTTCAAAAATGGACTGGAAAATTTGGATCTGTTTTGCCTCACTGCTATACTAATGTGACTAACCTGTGTGCAGAATTTTTGGTTGGGCAGAGGTTCATGACATTGCATAAGCATATATTATGTATAACAGTTTTTAAATGTATTTGTTAATGTGCTAGTATAGCTGTTCTACATATGAAGGCAGAAGTTCTATGACCTTGTAAGGATTCCAGTTTCAAGGCAGACATTTTTCTTTATCTACAGGCACTAGATTTGATCTGAAGTCTCCCATTTCCTAAGGAGTCTTCTGACAATGAACAATATAAAAATATTTAATAAGCAGCCCATGTGCATGTTAGCACCACTTTTCTGATTTGTTTTGATTTTTAAAAAATTGTCTTTTGTAATCAGCCTTCAAACTTTTTCAGTCTACTTTTGTCAGTCCTTGACTGCCTTCTATGAAATTCTAGATACCAAGCCTGGCCACACTAGTGCAAAATCAGCCACAATATTTCAGCTTAATTTCTGGTTGATTCACACAGCAAAATGAACACAGGACAGCCAGAAGGAAGTGGTGATTACCTGCTGAGGGAGAAGCTAGGGGCAGTCTGGCTATGGGGCTGCCCAGCTGTGGTTTTGTGCACGGGTGATGGACTAGAGCAGCTTGGGATGTTACAACACAGTGTTTTAGCTTGGCAGATGTTGCTTCTTAGGATGTTTCAGAGACTGGAAGAACATAAGGGGTATAAGGATGTCAGTGATTCTATAAATATGATTTAAAGAGCCAGGTCATCTTAGACCCAGGGTCTAATATTTTATGACCATTTCGTCACACTGCATTTAATTAAGTCAAGTAAGCATAACAGGCAAGATATTTTACTTGCCCTTAGAAAAAGAAGGAAATTAAACATTATTTTTTACTTTCTTTTCATCAAATTTAGCTGCATATGTGTAGAGCAGTATCAAAGAACAATTACAATTGTATAAAGTCTGCTGGGCTGAAGAGCTTATTAAAATCATGTTTGAAAAAACCCACTTAATCTGAATGAGCTCTTGCATTTTGAATAATAGATTACAATTTTTTACTATTATTCATTTGCTCTTTCTAGTGCTTTATACACATCACACATCCATTTTCAAAAGATACTTGTCTGCATTTGAGTGTGTGTTGATGTAATGAAAGAAGCAGAAATGATTTGCTGAAGGTGATAAAATGGGCACATCATAAAGCTTGGGGAAGCTTCTGGACCACAGCTGTCCTTGGGAACTTTGGCACAAACTTCATCTTGACTGTAATTTCATTCTGGATTTTTGGAATGGGTTTAGCTTTTTCCTCTGAAGTTTCACAGAGAGAAAGTTGCTGATCATCTGCTGCTGTTTGTAAAAGGTTTTAGAAAAGCCAGAGCTCATATTACACAATAAACAGCTAATCCATATTAGGTTACTGTGATAGCTATAATAAATCAGGATATGAAGAGAGGCTGAAAATTCTTACATGTCATTAACTGATAATTCCATCTGACTAGATTTTTCTCTGTTCTGAGGAGGAGACAATGTCTCTTTGTGGTTTGACTTTAGTGTGAACATAGAAAAGAAATTTAAGGAGAGATTACAGAAGTAGGGCTGTGTTTTTGGATGGCTCCTCCCCCCGGCTGTGTGAATGGTGTTATCTGTGCTCTCTCGGATGTCAGAGCTATATTTATCACTCAAGAATTGTGGGCATGTGAATTTGTGCTCTGACCAAAACAGTGCTTCAGTCAACATGTTTCTATTACACGATGTACACATTTATTATTTTGCTATAACAAATTACTCATAATTTCCTTTTCTGTCCTTTAAACAAATAAATATCTTCAAAGGAAGAACTAGATGCTTCAAGAATGAGGTTTTCTCAGGGTGTTGTTTTATTAATGGAATGACTTACATTAGCAAATCAGTGGAAGAAATGGTAACGTGAACCAGCATATTGAATTTCATTTTAGCAATCTGTATTCCAGAAGGAAGTCCTGAGAAGCAATCGTTCCTCAATGGAACCTCAATTTAAATTACAAAATAGGGAGTATGCTGAATGCATATAGAGCATATGAGAGATTAAATAGAAGTGTTTGTTTGTGTTCATAAGGTAACCAAGACAATAAAAATAGGCTCTACAAGTAAGGACTATAGAAGCTGTGGTAATGAAAACAATAATTAATATAATTAAAGTTACTATCCCCAGGGCAGCTGTAAATTGATGGTATTAATTATGCAACAAACCTGTTTGTAAATTGATGACATAGGAGCTCATGGGAGTCATCTAGAATAAATTTTTCGTTTTGAAGCTTTTGGGCAGTATATTATGCAACTGCCAACAGCCACCAACAGATATTCAAAGGTTATTTATATTAAACTCTATGATTTGTATTCTTCAAAGAACTAATTAATTTGAAGGCTGAAATTATAAACAATCAGTTATTTCATGTGCATAAGATTGATTATATAATGTAAACCAGAGTTCCTTAGTATTGAATTCAATAGATGTCATAGTTGGTATTTTTCTGCCCCTGTAACTGCACTGATTAAAGTGAATTCCAGCAGCAGGGAATGTATAGTATTGAATTACCTCTGCTGTTAGTACTGATTGTGGAGAAAAGATGATAAGAAGTTTAATCTATTTTTACATAGATATTTGAATTTGAAGCTTTTTTCTTTATTATTTGCCTCTACGTATCAGAGTGGTTATTAAGAGACGTTATGAAGTGCTGGAAGTCCAGCCTGTTCATTTCTTTTCAGTTCTTCAAGGTTAGAAACATCAGTCAGAAATAGAGATGGCAAATGACATGAGTATATGAAACAAGGTGCAAAAATCTTTTTTCTACCTTAAAAAAGGAAGTAGTATGTAACAGCTCCTTCTGCTTCACATTGTTCAATTAAAATTGAAATTTTAAAATGTCAAAGTATTTTTACTTATTTAAAAAAAATCTATAAAATGAAAATAAGCACTTAATTTAAAGTAAAAAATATTTCTCTTTTGTTTTTCCTCAGTGGAAATGTTTGTGTTTTCTGGCTAGTCATGTGATATTTGCTTGCCTAGGTTTCTGTGAAGCAGCTTAGATTGCATGACCAGTTTTACCAGCTGGAAGTTCCTGTTTCTCAAATGCTGTGAGTGAAACCAAGAGGAGCACAGTCCTGTCACTGCTTAGTGCAGTATCTAGCAACTTAAAACTGTCTGAAATGCAGTAATTGTATTTGCTTGTGTATGCTTTCTAAACTTGAAGAAAATAATATACACTGGGGGAATATAAATAATGCCATGATTTAATGGCATCTCCCACCTGAAAAAATTATTCTTTGTCCATTTTTATGTATTTTCCAATCATAGTTTCAGCTTGCAAGCAATTTTGGTGATTATTTCCACAATGTCTTTAGGCCAAATACAGCAAGGTTTTCTTTGTGTGTTTTGTAATTTTTCCACCAAAGCAATAAAATTGGAAGTGCAGGATAAGACACATACAAAATAAGGTGTTATCAAGATATCTCCATTACTATGCAACAGCCTGGAGCCTCTAGTCTGATTTCTTGTTTGTTTTTCCTCGTTACAAATATGTAGATAAAACTGTGGGAGTTTAGCAATGCTGCCACATTATATTGGAATTTGCCATAAATCCATTTGTTTGGGCTTGCTATTTTCACACTTATTCCCTCTCTTCCTTTTTCTTTTATAAGGAATATTTTGCCCTCTGACTCAAGAATGTCCAGCGATACAGAACAGCTGCTGTAAAGTGTCAAAATGAGAGAATGACTAGAGGGTGAGGCAGAGGGGGAAAATGTTTTGAAAGACAACCAAGGTAGCCAAAGTCATCAGCTGCACTTCCTAACTAGAGAGAGAAGATGAAAGCAGAACTACAGGTCTTCAGGAAAGCAAAGGCCATGTCTTGCTGATTTTAGTGTATGGAACAGAGTGGTGTAAGGCTGCAGTGGATTGTGTCAGCTGTACAGAAATCACTAATGCTAATATGATGGTTGCTCCTGCCTGTGTGCAGGTATCCTGCACCTGGGAGGCACCTTTGGGTGCACAGGGGCTCGGCTGGAGGCTGCACCCCTGGCTGTGTTGTAGGGACTGGCAGCTGCTCCCTAGTGAGAGCATCCTTGAGTACTGATGGCACTCTGCTGGCTTTTGTCAGGTGCAAGGAGTAAGTGTTTCATGTGCTGGCTAATAATATTTAAAGATGGTGCTGCTCTTTTTTGAAAAGCAATGATCAGACTCAAGTACCTTAGCTCCTGAGAGGAGGACAGAGCTGTTGTTTCTCCTTCACATAAAATAACAGCCCCAGCTCCTGGCATGGTGCAGCCTTTAGCTGTGGCTCTTTCACTGTGGATTCAGGCCATGCATTATATATTCCAGTGCTTGGTCACTTGTGTGAAAAGGAGGGGGAAGTAAAAGTAGGAGAGCACCTACTACTTGCATACCTCGATGGGTCTGAGAGAACACAGTTCTTCCAAACTGTAGAGGAAAGAGGAGTTGACAGCATTTCTACAAATAACCTGCCTCTGTTTTGCCCAAGCACTCCAGGAGGCAGCTGTTAGTAGAAGTAACTAATACTTGCCTAGAATTTTTTAAAACTGGAAATTTGTGTCCATCATTTTAATGTTCCAACCACAAGATGATCAAGTAATATAAACCATAATTCCACTCTGTTCCATAATTGCTATTTACTTATGGATGCAAATTACAAAGAAGCATAATGAAAGTCATAGCTTTTCAATTTGTATCACTTTAAACAAGCAAGAAAGCAAAAAAAAAAAAGAGAAAAAAGCTGAAGCAATAATCCTGTTTTCCTGTATGATTCAATACAGTTCAAACCTCTCTGAATTAGAGTTCATTGAAAAGACAATTAGCAGTCATAAGATTTACATCAGATGATATAACAAAGCAAAATCAATGTACTCCACAGTTTTGAATCAGAAAAAAGAATTTTTTTCCACCACAAGTGGTGGAAAAGTCAACATGCCAGGTTCAGTGGTTTGGGGCATGGTTCCCTCTATTTACCTTGTGAAGCATGTGCAGCTCCTCTTCCTGATATCTGGCAAAGCAACTGAGAGTTTTACAATGATGTGGACTTCTTTTCCCTGTTCTATCTCCTGTGAAGGGGGTTCAAGTGATCAGAGAGCACTCGGATTAAATTGAACATTTAGGTGAAATGGCCTTTGTTAGTCTCTCTTGTCTTTGGTGCATTCGGGCTCTATATACACTGTCCTACTGAGAGGGCAATAGGGGAAGGGAGAAATAAGCACACAGACAAGCAATTAGTTGGTGTATGTGGCTGGAAAGCCCAAAGAAAATGGAGATGGTAGTTAAATCACAATTTATTTCAGATATTGCTCAGAATTAACTGCATTTGCATTCAGAAATGTGAACTTTCTTTTTTTTTTTTTTTTTCCCAGAGCAAAGGTTTTTCCAATTTGGTTTTTGTTAAGCAAATACTCTAGGGGCTATAATTTGCCCAGATACAGTGGTATAATTGAATTCTTGTCTTACTAAAGTGGAGTTAAACAAAGATAAAAACAGCCTTGAAGTGGATTGAATATGGTTTTCTGATTTTGTTATGGAAAATTGAAACAATAGCAAGCTATTAAACAAAAGTTCTCCTGTCTGCTGTGCTACACCTCTAGAATATAGAGAATGTTGATGAGTATAACTAAGGCAGCATTTTATCTGTTAAATAAGGCTTTAATACACAATTAGCCAATTAAAAGACCTCACCAAAACAATGACCAGTAGACTTAATAATAGACATGTAAGTTATGTAGATTAACTAGTCCATGTTATTCATATTGTCTCTGATAAAAATAATCTTTATTTGGATATAGAAGTTGAACTAATTTTGTGTTTTGTAGGTCTCTTCTCAAGAATCTGGAACCAAACCATTGACCTTCACATTTGTACCATCCATTGGACGACTTCCAACTCATTTTGAGGTTGTGGATATCTCTAAGTTTCTTGTGACAATTCCAGAGGAACCAAAGGATCTGAGCAACCAAAAAATTGTAAATAAGGTAGATTTGTGTTTGCATTACTTTTTTCACTTCTTCTAAAGATACAATTTTATTTTGAGCATTGCTGAACTGAAGCTCTTTCCCTTGAATGGTTTCTTGGCTTGTGCTTGGTTTAATTACCAAGATGTGGAATCATTGTGCAAGAGAAGGCCAGTTCAATAGGTCTGCTCTATAGCTTGCTTTGCCTTTGGCAGATTTTATATTGGAAGGAAACCCTTGATCACCTCAATTCTATCCTCTGTCAGTCATACAATGGCAGATAAGGGGGACTCCTTCTAGATCTTCATAATAGCAAGGGTGGTGTGCAAGGAGTGTTATCACATGGAAATTGACCAGGAGTTGTTCACTGGATCCTGATTTCAGCAAATGCCAGTGCTGTGGCTTCCTGTGGCATCAAAGTGGAAGTGAGCTTCTGATTTTTGAAAACTTGTCCCTGTGATTTGCTCCAATGGTGAAGCCAGCAGCACAGCATTCCTGGCTATTCCTTTCCTGCCTCACAACACTTAATGCCCTCTTATTTTATTCCATGCTGCTTGAAAGGCTACCACAATCCTCAGGTTAATGTTAATGCTTATGGCAATTCTGCTTTTGTGTAACAGCTCCTTCCCTGGGACGTTGCTGGGGCTGCAGTTCTGGGTGCTTTTCCATGTAATAAGGAGTTCACACCCTCTGACCCGAATATGTTCCAGCATTTCAGTGTCCTATCTGTTAGGTCTGGGCACAGGATGGATGTATTTGAAGAGACATTCACTGGAATATTATCCACGGGGAGCTTAACTCATTAGTTACATTTACAGCTGCTCAGTATTGGTTTTGTTATAAGTAATGCCCAGGATAAAGGAGACTCAGGTCTTCCTGATTCCATCCATCCTCTGTGTTTCTCTGTGGACAGAGGAAACTTTTCTGCCAGTTGATGCAGTTGTGAGGCCTTCATAGCACAGATTAGCCCCTCTTCTAAAATGTCTAGAACCTGAATAATATTTCAACAACCAATACCAGATAATCAGAAGAACACTGTCAAACTCATAATGGTGATATCCCCCTTTGTGGTCCAGTATTTCTTCAAAGAACTGAACTCCAGGGCTCATGGAGCTGCAAGTGAAGTGGAAATTTGTAATTACTGTGTTCCTCAAGCAGCATTCAAATATGAGCCCCATCTGGAGGTTTCCTCTAGCAGTACACAATATATCTATTCATTTACCTGATTCTTTCTCTGTGGGAAATATGATTCACAATAGAAGTTTTGATATTGAATGATTTAATATGTATCATATGTGCAGTCTGCACGGTTCCTGCTTTCATCCAAAGCATGCTTGAGAAGTGACATACTGGATGTGGAAATTGCAGAAAATACGAAGGACAATTGTGGTCTGTGTTGCAAAGCTTGAACATACAGTAAAGCTCTCTGACCTCTGAGTCTGTTTGCTCTCTTCAGACAATGCCTTGTCTTAAGGGCCTTTGTTTCTTCATTAATATGTATAGGTTTTGTCCCAGATTTGTCTGTCACACTCCTCTGAGGAGCATTGTCTGCTCCGTGGATCCCGCGCTCAGGATGCCTTCCCATCGTGTCTGGTGTAGTGTGGTCTGACAGCTCATTCGGCTTGACTGCACCCTCCTCTCGGCTCCTGGGCCAGCACTGTGCTCAGAGCTCCCTGCTGCTCTGTGAGCTGCTGGGAGGGCAGTCCCACAGCATTGGCTGGGGGCTGGAAGCTGGGATTCCCTGGGGAAGTGGCTTCGACCGTGTACTCATCCCTAAATTCTTCATTTGCCTACTGCGCTTTTGGTAGTGCAGAGACAACCACTACCTAAAGCCAAAATTGCTTCACATTTTGGGGGATGCAAATAAAATGCAGTTAATTGGGATCTTTTGCCTTGTATCTTTTGCAGTCTGAGGCAGTCTCTGATGAGCTGGTCTTAAAGAGTGGGGCCAAACAAGACTGTGTCTGTACAGACAGCACCCGAATGGCTTTCCAGTCCCTGGGGTGTAATTCAAGCAAAGGAGAAATGCAAGAGAATGACCTTTTTAAGGCTGAGTTTATCCTGATTACGGACTCTGGGGATGAAGATGAAGTAGCTGCTGCCTCAAACAACGCTCCTCAGCCTTCCAATGGCTACAGTCCCATCAGTGCTCAGCTGCTGACCACATCCCATGTTTCCCCTGGCACCAGAGCAGGGAAACCTCCTGGCGATGGGCACCTTCCAGGTGTTGCACTTTCCCACAGTACTACTGATCCACAAAAACATCAGGTAACAAGCTCTTTAGACTCTAGAGATAACCTTTGCTTTCTAAATCTTTCAGGATCTGGAGCCAGTTTTGTACAGCAGCTTGGTCAATTTGTTCTTTAATTTAACATTTTCATTGGCCATTTCTGTAACATTTGGACCTTAAGGAGCTGGCCCAACCCTTCTGACTCTGCCTCTCCATATGATTCTGGTGTGTGAGTGGAGCAGATGAGGCAGATCTGTTCTTTCCTTTAAAAGCAGCTCATCATGACAGCAAGTTAATCAGGAGATGTTAGATTCCTAGTCTAAATTGGGTAAGGTCATTGAAATCAATGGAGCCTAAAGATCACTTGAATTATTTGCATCAGACTTCCCAGAACTAGATTCTTTTTTCTCCTCAGCAGTTCTTGAAGTCCTTTTTGCAAGAGAAAGAGCCTGTAAAAATCCTATTATTCTGGTTGTTGGTTGGTACACCTGACTTTGCAAAGGTGCAAAGAACTAATGAAGATGAAATTTCTGTTTTATGTGGATCTTTATAGGTGCATTTATTGAATTACTAAATTTTAAGTTATCCTTGGGACATTTCCAAAAAGGGTCTTTTCAAAATGTTTCATTTGCAAAATGCATCAATCCAAACTACTGAATGAAAAGTTAATGTTAATTAACTTTAAATTAAAAGTAAAAGTTAATTCTTCCATCTTGGGAAGAACACTGATCTATATTGAAGGGTGTATATGCAATGGAAAATTCCACCTTTAGCAAAACAGCAAATCCTTCTCACATGAAATAAATTCAGGCTTTTCCTTTGACCTTGACTGGGTTACCATCACTTGAAAATGCAATTCATCGTTGATAATTTAAAAACAAATATTAAGTATGGCTACTTTGTTTCTGAAAATGAATAGGATTTCGTATCTTGTGTTGAAATACTTTTGCCACTCAATTTTTAATCAAATTCAGTGTCAATTTTTGATTGAAGACATTGTGAATAAGAAATCCACTCTGGTTTGGGATTCACAGCGATATGAAATGTTCATTTCTTCAGAGAAAATCCCAGTAAATCAGTGAGAATTTTCCATGAAGAAAGTTAAAGCCATAGGTAAGCATACATAGAGGAAGCAGCCTGTAAGAGAATACTTGTTCTGAGGAAATAAAAATTTACTTTAGCAATGTTCAGGCTTTCTTGGGTATTTTTTAAAAAAGCTTTTACTGAAATTGGGTGAATTTTGGAGTACTATACAGAAGAGTACCTATATTGGATCTTTCTTAAGCTTCTGGTGACTTGAGAAATAAAGAGGGGTTTGGCTGGTGAGATAACTGAAAATAAAGATTGCACAGAACAAGAAATTATGCCCAACTTTGCTCAATATTCACCTGAACAGGAAGAGAGGCAGTACATAATATGGGTAATTGCATATCTTGTCATTATTCTTTAGTCACAAGTTTTCAAGACTGTACTTCCTCAGTCTTCATTATCTCAGTATCTTTAGCCATTTCTATTGCTTCATTAAAAGGTGTTTTTACTAAGCTGCCTTTCAGTGTTGTTCTGGTTCTAAAGTGTTTCCTCAGGCATCACTCTTTCTGACTTGTTATCTGATGAAGGATCATCACTTCTGAAATGAAGGAAAAACTACAAAAAGATTAAAGAGATGCATGGTTTATCTGTTGGTACATTTCCTTTTTACAAAGGATTCTATATATGGGCTACCTTTTCAGTTCTTGAATTCTAAGGGCACTATCATGTTCCTTTTAAGAGTGATTGCATATAACATTATGTTAACTTAAAAGCGTAATTAGATGATGAGTTTCCTGTCAGATGTGAAAAAAGCAAGGATCAGTATTGGGGACCACTGTGTTGCAGAAGGATTCACTCTAACTGACCCAGAGGGCTCATTCAGCTTCATTCATTTCTGACTGGTTAAACAAAAGGAAAAAAAGGAAAGCATTTAAAAAAAATGGCAATTTATGTTCTGTGAGACATAGAGGTCCTAACTGATGTTGGAAAATGCTGTGCTATATTCAACATCTGAAAAAAATAGTCTGTTATTGTGGTCACTGTTTGAACTTTTTGGTAATAGTTTAATGTTTATGTATTGTGTTGAGGGTTTTTTTTTGTTTGTTTGTTTGTTTTAATGTTTAAGAGAATCTAGCCATGTAAGAGAGAGTCAGACTGACTCCTGCCTTTGGGAGTTTACCCTTTGGGTTGAGAGGGATATCTGCTTCCCTGAATATCAGGGCACGAGCTCAGCTTGGAGAAAATTCTTGACTCGCTGTGGGGGATCAGTAACCAGGAGGACTTTCAGTTACTCAGAGTCACTTGATGTTCCTCTGTCCTTTGAGTGCCATCTGGTTTGGCTTTTCCAGACAAATAAGTCAGGAGTCCCTACAAACTCCTGCCATTGCTTGGGCAGTGCATCTTCCTTGTTGGGAGAAAGTGGACTGCTCTAAATAGCATTTATATTAATTGGATCTCAGCTCACAGTCTGATTTACTCTGTTGTCTCCAGGGATTTTTTCAAGTTTTCCACAGTTTCAGTGTTTCCTTCTGACTTTCTGGTTCTCAGGTTGCAGTCTTTCTGGGTAATTTGTTTTTATTTTTTCCAATATATAAGCAGAATCTGCTGAGATCAAAGCATGGTTAACTGGGCCCAGGATCAGGTCTAAATTGAAGACATAATTCACTCAGACGTGATTACTTCCTTTTGGGCTCTCAGTTTGCACACTCTTTCCCTTTTCCAGTTTGACCAGCACATCGGTCTTGCTGGTATAACTAACCACATCTTTTGTGCCCTTCCAAAACAATGTGACCTCAACCAGAATGACAATTTGCCTTATGTCCAGCTCAGTTTTGCCATTTTAAATGTGCTGGAGGTCTCCTGGGCAAGGCTCAATACTAGTATTATGTCCACTTTGATAATTCTGGAATAATTAACTGCAAGGCATCAAGATATTTTTCAAGTGCCTTTGTCCCTTTGTGCTAACGTAACCTTGCCACCTATTTCAACTTTCTTCATACATTTTTGGGACATGTATATGTGAGGAGCTCACGAGAAGAGAAAAAGGCTTGCAGTTGAATCAGAGACCAAAGAAACAGAAATCCACTTTGGTCACTCACTTCTGCATTAATCCAATTCACCTACAGGACGGTTTTAAACCAGTAGAGAAACTGAACAGAAAAAAAATCCACTGCCTGAGGGAAGTTATTATACCTTGCCTGGCACTGTTGAGGCTGCAACTGTAAAGCCATGCTCGGTTTGGAGGCCAGCAACCCTCAAATCCAAGAGAGATGTGAGGAAGGGAATAGAGTCCAGCACAAAAGTGTAAATGTGTCTGGGGCACATGTGAGCTGAGGCTGAAGGAGCTGGCTTTGTTGACTCCCACCAAGAGACACCTGAGGAAGCATCTAGGAACTGCCCAGAACCACTTGCAGGGCAGTTACAGACATGACAGAGCCAAACTCTTCTCTGCAGGGGCAGGTGAGGCAGCAATGGCTGAAATCGCAGTGTGGGAGATCCCATCTGGACATCAGAGGCAGCTTCCCCAGTGGGAGGTGGTGCAGCAGTGGCACAGCCTGCCCGGGGGTGCTGGAGCCCCATCAGAGCTCTGGAGACTGGGTGAGACACGGCCACAGCTGAGCTGAGCCTCTGGTGCTGATGAGAGCCCTGCTTTGTGCCAGAGGCTGGACTAGACAACCTCTGGAAGTCACTTCCACCCCACTTTGATTATGATTTCCTGATCCTGTAAATAAGAGCTTGATCATCTATAGATGTGGTTATTAAAACTGTATTGCAATGGCGAAATCATTTCTGAAGACTTGATTAATGGCTCAATTAGCTCAGCACGTAAATGTTCAGTGGTATTTAAACTAGATAATAATACTGCAAAATGTCTTTATTTTACTTGCAGGAGCATATTTGTTATCTGCTACCATGGACATTTTTGTAGCTGCTTATAAATCTTATTAAGTTTCAACTAATTAGAAGTCACTGCACATCCCGTGCTTTTATTATAAAGTTTCATATTTGTTCCTCACTTTCTTTTAATCTGTTGTTTTTATAAGGCAAAATTTATCTATTCTATTTTGAAATATAGGTTTCATACCCCAGCTCTGTTTTGGTAGCCTATTAACTTCCAGAATTCATTACTAAATTCATGAGGCTGCTCCAGATTATCAGATTTATTACCACACTGCTTTTCATCTCATTAAATAATTTTATCTTTCATGATATATTTAAAAATAATTTTTCATAATGATTAAATACTGGTAAATTATTTTCAATTTCCAGTATTTTTGCATCTTCTTAATTAGCAGCATTTTCAACAGGAGTCCTAATTTCTCAGTCAGATAGAATATATATACAATGATATAAGCAACATGATTTTTTATATTCCAGTATTTACCCTGTATACATCCATTGACTTTCCACTTTGAAATGGGATACCTTAACACATAAAACACAAGAAGCAATGGGAAGTTAGTGTTGTTGTAAAGTCATTTGGAGGTTTTGTGTTTATTCCGGTAAATCAAAGCATTGACCTGGCTTTTCTGAAGTTACCTTATACATAAAGTGTCTTTGGTTTAAAAGGCTTGCTATTTATGGGATCTCTTAGGAGGGAGAGCTCACTGAATTTAAGTTATAAGGGCTAATAGGGTTTTGAAGTGTGTGTTTATCCCATATTTAGGCATAGTTTTGCCTTTGAAAGCTTTTAAGTGTTGCTCTTCTGTTGCAGCTTCTTCCAGCATGTGCTCTCACTTGAAAATTAGTTGTTTTGTTCTTATTTTTGTTTTGTGATATATCAATACTATATTACATAATCATAATCATCGTCACCATCATCATAATTCCTCTCTATTATGGGTAAGACATGTATTAAAAATATAATTCATAGGCTGAGCCACAGCCATGAGCAAATTGTGTGTTAAACTGAACAGTATAATTGTCTTTTATAGAGCTGCATAATATTTTCAGAGTATCTAACAGTAGTTGAATAGGTGTTCTTATATTTACATCAAGTTTGATGAAATTGGAGTCAATTTCCCTGCTTTCAAATTGCTTAGTCAAATGTTAGGTGACAATTTGTATCCTTTTGGTTTTGCAGTTGAGTTTAATCACTATTTCATACTGATATGTTTTATTCATATTGTGTATACCTCAGTTTTTAATTTCAGCATTATAATAACTTGGAAGATTTTGAGAGAATTTCTTTCTTTAGAAGCATGAAACTGTATAACAGGTTGATAATATACTTGTATGCTCTAATTAGTTTTGACAAATCCTAATTAGGATAGACCCAAGAAAAAAGACACTCATGAAAGAGCTCATTACTGTTTTGTTAGTGTATCGAAAGACTGTGGAGAAGGGGATAAGGACTCTTCCATGCCTGCAGACTGTCAAATGCTCTGTTCTGTGAATGACAGGAGAAGTGAAAGGCAGACTGGATGTCTGATTTAAGTAATTCCAGGCAAATTTCTCATTCTGATATCACAGTGCTGCAGAAGGGGTTGTTTACTGCACAAGAAAGAGAATACTTGAATCCTATTTTCAAAAAGGCTGCTTTCCACTGAACTGGCAAAGTGAGATGGGACACTATTGCAATTTTCTTACCTTCCATTGCGTTTATATAATGTGGATGGCATCACATGATTCCAGACACTCATGGCACTACTGTCTTGGGTTTTGCCTAAAATGAAAAATATTGTAGCCTTGAATCTTGTTTATATCAAAAAAACCAGAGGTGTCATAAACCCGAAGTACCACATAGCTTTTCTGCCTCAGTCACCTTCCTTGTGAGGACCTTATCCACCAGGCTTTGTGTCCAAGCTTAAAACAGCCCTATGCCTTTAACCCACACAGCAGTACTAATGGAAACCCTATACGCATGACCACACGACTGAAATATGGGGTGTTTAACAGTTCCACAAGTTCCACCTATTTTAACAATTCTGTTTCTGTTTTTTTTTTTTTCCTCTCCAGTTAATTTCTACTCTTTCCACCTCTGATCATCTTTCCTCTAAATCACCTGCTGTCCACTTAATTTCTCCAATTAATCAGAAAGTAGCGTGTGGTGCCATGGTTAACATGAATCAAGCCTCTTCGCTGGAAGATTCCTGTAACAACTGGCAGTCAGCAAGTGGGTTTTCTAAGCAAGACTCATCTCTCTACTTTCAGTCTGCTTCCCATAGTTCACCTCCCTCAATATCTAAAATATCCTCTTCTGCATCAAAGAGTTGGCATTCTACTCCTCGATTGTCTGATAATCTACAAACAGCAAGTCTCTATAGCCCTGGCTGTGTTTGCAAAATGGGAGGCTTCACCACATCCTCTGTTCCAGCAAGGAGTCCAAGTCTTTCCTCCAATCCTCCACGTTCAACTGAAATTCAAGGATCTTTAGCTCAGTCTATCTCCCCCAGTTCTTCCAAAAGATTGGATGCTTTGTCTCCTCTCCCTGTACATATAGTAACACATTCATTATCTCCTAGCCCTAAACCTTTGTCTCCACCCTCTCTTTATGGGTCCTCTTCGACCATATGTAGTATAAATGAGCCTTACACACAAACATTATCCAGAGGAAATTCAGCCAAGTCAGGAGTCAAATCCCCTCTGCCAACCAGACTGACTCTCTTAACTGCTATTTTAAGATCAGGCTCCTCTCAGCGGAGGCCACTTTCTCCTGCTTCTTGTCCCACATTTTCCCCTAGCTCCCTTAATTCCTCAACACTTGCAATAGATCAAAAGTTCAAAACAACTCCCCCAACCCCCAAGAAATCATTTTCAAGCCCTCCTATAAGGCCAGATTCTTCCAGCAAGGAGGATTGGCTTTCAGGATGGGCTCAGCATCTACCTTTACCTTCCAAGCCTCATCCCACCCCTCGAGCGAGGTCCCTTTCTCCTAAAAATCACCTTCCCATTCAATTACGTTCTCCAGACTGCCGAAATTCTTTGTCATCCCCTGTCTCCTCCCATAGAAAATCAGTTGCCTCTCCAGATTTGCAGTCTTCACTGTCTCCTCCTTGTGCCCCAGCTCCCTCTTCCTTTGCATACTCCACCTCTCCTTCTCCAGAAGGGCTGAGCTATTCTGCCTCCAGGTCCCAGGCACCTCAGAAGTCTCAGAGAGTGAGCACTTACTCGCCCATCTTCACTTGCCGGTCATATCCTTTGCTTTCTTCTACCAGTGTTAGTGATGCATTGTCTCCTCCCCTAGAAAAACACTCATCTCCTTCCCCAAGTCTTTTGCACTCACCTTCTGGATCTAAATCAGATTCACCCCAAACATTTGTTCATGATATCAGTGCCTCCTCTCCTACCCCGTCTAGCATCTCAAAGCAGTGGTCTCTCCCACGGCCTCACTCTACCCCACTGGTTCCACAAACTGGCAATATTTATTCCCATCCACTGCGATTTAATCCTCCACTGGTGCAAGAAAATTTTAGATTTAACTCCTCCCCTCCAAGACCTGAGAATTCTGCCATCTCATCAGTGTTAAAGTGCAGATCTCCCATCTCAGACAAGTCACCAGGCACACTGTCATCAAGACCCAGAGAGCTGACTTCACCACAGTCTTTTTCCCTGCCTTCTGACCATGAAAACATCAAACCCAAGGTATTCTTGATGCATGCTTATTTTATAATAGTTCTTTGTCCCTATAAGAAAAAATCTCATCCATGTTGCAGAATACTAGTAAAATATATGGGATGTGGAAAAAATGTGGAAAAGGAACATATTTTGTATCAATGATGAAGACAGTGAAAATGAAATCCTACCCTTCAAATTGCTACCACCATTTTTTGTATTATGGAGAAGATGTTGTAGGAATCCTTTAGGATAAAAAGAAGATACTTTATTCTTAAGTAAGATGATTTACTATTAAAGATGGATTTGTGTCCAGCTGCTCTGATATACATTTTGTGCACATATTTGTGAAGCTTGACTAAAATCCTGGTGTATCAAAAATCAACCATGAAGCTGTTCTGGTCACTCCATTCTAAATAAATCCGTATGTGATCCCAGGGAAAGTAATAGAAATGTGGTGATCTTAGATCCAGGGCTGAGCAAGGAGCAGTTTAATCTAATCGATGTGAACTAGGTGTTCCACTGATAAGTGATTCCCAAGCACCCCATCCTGCCTGTCCTCCTCATTTCCCAGGAGGCTTTCCTCACCCCAGCCACCCTGGGACTAGCCCAGAGGCAATAATGAGCTCAGCCTGAGCAGAGTTTGTGGCCAAGGGCCAGAAAGGGAAGACGATGACAGTCTTCTGCTTCTTCCGTTTCTTTTGTACTCCTCTGATCTTGGTGTGCTAGACAGAGGATGAGGGGGAAAGAAAACTTCCTACAGCCAGACCTACTGCAAATGCAAAAGTCTCACACCTGGCAGATCAGCCATGGTCCTGCTGTTTGTCATCCACCCAAAGACAGGAGAGTCATCACAGAGTGAGAATAACAGTGATGGCAATTCCTGCGGGAGGGCTTGGGAACCAGGCACACTGGAGATGGAAAGGAAAGGAAAGGAAAGGAAAGGAAAGGAAAGGAAAGGAAAGGAAAGGAAAGGAAAGGAAAGGAAAGGAAAGGAAAGGAAAGGAAAGGAAAGGAAAGGAAAGGAAAGGAAAGGAAATCTAAAAACATGCAGCAAGTAGGTGAAAAGAAGAGGAACTACTATGCAAGAAGGAGGCGTTAATTGCAGAAGGTACCAGAGCTGCAGGAGGCTTTCCAGCCTCTTTTATCTTATCTTGGCACTCTTGTGCTTCCCTTGTGCTTTGTTCCCTTCCTCTAACTCATATCTGAGCTCTGTCCATCACACAAAGTCTGTGATAATTTATTGATTTATTTGCTCACAGCACAAAATTACAGCCTGGCCTGCCAGATCAAGTTGTGTCAGATGTGCTCCGAACAGCTTGGCCATGGCAGGGGTGACTAAGATGTTAATTGGAAATGAGAGGTTAAAATCAGCACAAAGTAGCAATTGTCATGAATGGTTCTTTAAAAATCCAAACAAGTCAAGAGGAACCATTGTGCTGAGCAAAGCTGTAGAGTGTTGTCACACCCTGTCAGCATTAGTTAATGAAACAAAAAGATATATGAAATTGTAGAAATTCCAAGAAAAAAATCCCCTGAGACCAAACTGTAAGGCATGACCAAGCCTGCAGATTGCAAAACAGTTGCAGTTCCTGATAGCTGGTGCATTGAGCACTGTGAGATCTCTGGCTGTAAGGAAATTCTCTGTTTGTGACACAGAGCTATTGCCTGGGTTTATATTTGCAGAGGTTGTTATACTGTCTTTCCTACTGTCCCTTTTCCTACAAATTCTGCTTTATCATGCGATATGGTGGCACTTTTGAAGCTGCCTCACTATTCCATGGAGACTGGAAGAGTGTCCACCAGTACAACAGACTTGGACCATTAATCTGGTCTAATTTTTAATCATGTAGACAAAGCTGACTCAGCTGGAGAAATGGAAGACCTAAAATATCTAAATCTAATGCAGCTGGATATTCAGTGAAGGAAAGGTCTCTCATGGCTTTAAAATGTGAGCCTGAGACTTCATCTACTGTTTATAATACTGTTCATTCAACCCTCCTCCTGCTCGCACTTATTTCCATCCCTAGATCATTATAGCTCAATAAACTTTGCTGATGTGTTAATGGTAACAGGCTGTCCAGTGATATTCCAGCCTCAAATCTCAGTATATTTCCAGAGAAAAAAAAAAGTTTTTGAGGAGACACGACTTTAATATCCTAAGCAGCATTTAGGTCTCTTTAGTACTAATCAGCTCAACTTTATAACTAGACAAAAAGTAGATTGCTTCATCTGATGATTGTTAATGCATGACAAAATCTTTTCATGTATGAATGTGCTAAGTGAACATCGAGGGAAAAAGTCAAATCTAGAAGTGCTTGCCTTTGGTGTGTATAATTTGGCATGTGTAATTTTTCAACCTTAATGTTGCTTCAACAGTCATCGCAGCAACATTAAGACACACATTAAACCAACATCTCTTAAACCAGAATTCGGACATGCACCAATTAGTGCAAATCAAAAGATAACCTATTAGTCTGTTTTTACTGTTTGCATATGTATATATAAGCATGTGCTTTCCCTTGGTTTATATTTGTTAATGATTTTAAAATGGGAATGTTTTTGCAAAGTGAATATAAACATAAATCCACAGATCAGTGTGAAGTGTCAGCTTTGGATGACCACAGGAAATAAAAGCTCTCTCCCTAGACTTTGTAGATACTTTGATAGTGTCCTCACAGACCTAATATAGAAAAATGGACAGTGAGACAGAGTAGGGACAGATAAATTCTGCAGGAACAGTTGTTAGAATAACAACTTCTAGCTTTCTGGTTTGAAAAAACGTTGTAGTGGTTTCATAGGGTATCATTCTTCCATATTCTTTAATTTTTCCTATTTGAATGTAGCTCAGGAATGCATATAGGTCTGCCCAAATCAGGAAACAAACTGACTTCAGCAGCATGGAGCTCAGTACAGCTGCAAAACCTATCATAAAGCAGGAAAGATTATTCATGAGCAGCTCTATGCTACCATGCTTGGTCACTGATTTTAAACCTTTATAGCACGTCTAGCACATTTTGTAGTGACCCGTGGGTTCATTTAGGTATTGAAAGAAAAATTTAGAAAACATGAAATAATGTATAAAGAAACATAGTAATATAGATGAGAAACCGAATTAAAGGCTTTCCACTCATCTCAGACCTGCAAAAAGAGCACGTTGCTCATGGGTTCTGCAGTATTTGGAAGTCATGAAGCACATGAAAGCAGTATTGAAGCTTTTACATTTTAACAGTCTGTTATATCTTTGTTTAGTTTATATAATAGTACAACTGACCTCAAAGTGATCATAATTCTCTTTTCATATATGATGCACATTTCATCATATGTAAAAGCCCATTTGCTGGTGAAGATATTGTATTTCACATGTTCAATGATACAATTTTAGTTGGATATCAATTATAATCAAACAAGGATACATTTTGTAAATATGCCTATTTTAATATTTGGAATTTGGTCTTCCATCTCAGTGATCAGTATTTTATTTTAGTTTAAAATAAACATAAGTTTAGTTAGGCATACATTTTTTGTATATGCATAAATATATCTATGGAGCTATGCAGTGTTGCTGTCTAAATGTTCAAAGGTTAGGATTCAACTCAAATTACTTTTGACATTTGAAAGTTACATATCCAAGCACAATTTAGGTGATTCTATTACAGCTAGTGGAGAGAATATGGTGTATTTAGAAGATGATTTTATTTTACCTTTCTATTTGCCTATTTTGGAATGAGATGAATTCTGTAGAAATGTCTACGATTATAAAAAGCATTAGTGTTGACTGAAGAAACTGAATGGTAGACATTCAAGTTAGAATTACTATCCCATGCTCTAAACTAACCCTTCCACTAAAAAATAGAAAGAAGTTCAGTTCCAGCATTTGCATTCATCTGCTTTTCAATCTGTTCATTCAATATGATTGCTGTGATTACTGACTTCTTGAATGACTCATTCTGCAGTTTCTGACTGAGTCAAAACTCAAAAGCAAGCAACTCAAAAGTCAAAAGTAAACAATATTATGTATAGAAAGAAATAAAAGGTTGTGCCCTCCATTATTTCAAGACGGGTGTGTGGATAAATTTCTTATCTGAGTAAAAATTTTGCCCACTCTCCTGTCATCGAGACCTTTAGTAGATATAAAGAAAATAAAAAGTAAACAAAAGAATGACCCAAAATGCAGCATGCTGATTTAGACTGTGATCCCATAATCACCAGTATTTTCTGTTGCAGGTAATGGTACGTTAAAACCCTAGCCTGATTAACAAATAAGTTTATTTCTGGCTGACTGTCACAGAAATAAACAATGACTAACTTAAAAGTCTATTGTGTGAATTTATCACTTTTTTGTCACTTTTTAATACTATACTATAATATAACATAATAATTCTAGCAGTTCTAATTAAGAATCTTACCTCTTGAACTCCTATAAGTATAGAAGAATCTCATCAATCTTTTAAGAATTACTGAACTCAGCCTCTATATTTGCAAAGAAAATGTAAAAAGTATGGTTTATAAAGATTTAAAAATAACTGGGCAAACTAATATAGCCTAAAATAGAAATTATTTGAAAATAATATTTTTTAAGGTTGATCTTAGAATTTTCATACCCAAAACCATACATTTTTTATGGTTCAGATTGCCAGTTCTGTTAGCTTTGTTAGAGTGTGAAAGTTCCTATACTTATTTTGTTTGGGTGGTAGAGTTATTTATTCAGGAGATGAAAAGCTGCATGAAGATTTTAATGATCTCTCCACTCAAACCAGCAATTCAGCATTTAAGGATCATAATCAGTCTCATGAGAGCCAATCACAGAAATCTCTCTGATTTCATGGTTCAGGATCACACCACTCAGCAACAGTTGTTGAGGTGGATATACTGACAGAAGGAGCTGTGCATTTCCATATCAAATCACAAGAAAACTTGGAAAAAACAACCTCCCCTGCTATTCATTTAAGGATGGTAGTCAGCAAAAAGTGGTTAAACTTACTTTGGAAGCTATAAGGTAGAGGGAATTTGCTTTTCCCTACTTCATCCCTAAGAACAAAACACGTACATTACCTGACTTCAAAACCTTAACAGAACCACTAGATTTATTTTAAGAAATAGTTTTTCTAGGAAATACATGAACATTGTTTTGTTGCAACGTGTCTGCAAGAGGATTGTAATCGTCTTTCATTCTGTCCGTACCTTTCCCCTGTCTTCCCTCTCTCTCTCTTCTACCCTGTTTTACTTCCCTTCCTGCTTTCTGGTTTACCCTTTTAACAGTACAAGATCAAGACAAGCTACAAGGCATTTGCAGCAATCCCTACAAACACATTGCTTATGGAACAGAAGGTTAGTGTTTGCTCAAGGACATGGGCATTGCATTGTATATTTGGGACCATTCAGCTTCGTGTACAAGTTCTGACATTTCTGTTGGGGGATACTGCAGAATGTAAATTCTGGGAACTAACTACTCAGGATTATAATTCCAGCCATTTCTCAGGGTCATTCACTTTCACTGAAGATCAAAGACTTCACTAATCTGAATTTCTGAAAATCAATTTACTATTAAAAAAGAAAAAATCCCAGTGTCCTAAAGGACTTGCCTTTTATGGCAACATCTCAAAATCTGTTTTGTTATTAGAAAGTGTCTGAAGCTCTGTTGTTCTGGAACCTGACAATCAGTAGGTCTTGGTCAGTTAATGATTATTGGACAGCTGCTTATACCCTCAAATTTAACATCCCCAAATATGCAGTTTTGACCAGCTGTCTTATTAAATAGTGAGAACCATCCTGGCCATTGTTCTGACCTCTGTTAACTTCCATTCTTCCTGAGCACTGTAAGAGCTAGCCAGTGGGCCATTCCCAGTATGTAGTTTGTGGTAACAATCATTTTCTGTAGGAGAAGCAGATAGATTCAAACTCCAGACTTCAGTGCATTGATTTACTACCAAAGTCACAGTCAGTAAAGTCTTATTTAGATAATTCAACTTGGAAAGCCGATTGAAAATTTAAGCTTTGCAGGAAGGTATCTTGCTCTCTCAAAATACTCATGGATATTTCTTTTAAAAATATTTTTACCAAATTATATTTGCTCAAAAGAATAGCTAAGTTTAACAAAAAACTTTCTCTGATGATCATGAGCTAAGTGTCTTGCATGTATAAAGACTTACTTAATCATGCTAACATCCAGTTTGTAGCTTTATCAGAAAAGGCTTTCTGTTCAGGACATAGTTGAAGAACTTAGCCTCTGATAATTTTTTTAAGCATTCCTGACTACACGTCTAAATATTTATTCACACATACAGCTGATTTACAAAGCCTAAATTTATTAGTTTGGGTGAACTTAACTGTTTACAAAATCTGAAGATGGTAATTTTTTCCTAGAAATATTACTGATTGTGATCTAGTAATTATCAGTTAAATGCTATAGATCAGATTCTTTTTGAGAAAAAAGAGACATTCCTTTATTTTCCAATGTTCTTTTAATCATGAATGATTTTTTTTAATCCTTTGCATAAAACTTAATCCTTCCCTCACTTAAATCTTTAATGCACTAATGAAGGTTATGTTTGCTTTAGCTTACAATATGGTGCAATAGAAACGGCTCTGTAAAGGAAAATAGCTGATGCAGGAGATCCTACACCCCTACAGAATGTATTTTGGGAGGGTTTTGTTTGAGCAGAAAGCCTGTTAGCGGGTGGAAGAATTTGGTGGACTCCTGCAGTATCACTTCATGGT